>NC_090023.1:96890031-97198698 GCF_037176765.1 Anolis sagrei | reverse complement strand
GACCCTGAGGTTCTGGTCTCTCTCTGGGATAGGGAGATGACCAGGGCTATAGACACGATTGCTCCAGAACTCTCAAGTAACTGAGCTAAACCGGCTCCTCGGTTCACTGAGGAGCTGGCAGCAATGAAGCAAAAGAAGAGGTGGTTAGAGTGCGTGTGGTGACAGAAGCGTAGCGGGCCAGTCCAAACATGTTTAGTTTCCTTTTTAAGGTTCTATGACGCAGCAATAAAGGCTGCACAAAAAAAACATTCTTTGCAGCCAATATTGCGTCCACTAAGAACCATCTGGCTGAGCTGTTTAGAGTTGTCAGAGGACTATTAAATCCGCCTCAGAGAGAGATCCCTAACAACTCGGTAGATCGCTGTGAAGCATTTGCTCGGTTCTTTGCGGACAAAGTTGCACTGATACATTCCGACTTCGACGCCATGTTAACAGCAGTCTCTGAGGATGTAGCACGAGCACCTGCTTGTCCAGTTTTATTGGATTCATTTCAATTGGTTCAGCTTGAGGATGTGGACAAGATCCTTGGAAAGGCGAGGCCTACCACATGCATCCTAGACCCCTGCCCATCCTGGCTGATCAAAGAAGCCAGAGGGGGGTTGGCAGAGTGGGTTAAGGTGATGGTTAATGTCTCCTTACAGGAGGGCAAGATTCCAGCCAGCCTAAGTCAGGCTGTTATAAAACCGCTGTTGAAAAAACCGTCACTGGATCCCACTCAATTTGTCAAATTTCGGTCAGTTTCCAATCTTCCCTACTTGGGCAAAGTCATGGAACGTGTGGTGGCCTCACAACTCCAGGGGTTCTTGGTAAACACTGATTTTTTAGATCCGGCACAGTCTGGCTTTAGGCCGGGACATGGCACTGAAACTGCCTTGGTCACCTTAGTAGATGATCTACACCGGGAGCTGGACAGGGGGAGTGTGTCCCTGTTGGTTCTGCTGGATCTCTCAGCGGCCATCGATACCGTTGACCACGGTATCCTTCTGAGGCGTCTTGCATAAATGGGACTGGGAGGTACCGCTCTGTAGTGGCTCCAGTCCTTCCTGGAGGGTCAGTCTCAGAAGGAGTTACTGGGTGACACCTGTTTGACTCCACAACTGTTGTCTTGTGGAGTCCCTCAGGGTTCAGTACTGTTCCCGATGTTATTTGACATCTACATGAAGCCACTGGGGGAGATCATCCGGAGTTTCGGAATAAGGTGTTAGCTGTATGCAGGTGACATCCAAATCTGTCACTCCTTCCAACCTGTTACTAATGAGGATGTTCAGACCTTGAACTGATGCTTGGCTGCTGTGTCAGACTGGATGAGGGCTAGAAAAATTGAAATTGAATCCAGACAAGACAGAGGTCCTCCTGGTCAGTCAAAAGGCCAAACAGGGAATAGGGTTACAGTCTGTGTTGGACGGGGTTACATTCCCCCTGAAGACTCAGGTTCACAGCTTGGGAGTGATGCTGGACTCATCGCTGACCCTGGAACCCCAGGTTTCGGCGGTGGCCAGGGGAGCTTTTGCACAGTTAAAACCCATGCACCAGCTGCGCCCGTACCTTGGGAAGTCTGATCTGGCCACGGTCCACGCTCTGATTACATCCCGAATAAATTACTGCAACGTGCTCTACATGGGGCTACCTTTGAAGACGGTTCGGAAACTTCAGCTAGTCCAACGGGCAGCAGCCAGATTACTAACTGGGGTGACATACAGGTAGCATACCATCCCCCTGTTGTGCCAGCTCCACTGGCTGCCAATCCATCTCCAAGCCCAATTCAAAGTGCTATAAAGCTCTATACGGTTCTGGCCCAGCTTACTTGTCTGAACACATTCACCCCTATGTCCCATCTTGTAATCTAAGATCATCCGGGGAGGCCCTGCTCTCTCTCCCATCAATTGCGCAAATGCGTCTGGCGGGCAAAAGAGACAGGGCCTTCTCAGCGGTGGCCCCTCGACTATGGAACACACTCCCAAATGAGGTAATATCTGCTCCCTCCCTCCTGGCTTTTAGAAAGAAATTAAAATCATGGCTTTGGGACCAGGTCTTCGGACAGTAGATGTTTGTAGAGTTTAAAGGGCATGGACTAGAATGACAATATGACTGGCGAGACTGTTTTTATTATTTATTGTTTTAATGATTGCTTATGTACTGTCTAATTATGATTTATGCTTAATTGTCATTTTATTATTGTGGTTGTTATGGATTGGCATCGCATCAGTGTCCAATGGATGGCATTGAAGTTTTGCCAGTTATGTGTAAACCGCTTTGAGTCCCCCTAGGGGTGAGAAAAGCAGTATAGAAATACTGTAAATAAAAAAAAATAAAAATAAATATCACTTTAACTGCCATGACTTCATCCCAGGGATTCCTGGGTTTGATGGGTTTGTTGTGAAACTAGAGATCTCTGTTGGATAAAAGTATTCCTCCCCCCCCCCCCCCCCACAAAACTATAAATTCCCTAATCCCACAGAATTGAGTTGCGGCAGCTAATGTGGTGTCAAGCTGCTATAATTCTGCAGTGCAGATACAATATAAGTTTCTGAATATTTTCTAGAGATAGAGTTCAGCACCTTGGAGAGTTCCTGTAAAACTCAGAATAGCTGTACTGTCCCACTGAGACTGGGGGCATCAGCCATCACTAGAACTTCAGATTATATGAATGCAAAATATATGGTATAGCACTGAAATAACGTCTTTTTCTCAGCTTTATATATTTTTTTATCTAATCAGTGTTTTGCATCCAAGGGATCCCTGGAAAAATAGTAGAGGGATAAAAAGGAAAGAATCACAGCAAGATAATGTGCCTTTTCCTGTAGAGAAGGCAGAGACTTTTAGTCAATAGTGACTTTTAACTTATTTTTTTTTGTATTCATATTTAAATGATTTTACTCTTGTAGCTTACCATGAGAATATTCTTAGAGTATTGCATTCAATACATAAAGAAAATACTTTTCAAATATTAGGTGGCATTTCCTATGAAAGAAATAGACCAGGCATGGGTAAACTTCAGGCCTCCAGGTGTTTTGGACCTCAACTTTTACAATTTCTAACAGCTGGTATGCTGTTAGGAATTATGGGACTTGAAGTCCAAAACACCTGGAGGGCCAACATTTGAAATAGACTGAAAAATTCAAAACATCTACAACACTATAAGATTAGTTTAGTACAATATAACTTACCTTTCAGTAAACAAACACACATAGGATTGTCCCTCAAAAGCTGATAAACCCTGAACATTATTTCATGAACATGTGAGGACAGAAATTCTTTAGGTCAAATGAGAAAACCAACAGAGTGGGATAGAGGGAAAATACAATAACAAAATAACCAAATGGAATTAGTGCCATCTCCTTTTCCTCGGGTTATACCATAGGCATGGTCTGAGAAACAAGAAATCTCCAATACAGGTATGTCCCATTTTCATATTAAGAATTGGTTCTATCAGAAAACAATTGGTTCCCACATTTTGTGTTTACAGAAAAGGAGAGGAGGTGACATTTATGACTTTTAATACTGGCAACCCCTAACATCACCAGCCAATTGGGTGTGTTGCATTTACTGTCGTAGTTAGCAGCTGTTATGTAAGTGACACTAATTAAACAAGTGTGTGAGGGTAAATTATCCAGCCATATCAAGAAAGGAGGTCAGGGTTGAGGTTAATAAAATGAAGAAGTCTATGAAGCCTGTTTCCAAATTAAACTTGCTAATTGTCAGACTGCCCAAGCCTCTCCCACCACAATAATTAGGGAAATTTAATAGAAAACAAATTTCCCTGGGTGAATGTCTGATTGTGCCTGCTGACATCAACAGTAATGAAAATGACAACCCTACTGGATTTCTTCCCAGTTTCTTGGTCACCTTGCCAACCAGAGGCATTTTGGCTCAGCTGCCATAGCTGGTTGTACGGTGTGAGTTTAGCATTTGAACTGTACTTTATCATATCCTCTTTCAGATTGATTTTGAGACTGCCTCGATTTTTTTCCTGTTTGAATTGCCTACTCCTGAAAGCTTCTGAACCCAGAGACATTACTGTAGGTGACTCACTTCTAAAGAAGAGCATTATGCTCTCAAGACCTGCAAAGACATGACATCTTTTGCACTGACTTTGAAATACATTTTTCATTGATTTAGAATTGTAAACCTCTTTACTCTGATTTTAACTTCAGTCACTATTGTGATGATATGCTGATTACCACCCAGCTGAAGCAAAAGAACAATCAGTTTGTAATTTCACTTGGGGCTAGCTGTATTCTCCAGTCATTTGTTTTGTTTTGGAAATACTGGAGTTACCGTGAAAAGACTTGAGAGGTTGAAATGTTAATATGAAGAAAAAATGACACACTGAAGTCATCTATAACTACTACTAGTGGTTTGTTAATGGTTAGACTATAGTCCAAATGCATACAAAATAAATACATATGATAGTAAAGTGTAACAATATAGAAGTACCATATAAAATAATTGGTATATAGATCCTGTATATTAAAAATCAATACAATAGAACACATTAAATATATACAACAATACTAAAATTAGATTAGATAAGAGTATCCCTACACCAATCAACTGCAATATCAACAATAAATGCTGTATTGTGAAAATTATGCTATGTATCCTACTAGAGCTGAAGATAGTCTTCCAAAAGAAGCAACTGCCACAGCAGAATACAGTTGTGAGCTATGGGTAAGGAGGACCTATGGGATGCAAGTTTTAGTGGAAACTGCTGTAGCTATTGGACACATATTATGCCCTCTCTTAATAGACGACTCTTTCTCATTTGTTTGTATTATTACTTATTGGATGTATATCTGGCCTTGCCCTATGCAGCATTCAAAGCAGCTCCTGTAAGTGCTCTGGGTTGACATACTACTTGTCAGCTGGGTTTTACCCAAATATAAGAACTATTGTAGATTGCCTGCACACCTGTTTCAAGAACTAGTGTCTCAGAAGCAGTTCCAGCTTGCTTTTTATTTCTTGTAAGCTTTATCTTTAATATCACAATATTCTATGACATCTGAATAGTCCTAAATGGTTCCGGTTCAGCTTACCTGTCTGAACCTATCCCCCTATGAACCACCTCGGAGATTAAGATCATTTTGGCAAGCCCTGCTGTCAGTCCCATCTTTTTCACAGGCCCGACTGGTGGAACTTCTCTCCTTGCTGTGGAATTTCCTTCACAGTGAAATGAGAGCAGCAACCTCCCTCCTAGCCTTCAGAAAGAAAGTGAAAACATGGCTTTGGGATCAAGCCTTTGGAGAATGATGCAGTTCAATAACAGATATGGAATATGTGCAATAACTATTGGAACGGCCCTGGACTACCATTATGGGTGGCGTGGTTTTAATATTGAATGTAATGTTTTTAATTTTTAATATGTATTAATGTTTAATTTTAATTATAATTTTAATATTATTGTATGTTGCTCTAAGGCATTAAATATTTGCCTATATGTAAGCCGCCTTGAGTCCCTTTGGGGTTGAGAAAGGCAGGATAGAAACAGGGTAAATAAATAAATAAATAGTTCATTTCTGTAACATCACAAGAATAAACCAACCAATCTCATGTTTTGCTCTTAACATCTTAAAATAAGTAAAGGTATTCCCCTGACATTAAGTCTAGTCGTGTCTGACTCAGGGGAGTTGGTGCTTATCTCCATTTCTAAGAGCCAGCATTGTCCGTAGATACCTCCAAGGTCATGTGGCTAACATAATTGCATGTAGCGCCATTACCTTTCCACTGGAGTGGTACCTATTGATATACTCACATTTGCATGTTTTCGAACTACTAGGTTGGCAGAAGCTGGGGCTAATAGAGGGAGCTCACCCCATTCCCCAGATTTGAACTGATGACCATTCAGTCAGCAAGTTCAGCAGCTCAGTGGTTTAACCCACTGAGCCACTGGGGGCTCCAATCTTAGAATATGGGATGCTATTCTTGGGCTTTAACAATTTTGGGGGAACCTGCTATTCTTCTATGTAACTATTCACATTAGCTCAACTAATTACAGTTTTCAATACCTGACAACCTCAGGCTTTTAACTAGAATTACTACAAAGTTATTTATTTGGGCTTTTAGTATTCACACAATGTTGCTTTGTTTCTGCTCTTGCCCCTGAGATTTAATAGTTATAAGGCCTTTTATCTGACTTCCACTTTCTTCCAATAAAGAAAGTGAAGCTGCATATTCTTTGAGATGTATAAACCTATCACAACAGATAACATCTGAATGGCAGAGCCCTAGAACTAATAAAAACTGGTGACTGTGTGATCAAAAGCATGTCAGACATATTAATCTGCCAAATGCTTTATTTGAAGTCAAAATACAGGATTGACTTGCTTAATTGTTATTGTCGGTGGACTTTAGCCTTTAAAGTGCCAAGTTCTTTAAACTACTAAATTTTATAATAATTGTGAAATAAGAGGAAGGCTATATTCATAGCAAGCCAAGATGCATGCAGCTATTTCCCTCGGGGCGGGGGGGGGGGGGGAACCCCCGATACACACAACACTGCTTTTAATGTGATCAGATTTAATTCTACAATATGTTTCTTGCACAAACAGTGGATTAAACTAAACTAGAAGCAAATGTCCTTGTTTTTTGCATGGGTCTTGGTTTAAATTCAATGGTGTACTTTTCCAAGATGACTAGAAGTGGAAAGGAGCAATACACTTCCTTTCCCAAAGTGCTATCATAAACCTTAGAAACCTGCTACAGTGAGACAGGAAACTCCCAGAGCAGGTTTTTGTCACAGCAAATAATTTTAAAGGGAAAGGGCAAGTGAAGAACAAGTAGTACTGAATCTAGCTCAACATTTTTGTGCTAATAACTTTGCTTGTTAAATACAAGATGTGCACACGAACTTTGTTAATCCCATTCCAAAATAAAATACACATGTGCAGTGATATGCACCCCCCCTGTCAATTTTAAAGTGATTTTGGCCTAAATGTATAGGAGCACACTGTTCATGTTTGGTTTTACAAGGGACAGCAGCACTGTCCCATGTAAACAGCTAAACCAGTTTGAATTGTTCACATCAGTCCCTAAGTGCAAGTCTGATCCAATTATTAAGGAAGATCATGCTAACTTTGGGTAAAATCAGGTGAAGCAATTTTACCCCATGTCACGGACTGGAAGTTCCTGGCCAAATCGAAATTTGCAGACCATGTAGACATGCCCTTTGTGTCCATGACCAAATGCAAAATGATAACCTCATCTACTGAAATATTTGGAGAACCCTGATGGATTTCTCCAGTTGACGTATTCATTTAGCATATGACTACAGGCACATAATCAGATCTCTCTCTAACTTCTCCCAGTGGCCATGGAGAGAACTGTAGCACTCTTTGGTTAAATCCAGAAAATGGTGAATAACCACCTGTAGAATAGTTCTGCAGTCAGAACTACTATGTTACACTGAGCTATATAGGATTTCAGCCGTACATCATAGCATGTGAACATTCTTATACAGAGAGTGATAAATAATGGTTTCATAAAATCATAGAACTGCAGGAGTCTGATATGCATCCAATTGAACTTCCTATTGATATAGGAAATCGACAGCTAAAACATTCCCGACAGATAACTGTCTTATCTCTCTCGCACTGCATGTGAGTTCCCTCATCTTCGTATGTTGGGTTTATCATGTCTTGTTTTTAACTGGTCATTGGAACATAAACATGAGTTTAATTTTGAAGCCTGGCTGCTGAAGAGATTTGATGTTGGAAGGTAATCAGGTTAATGAAAGAGAATACACATGCCCCTTAATATTTAATTTGATTCCAGAAGAAATCCTTTGGTCTGTGTTTTAGAAATATTTGTACCTCTTCTTCACTGGCAAACTGCTTCTCAAATTGTCAGTGAGGAGATGGGGGGAGAGGATGATGATATAACACGGGTTCTTTTGCTCTAAGAAAAATAAGTCAAATAAAATTTAATCAAACAAAGTCTTTATTGGTTATTGATCCCTTGTTATTTCCCTCTGTATATTCATACCACAGTATAAAAGTCTCATGAGAAAAGAACTAATCCTAAAATAACTGTCAGCTGGGAAAAACTCTGCATTCAAGGCACAGATATTAAGTCAAGTGATTGAAAAGAGTACAGCTCAGAACAAAAGAGGACAATATTTTATTAAAGTTTCCTTGAACTTTGACGGGATGTAGTTTCATCCTATTAAATTCCAAGCAATAAAAGGTATTGGAAGAACTCTTCATTGAACCATATGTTGAGCACTTTTTCTAATCTAAATTGCATGCTGTGTGCAACCCCATATCCAGATACTTAGGTATGGATGCAATTGTGCTGACCATTGCTTGCATCAATCATCCCAGCAGCTATACCATACACATCTTCTTTGTTTACAGCGATTTATTTCTTTTACTTGTCACAAAGTGGATTACAAACCACCATGTTTGCAGCTAAAGGGAGAACTCCATGTACTCAGGATCACTTGTGAACAGAGGTTACACGCAAGCAAAATATAAATGTGAGGTTTGGACTATACATGTCTAAATATGCAGGCTGGTATTCTTCAGTATTTAATTTACAGTTGGCATTTAGTATTACAATTATGGATTCCTAAAATAGAGTTACAGACACAGTCAGCCCTTCACAGGGAACAATTGCAAATTTAAAAAAATCCTGAGAGAACTCCTTTTTAGGAATTTCTAAGTCTTCTAGGAAGACTCTATGCTCAATTTCCACCAGAAGCTGAACACAGAACTATAGATCGATAGAATTTTTTTTAAAAAACAAACAAACATGAAGTTAAGAGCAGTTTGACAATGGAACCTGAATGTCCTTGGGCTCTCACCCACTGAGTGTCATGATATACCTAATACATTCCAATTTTCTTTATACCATTTCCAATAAGTTTAAGAATATGAATATTACCATAAATATTTTAGGGGTGCTTTGATCCCATAGCAAAACAGACATATTTCCTTTTTAATAGTGAGTCATGAGACTGGGTTTTGTTTTGTTTTGTTTTTTTGATAAAGTAAAGTTCTCAACAGAAAAATTAAAACTGAAAACCTAGAAGTGGCACAGAGTACAATACAACACTTGAAAGGTCCAACTATGAGATAATGACTGAGATTTAGATGTATTTAAAAAGCAAAACAAAAGTATGACTTGTTTATGCCTATGTCTATGACATTTCTGATACTTCAGACCCATTCAAAGAATATTGAAAGCACTTCAAAGGTTTGCAGAGGAACATGAGGACTTTGTTCACAGTCCATAGTGGAAGCGGAAAATGGAACATGACGTTGGAGGGTATGGATCTATATAAAGTTGTTAAAATAGACATATGAATTATATAGGGTAAGGTAGTTACAAAATTAAAGATATTCATATAAAACATAGAAATTCAGTTATAGTTTCTCAGTAAACTTGCATCAGGATATAGGAACACGAGGACAGGGGCTTAAAAGTAGTTATGGATGGAGAAAGGTAATGCAAATGATTACATTAATAATTTTCAAATGTACATCAGAATTACACAATCCATTTATCAGGCTGCATAAAGCCAACAGATGAACTAAGAAAAATGAATCACTGGTAGGTGAACTAACAGGAAGCAGTTTAAAATAATTGATTTTCCATGAATGTGCAGGAGGAAAGTACTGCAAAATTAATGTTATAAATAGGAACATTCAGATAAATTTCAAATACTATTGATAGTACAAAATAAAGGATATCCCACTTGGTTAGGCTTCAATAATGCACATGCCAACCTGGAAATAAGTCCCATCAATCACAGTGAATCTTATTTCTAAGTAGACATGGGTTTTAGTGGTGGTTGTTGTGGGCATGAATCTGCATTGGGCTTCACATATAACTTGAAAGGAAGTATCCTAGGTACTGACTCCTACTCTCAAAAGGTTCCACATCTTGGACATCCCCAGCTAGTTCTGCACTCTAGAATGAATGCAGTTTGACACCATTTATAATACCATGACAAAATGCTATGGAGTCCTGGGATTTGCAGTTTGGTGAGGCACTAGCATTCAAATACAGAGAAGACTCAAGATCTTGTAAAACTCCCTCCTCAATTATTCCTTAGCATTGGCAGTTAAAATGGTGCCAAAATGCATTCATTCTATAGAGAACGTCTGGACACCCAGCCCAGAAAGTGCGTGCTTTCTGGGGTGGGTGTGGACAGGCCCCCAGAAACATCTGCGTTTTTCAATGCAGATGCTTCTGGGATAAAGGCCTGTCTGAATCCGGCCAGAGTGGCAGGGAATCAAATCCAGATTTTATAGTGTACTTTAAAGGAGTTATTCAAGGTGCTGAGACGATTTTGGAGGTGGGTTTCTCCACCTTGGAGATTTCCTTTAAAGTTAGAGGACATTCACCATTGATATCAGGGCTGTAACAGATTAAGGAGAACTCTTAAAATGCAATTCATTAAGTGTATAGCACTTTTTAGGTATTAAAAACCAACATTTGATTGGCATCCTGTTGCATATTTCTTTTTTGATCCTAGTGGAAGGAGGCAGTCACTATCTTCCCCACATAGAGTGATCCCACTGATCTCATGTGTCTCCTGTTAACTGTTTCCTCCCTAATCATTCAAAATGATGATTCAGTCCTCCATGACCATTCAGAGGTCCTATAGGATGGCATCACTGATGATGCTGGGTGGCTGTCCTTTCATCTATCCTGCCAAGTCAATGGTGGTGAAGTTGTGTCATGAAAGAAGTCATTGGAAAACAAGTTGGGGTTTCATCTTGCAGAACTTTATTTTTCAACACATAGTATCAACACATAGTATCTTGACCCCAAAAGTTTTCATTTTACGAACATGAGAAGCCATATGAGCCATCTTGAACTATATAATATTTGTCCTCCACCATTTAGTGAGGTCACACCCCAAAAACTAAAAGTTGTGTTCACACTGAATAAAGAAGGAAGTAAATAATTCATGATATGATCTAGTCACACCTTAATTGTGTGGAGGGAAAAAGCAAATTAATTAAAGGTTACTAATTATAAGTAACTAGTCAATTTCAAGCTCTGGACATGTTGAAATAATTTGAACCTAACCTATATAATAGGCCTGTTTGATCAAGAAAAAAATTGTTTCTAAAATCGATTTGTAATTGGGGTGTTTTTTTTGTTTCGATATTTAAAATATTTACAAAACTTTCCAAAAAAATGTTTTGTTATTTACGAAATTTCGTAAATATTTACAAAACATTTTTTAAACTCCATTTGCCTAGTTTCTTTAGAAATTTTTTCTTGATCAAACAGGCCTAATAAACACCTATAAACATGTATACTTCCCACACACATTTCTATTACACAGAGAGAGACAAACAAGCCTCAGTGGAGCACAAAAGAGACAACAAACCAATGCACCTGGATGTGCACAAAACAGCAGAGGGAGAGGATTGGGAGGGGGGGAGCATAAAGGCACCAAGGCTCTGTCATACACAAACACACACACACATACAAAGCGACCCTGCATCTTGCAAAAGGGAGGCAGGAGAATGGGAGGAGAGAAAGAGAGGATGGAGGGGAGGGGGGGGGGTTGCAAAGAGCTGCTGCAATCCGAAGGCGGGTGAGAAGGAAGGAAGGAAGGAAGGAAGAGGAGGGGGCGCCTGGCTGACCTTTCTCTCCTCCCTCTCTCTCTCTGTCTCTCTCTCCAAGGAGGCTGCTTCCACTCGCCCAGGCTGCCTGGCTTCCCTCCTCGCCAGCTTGGTCCCCGTTGCTGCTGACAAGCCCAGCCTGGCTCTCCTGGTCGTGCGGCAGTGGAGGCTGCTTCTGCTTCTGCTTCTGCTGCTGGGCCTGGCTGGCTCCCTTTCACGTGACGCAGCCACATGATCTCACAGCTCGCCTTGCGCTCAAAGCCCCGCAGGAAGTGCTAGGAGGAGGAGGAGGAGGGCGCAGGAGCCCGAGCCGATTGGATGGCGCGCGCGCGCTCCGCTCACCCTGCACTCACTGCTGGGGTGCTTGGGAGCGCCGGATTGGCTCCCAGGCACCAGCAGCACTCAGCAGCCTCCATGCCATTAACGACACGAGCTGAAGCTTGTAAAATATATGGGGCTGCTGCTTCGATATTTTTAAACCCTTCCGGGTTTGAAAATATGTTTTGATATCGCATCGGATATGGCAAAAATAACGATTTATTAACGAAATAACGAATTAACGAACTAAACCGCACAGGCCTACTATATAATATAAGAAATTTCCAACATTGGGTAGAATATATACATAATCACTTTTTTAAAACTCCTCTTCTTTATTGTTAATAAACAGTTTTTATATAAAAATGCCAATATGTTTTATGTATAAAACCTGCACATGATTTAAGTTCAACAAAAATGAAATATTTAATGTAGTAAAATATTATTCTGCGATAATTATTGCAGATCGCAGTGTTAGCTATGTACATAAAAGTGATTAAGTAAAAATGCTCACTGATATTAATCAAAATTAAAGACATTTAGTTTAGTAAGGAGAAGAGCACAACATTAATAATCTAAAAATTATTTTTAATCTGTGCTATATTTATTTTCTGATATAATCATAGTTTAATTTACTTTCTTCACTATGCCAGTTTAGACTACTTCTGAATAATGAACAAGGGCCATATAGGTGCCTCCCATCCTATCTATGAAAGCTATAATTAGGACATTAATTTTTAAATTCATTTATTGATACTTTTAATTTAATATTAAATAAGTGTCGGTTGTTCAGCTGTCTACCTCTCTACAACTCATTAAGATTGTTTCAGTTGAGATGTTTATATTTGGTGGCTATAAATTCTGTTCTTGTAAGGTTAAAGTTTTGGAATCATGCTAATAAATTGTCACATTCTTGTTAATGATAAAACTGCATCTCATCCTGTGGCACTGCATAAACCAGATATATCTTCTGTGGGAGCAGTTTTCCTATTCACTTCATGAAAAGTGGCAGTTCTTTAAGCAGGGACTGCCCTTCAAGAAGTAAATGTCTTCTGATTTCCTGGCTTCAGTGTGTGTTTGCAGTCATCTTCGCTCCTAGAAATACAAAGTCTGTGACTGCCTCCACATTTTCTCCCTCTATTTGCCACTTATCAATCAGTCTGGTTGCCATAATCTTGGGGTTTTTTAATGTTTAACTGCAACCCAGCTTTTGCACTTTCTTCTTTCACTTTGGTTATAAGTTCCTCAACTTCTCCTCACTTTCAGCCATCAAAGTGGTATAATCTACATATTTAAAGTTCTTAATGTTTCGCTCAGCAATTTTAACTTCAGTCTTGGATTCATCAAGCCCTGCATGTTATGTTACATGATGTGTTCTGCATATAAGTTGAATAGGTCAGGTGAGAGTATACAGCTCTGCTGTACACCTTTCCCAATCTTGAACCAGTCTGTTGTTCCATGGTCTGTTCTTACTGTTGCTACTTGGCCATTATACAGATTTCTTAGGAGACAGACAAGGTTACTTGGTATCCACATGCCATCAAGAACTTGCCACAATTTATTATGATCCACACTGTCAAAGGCTTTAGAATAGTAAAAAAAAAGTGTTTTAGGGTTTGTTTGTTTTTTGCTGAAACTCCCTGCCTTCCTCCATTATCTAGCAGATATTGGGAATTTGGTCTCTCGTTCCTCTGCCTTTTCTAAACTCAGTTTGTACAACTGGCAACTCTCTCTCCATGTATTGCTGGAGTCTACCTTACAGGATCTTGAGCATTATCTTACTGGCATGTGAAATAAGTGCCATTGTATGAACGTTTGAGCCCCATGTAAGCCATCCCGAGTCCCTTCGGGGAGATGGAGACAGGGTACAAAAATAAAGTAGTAGTAGTAGTTGTTGTTGTTGTTAGTATTATTTAGCATTTCCCTTTTTCGATATGAGGATTTTTTTCCCAATCTGATGGCCATTCTTATGTTTTTCATACTGAACTGCATTATATGAGTCTACACTAATCATATAATATAAATTCAAACTGCATTATAGAGAAGTGTAGATCCAACCTCTGATGATGTATCTTATTAATGGTAAAGGTGAGTTTGAGCAAAAAATTAATGATAATAATGAAAAGATTGCTCTGAGACCTAGTAGAATTGGGGAGGAGGAAAACATGAAGAGCATAGGGGGGAAAACAGAATAAATGTGGCTGGGGATCCTCAGTAGAGTATATATTATGAAATATGAATATATTTCCAAACCATATTCATGAGCTTTCTGTTGCACTCTCTCCAAACATGGGTAGGAGAACGTTTAGTCTTGCCACATCTGTAGACAGTGTTGCATCTGAAGAAGAGAAATTACTATTGTCAAAGATTCTGCCTATGGCAGCAAAAGAATCTGAAGAGGACAAGATGCCCTAGTATTCATATGAGAGTGCTGGGCCTTAGCAGACTGGCACACAAGTATAAAAGACAGGTATGTTACACTTTTACATGGCTACTGTATAAAGAAGAATGTTATGGCAGATCACATGTCTGTTTTATTAATTCAGACTTAAAGCTTAAGTAAAGACTTAACATGTGAATTAATAGGAAAATTAATTTTAAAAAAGATTTAACATGTGCAGCTAAAGGCCAAGACATTAAATTACAACTAGTGATAGGACTGTATGTCATGTAACTTCACTACTTCCGATCCTTTTGATAAAATATCTATGTACATTGAAGAAAACCACTTTGGGCTCCAAGTGCAGCCTTTGACATAAAGTGAGGGAAACAATGGATCTCTCTCAAGTGCATATTAAATGGCACAAACTGTACCAAGTGTTATTCTGAATCAACTATTGAAGAACTAAAGTTTTGAGAATGTCTGTTTCAGTGCCCCCCCCCCAGCTATACAATGGTACACCAATGCCACAATCCTATTCATGTCTATTTAGAAATGACAAGACCTATTGATATCAAGGGTAATTCTTCTCAAATAAGTGTGTATAGAATTGAAATATTTAGTTCTGTTCCACAAGGTTGCTGTGAAGAGGAATATTGAGCAATAACAATGGAATAATTATAGTAAAGCACATTTCATCTCCAGAGGGTAGACTCAAGTATATCCAAACAGTGGTCTGGATAAATGCTTTTAAAATGTCAATAATATCAATTTGTATCTGCTGGGTACTGTAAACAAAGCTTGTTAATTTGCCCAGAATTTGCAAAGAATGTGTGTGCAGAATCATGTCGAACTATATTAACCTGTGTGTTATCAGCTAAATGGATGAGAATAAAAGCTTTAGAAGTTTCTTAATGCTTGAGCAACTCTTGCATCTAATTTCTCTCCCTCCATATCTCTCTTTATTGATGGAACAACAGCCTTGCTCAATGCCTATAATATGTGATGTGAGACTGTGTTTTGCAAAAAGGTCAAAGAATTTAGAATTTCAGACACTCGGGTAGAATGAAGATTGATATTTCTAACTACCTGAACCTTTAAATATTCATGCAGAAGGAATGTCCAATCCATAACTAAGAGGTACAAGGTGGAATCATGCTTGAACATTCTTATATTGCATTTTGGAAGAGAAGGGAATTTAACTGAGATGAATATGATTGGTTGCCTTATTTATTTATTTATTTATTTTATCTTCCACCTTTCCCTCTAAAGCATTTTATAATATGTTTAGCAAAGTAGTTAAAACTGTATGCAGCACAATGGTTAAAATAGTATCAATAAAAAAAATCCAATGAAAACATTAGTTCTTAGGCTTTTGTTTAAAGCAGTTATAAATACATAAGTCATATATTATGCATTGCTGACCAACCAGCATTACACATTGCTGACCAACCTCTGAAATAATGAGACCACATATAGATATGTATTAAAAATATGTCTGACTTTATTGACTTTATCAGAATTTCTAAACTGTCGCCTATTTAGAAATTCTCTTTGAGATCTGCTGAATCGGGGAGCAACCAAGTGTGGTTGCAACTGGGGCAGTAGGCCCCTATCCAGACCTACTCCTGAGCTTTCCCTGGTGAAAACATCTGGACTCTAAGGGTCCTTCTACACTGTCATATAAAATCCAGATTATCTGCTTTTAATTGGATTATATGGCAGTGTAGATACAAATAATCCAGTTCAAAGCAGATAATGAGGATTATTTCTTTTGATCTGGGCTATATGGTAGTGTAGAAAGGGCCTAAGAGAAACCCTTTCCAAATGTTTGAGTTGATTTTAGTCCAGGAAGGCAAGGAAAATTTGAAACACATAAATATTAAAACATTATAACAAGGTTGGGAAACTTCTGCTAATGGATTATATTTCCCATCTTCCCATCCACAATATATTACTTACAGTCTAACAAGATGTGAGCATACACTGAAAACTGGTGAGCCAATTTGACATTATCAGACTCTCAGCAGACCTCAGACTTGCTCTCAGTGGCAACTAGAAGAAATGAGAAATGTTCAGGGCAAGAGAAACTCACTTCCAGATGCTCTTGGATGCCCCCCCCCCCCCAAAAAAAAACATATGTGTGTGTGTGAGAGAGAGAGAGACTGTTTCAGTGAAATGTTGCTTGAGATAGACTTTGGATGCAAAACACTTCATTCGGGAGCTCCCCCCCCCCCCAATGTTTTTAAAAAATCAGCCAAAATGTATTTCAATTGTTGGAGTGTATGTGTGTTGGGGGCTCATCAGGTTGTAAGGACCTATGGTGGAACTCCACCCTTCCCTATAATGGCTGCATGAGACCCCAAGGCACATACTTCCTACCTCAGTATTATAGCATGCATTCCTCACCCCTGATTTAGAATGGCCACAGGGAATATGGAAAGTAAGTTTGGACATAAACGTACAGTATATTGCTTTTAAAATTTCTTCCATATACATATTTCTAGGAAACTTTCAGCAATGGCTTGAAGTGTAAAAAAAAAGAAGAAGAAAGAAATGTATTTAATTCAAATGAAAGAAAAGGTAGATACATTGCGTATTGATGAATTGAGAATATTCTGTAGAAAAACAATTAGTGATTATTAAATCAAGCAGGAAATTCAGGTCCGTGCAATATTTGGTGCAGCACTGAAGACTAGGAAGGAGATAGAGGGGGAAATAACTAAAATGTGATGCAGAAGAGGAAATTCTGGTTGGAAGATGGGTCACTATCAGAATGGAACTGAAGATCGGTCGATGGTGGTGTGGGTTATAAAATAAAGGGAAGGGAGATTGCATTTATTGACCAGGAGCAGGAATCATGTGATCATTCTATTGTAGTTGGACTGAAAATCCCAGCAGACATGGCTTACAAAGTCAATGAACGATGAGTAATGCTGGAAGTTGGACTTTGGAAGGTCACATATCTCTAATAATATGATATCCCTCATTGGAAAATACACTTAAATGGTTCAGACTCCACCTATCTTCGCAATCGCATCTCCCTCTATGAACCGGCGTGAACTTTAAGATCTTCCGGGAAGGCCCTCCTCTCACTCCCACCACCGTCACAAGCATGGTTGGTGGGGACAAGAGAGAGTGCCTTCTCAGTAGTGGCCCCCGCCTCTGGAACATCCTTCCTAGAGAAATAAGACAGGCACCATTCCTCCCCTTCTTTTGTAAGAGCCTGAAGACCTGGTGGTTTAAACAAGCCTTTGAGAAGGACTAGTTGTAGCTCAGCCCCAGATACTGTTGTATATGGCCATATCTTTCTCTACCAATTACTCCTATTAGGCCCCGGAAATGAACAGCCATAAACTCTACCTAATTTCCCAGACACTCTACAAATTGCACTAGCCTCCGCCCGGCCTTTTAAATTGCCTTGAATAGGCAGGATTATTTTAAATATATATGTGCTATTGTGGTTTTTAATCATAGAATCATAGAATCATAAATCAAAGAGTTGGAAGAGACCTCATGGGCCATCCAGTCCAACCCCCTGCCAAGAAGCAGGAATATTGCATTCAAATCACCCCTGACGGATGGCCATCCAGCCTCTGCTTAAAAGCTTCCAAAGAAGGAGCCTCCACCACACTCCGGGGCAGAGAGTTCCACTGCTGAACGGCTCTCACAGTCAGGAAGTTCTTCCTCATGTTCAGATGGAATCTCCTCTCTTGTAGTTTGAAGCCATTGTTCCGCGTCCTAGTCTCCAGGGAAGCAGAAAACAAGCTTGCTCCCTCCTCCCTGTGGCTTCCTCTCACATATTTATATATGGCTATCATATCCCCTCTCAGCCTTCTCTTCTTCAGGCTAAAAATGCCCAGCTCCTTAAGCCGCTCCTCATAGGGCTTGTTCTCCAGACCCTTTATCATTTTAGTCGCTCTCCTCTGGACACATTCCAGGTTGTCAATATCTCTCTTGAATTGTGGTGCCCAGAATTGGACACAATATTCCAGGTGTGGTCTAACCAAAGCGGAATAGAGGGGTAGCATGACTTCCCTAGATCTAGACACTATGCTCCTATTGATGCAGGCCAAAATCCCATTGGCTTTTTTTGCTGCCACATCACATTGTTGGCTCATGTTTAACTTGTTGTCCACAAGGACTCCAAGAGCTTTTTCACACGTACGGCTCTCAAGCCAGGCGTCCCCCATTCTGTATCTTTGCATTTCGTTTTTCCTGCCAAAGTGGAGTATCTTGCATTTGTCACTGTGGACCTTAATTTTGTTAGCTTTGGCCCATCTCTCTAATCTGTCAAGATCGTTTTGAATCCTGCTCCTGTCCTCTGGAGTATTGGCTATCCCTCCCAATCTGGTGTCGTCTGCAAACTTGATGATCCTGCCTTCTAAGCCTTCATCTAAGTCATTAATAAAGATGTTGAACAGGACCGGGCCCAGGACGGAGCCCTGCGACACTCCGCTCGTCACTTCTTTCCAGGATGAAGAGGAAGCATTGGTGAGCACCCTCTGGGTTCGTCCATTTAACCAATTACAGATCCACCTCACCGTAGTTTTGCCTAGCCCACATTGGACTAGTTTCCTTGCCAGAAGGTCATGGAGGACCTTGTCGCAGGCCTTACTGAAATCCAGGTATGCTACATCCATGGCATTCCCCGCATCTACTCAGCTTGTAACTCTATCAAAAAAAGAGATCAGATTAGACTGCATGACTAGTTGTTTGGGTCGTCCTTTTTTCCCTTCTTGAAGATTGGGACCACATTGGCCCTCCTCCAATCTGCTAGAACTTCTCCTGTTCTCCAAGAACTCTCAAAGATGGTTGCCAATGGTTCCGAAATGACTTCCGCTAGTTCCTTCAATACTCTTGGGTGTAGTTGATCTGGCCCTGGGGACTTGAACTCATTTAGAGCAGCCAGGTATTCCTGTACGACTTGTTTCCCAATTTGGAGTTGGGTGTCCTCAAATCCCTCATCCACTCCGTCTTGCTGAGGTTGAAGATTACTTTCTTTTTGTGAGAAGACCGAGGCAAAGAAGGTATTAAGTAATTCTGCCTTTTCCCTATCCCCTGTCAGCATTGCCCCATCTTCTCCTCGAAGAGGCCCTATCGCCTCCTTGTTTTTCTTTTTTCTACTGACATAAGAAAAGAATCCCTTTTATTGTTTTTAAAGTCCCTGGCAAGCCTGAGCTCATTTTTGTGCTTTAGCCTTGCGGACCTTTTCCCTACAGGTGTTGGCTATTTGTTTGAATTCTTCTTTGGTGATTTCTCCCTTTTTCCACTTCTTGTGCATGTCTCTTTTGTGTCTCAGCACAATATAATGCTTATATTGTCTTGTTAATTTTATGTTTATGTTGTTTACTTTGTATTGATGATGTTACTTGAAAACCGCTCTGAGTCCCCTCGGGGAGATAGAGCGGTATATAAATAGAGTTTTGTTTGTTATTGTTTGTGTATTTTGGATGAACATACAAAAAACAGAAAACATTCGACAAATTTTACATGAAAAATAACAAAAACAGTAACATAATTTATTGTTCTTTCCTTAGTTTCTATGGCTCCTCTGATCTAGAAAGATCCTCAGAATTGCTTGGATAAAATAATAGAATAGATTTACTGCTTAAACCACTTGGTAGACACACACAGGTGGAATGATAATCACAATGATGAAGCAAATGAGTATCATGACAAATGCTTTCAACAAAAAGACCTTAGCCGCAACCAGCATTTATATTGCCAAACATCTGTCTAATATGTATGCAAGGAATGTAAATGGCAAAAGCTTTTCAGCCACGTCACCAGATGCAGCACACTTTCCTCCTAAAAATGTATATGGTCCCCTTGGAAATGTTTATCTTTTGAAGAGTCAATGATATCTTTCAAAATGGTGTTTCATTTAAGATGTGATTCTTTAGCACCTGTTTAGAAAGACATTCTACTGAAATTGTTGAGGATATCTTCTGCATAAATACACATAGATTCAGACTGCAAAATAATGAGAAAAGTTATGTATCATGTACACAGCACTACTGAAATGTTTCGGAGGGTATAAAAACAGGAAGCAGATTGTGGCTAAATCTGGGATACTTGGATAAATCAAGGGAGTTCTCTGGATGGCAGCTCCTAAAGTTCCCAACTTTTGATGATGCTGGCTAAGGTTGTTGCAACATCTAGCCAACGGCATCTAATGAGTATCATGATATTAACTCCAGGATCAACACTCAGGCTGGATCTACATCACCCTATATCCCAGGATCTGATCCCAGATTATCTGATTTGAACTGGATTATATGAGTTTACACTGCCAGATAGTCTGGGATAAGCAGTTAATCTGGGAGCAGATCCTGGGATATAGGACAATGTGGAAGAAGCCTGAGAGTAACTCAGCATGGTCTAAAAGCCTGTAATTTTATGGACTATAATACCATACCATCCTTTTTTCCTGTAATAATAAAATGACTAGACCAAATTATTCCATTCCTAAATGCATGATTCCTTTGCCTATCTATGTATGTGTGCTTTTCCAGTGTAAAAACATTAATGGGTCTATTTGCCTATTAACAGGGAAAAAAATCCATATAAGTTATGTCATAGGTTTTGCATTTAAGCCAAAATGGTATAAAAACCACAGTTTTTTTTACAAGTTCCTGGCAAGTAGAAAAAAAGAGCAAAGTATTTCATATCTCATAATGGTCAAAAACTCTGAATAGTTCCTCTTTTACAATTGTAGCCACATTAATGGGATATTTGGGGAATTCCACTTCAAAAAATAACTTTCCCAAATGCTAAGCCTTTCTATATAATAACTTTACTAGGCCAGATGTTAATAAATTGTTTATTAAGAAGTACTCAGGCAAATTGGATGTTGTTATCAAGAAAACACCATAATCCATGTTCTTTTCCCAGAAATATGCAAGAGTAGAGAACAGCATTGTAAGTGTTTTTTTCACCTAACAGTCGCTGCAATTAGGAGACATTATATAATGGAAAGAGGTGCTTAATTCTAGCTTTGCATCACAGGAACAGCTGATTGTTAAATGATGATTCATTACCCTGATGTGGATTCTGTTTCTTCTTTGTTTTTGAAAGAGCAACCTCTGAATACCTCATAAAAGGAGAGTTTTGTACTGTGATTGAGAAAACTTTGGTCTTTCTATCAACTCTAATGGACAAATCAAGGCTTTCTCTGTCCGTAAGAATGAGATAGAATAGGCAGTGGTAGCAAAATATATATGAGGGGCTAATACAGTTGAACAAACACTTATCCTGAAAGACTTGACAGAAACGATTAGTATTCATACCTGTAGCTTTCAATTCCACACTAGCTGACCAAGAGAGAATGGAAAGCAAATGTAACAAGCTATTGATGCAGCTTTGGCCGTATTGGTAGCACCAGCCGTACATTGTGTGTTATGGATTGCCATTCTGATTACTCTGATGTGAAATCCAGTAAAGTACATGTTGGAAAATAACTCAACTATTTGTGTAGATCACAAGCTCATTGGGTTAATCTGATGTCATTCCTGCTGTGCTGTCACGTATATTCCATTTAAACAAACAAAGAGAAAAAAGGGCAAGTTAGCTTGTTTGATTTTACCTTTGCAAATATCTGAGCATGTGGACAGAATTCTTGGAGAGCCACCACATGCGTTCTAGACCCTTGCCCTTCCTGGCTCATAAAACAGGCCAGAGGAGGACTGGTGGAGTGGATCATGGAAGTGATTGATGCCTCCTTACATCTACACAAGGTCCCTCAGGCCTCAAGGAGGTTGTGGTAAGATAACTTCTAATAAAAATACCTTCCCTAGATACCACTGTACTGCACAACTATAGACCAGTCTCTCATCTCCCATTTTTAGGCAAGGTCCTGAAGCATGTATTAGCTTTGCAACTCGAAGTGGATTATTAGATGAAGTGGATTATTAGATCCATTTCAATCTGGTTTCAAGCCTGGTGATGGGACAGAGACAACTTGGGTCACCTTGGTGGATGACCAATACAGAGAACTGGACAAGGGGAGTGTGTCCCTGTTGTTCTCAGTGGCTTTCAATGCCATAAACCATGATATCCTTCTGAGTCACCTTTCTGGGATGGGGCTTGGAAGAATTGGTTTTCAGTGGCACTGTTCCTTCCTAGAGGAACATCTCAGAAGATAGTGCTGGGCAACTCCTGTTTGACTCCTTAGCCACTGGCCTGTGGGATCCTTCAAGGCTCTGTGTTGTCCCCCATGTACATGAAACCAGTTGGAGAGGTTATTTGGAATGTGGTGTGTGGTGCCATTAATATGTAGATGACACCCAACTCTACACTCCTTTCCACCTAATTCTAAGGGAGTGGTCCCCATGCTAAACCGGTGCCTGGTAGCTGTAATGAACTGGATGAGTGCAAACAATTTGAAGTTTAATGCAGACAAGACAGAAGTGCTGCTAGTTAGATCTGGGAATAGGGAGTCAGCTTGTGTTAGATGGGGTCACACTCTCCCTGAAAACACAGGTCCACAGTTTAGGTGTAATTTGGATATGGCTCTGTTCTTGGAGGCCCAGGTGTTGTGTACTCCTCTTCTTCTGAGGAGGCACAATTCAAAGTACTGGTTTTGACCTACAAAGGCCTATGTAGCTCTGGTCCAGGTTATCTGAACCTAGTTGACATATATGATCTATTGGAGAGGGCCTTCTCTCTGTCTCACCACCTGCTCAACATGTTTGTTGGGAACATGGGAGAGGGCCTTTTCAGTTACTGCTTCCAGACTGTAGAACTCCCTCCTAGGAGAGACCAGGATAGCCCCAGCCCTGCTGGCCTTCTGAAATCAGGTCAAGACCTTCCTCTGCCAGCTGGGGAAGTGTGGGTGGGATTCTTGGGGGGGGGAGTTTTAAAGGTTATATGACTGTCTTTATTATCTTTTAATCTGTTTTTAACTACATTGTACTATTTGTTTTTAATGTGTGTATTGTGCTTTTAAAACTTTGACTAAGTATGGAATTGTTAGCTGCCTTAAGTCCCCACGGAGAGAAAGGAGGGGTATAAATAATGATAATCTCAGGATGAGTGTGAGAAGAAACTCAAACAATGATAACAATATGATAATAATCTTCACCTCAGACAAAATTATCTTTTATCAAATACGAGAAGAAAGTCCACTCTAGTGAGTACCTTGCAATGTAGTGGTTGACACAAGGAGTCTGGTCCTAATGATCTTCCTGAAGTAATTTTTATGTTAAAAATCTCTAGTTTTCCATAAATCTTTTTCTAGGATGGATTTTTCATCCTCACGAAAACTTTCAATCATGAGTAGGATGGTTTGCAATCTACATAAAGGTGGAGAATAAATTCATGGGAACATTTATGAGACTGGTGAAAGTTTGGAAAATTCAAACATTAAAGCAAATAAATCTCAGGATGAAGCTATTTACAGTAGTATTCAATTGATTTTTATGAAACACTGGTCCATCTACATGCATTTTTCACTCAACAAATTTTGAGTGCCCAACAAATCTAAATGAAAAGAATTTTTCCTAGATCTTTTCTCAGTTTTTTTTCCCCATAATCATTGAATAAACTTGTCTCCAGATGTCAATAAGCAATCAAGCATGGGAGAAACAGGAAGCACTACAGCCTTCAGATTCTTGGCTGTTTTCTGCACCATATTCACAGTGTTTTGCAAGGAACAAAACACTCTCATGTGGAAGAAAGTATTGAGGTGCTGCTCAAGACTTCTTCCCCACTTGAGCAGCACCTCAAGTTTTTAAAAATGGAGTCATTTTTGAAGCTGTTGCTCAGCAGAGATACCACTAATTATATTTTCTTCTCATTTAAGGAAAGGTCTTAACATCTCGAACATCCTTACGGTACCAAGCCAATAAAAGAAATAATTTCATTTCTATTTTTTAACCTTGTAGTTGTTAAAACAACTATCGACAGGATCCAACAGGGTCCATTCACTTGATTCTTCAACTCTGAGTGCTATGCTAGCTTTGCCTGCCATTCACCATCTTGATCCAAGTGGTGAGCAAAAGATGAAGGACACACCATTTATTCAAGGGCCAGTCAAGCATTCTATGGCATCCTATCCCAGAATGATGAATGATGTGGGGAGAAACTCAAACAATGGTTGGAGAAACTGCTCTTCTAGTCACCATTTGATTTGTACTCTGACTTCCCCAACCATTTTCTATCAGGGCACCAGTGCAAGTTACCTTGTGCCCTGACTAAAGAAGAAAGAAAATTGTCTATTTTGATGCCTTTGTAAGGAAGATAAATTTGTTTGAGTCCTCCTTAGGCCAGATGTGCTGACGAGCGGACCAGATTCAGCTGGTGGGCCATAAACTTTATGAACCGAAGAAGAATGAAGTGTATATTTGGATGAAGTATATAATTGCAATAATTTATGCTGTCCATTTTTCTTTAGTCATTAAAAAGAACAGATGGCACTACCAGTACATGCCAGCAACAAGAAAACAGAACTCCTTACCTGAAAAGGAATGTCTACCATATGTGACTGCACCAGTATCTCAAACCTGCTGGAAATACTGAGTGTGAACAAAATTTCTAACTGTCATCCTTGGACTAATGGGATTCAAAGGTCTTACTGTAAGAGCAACTTCCTTTCAGGGTGTATTAGATTTGCACCCTGTTCAACTAGCTAGTGCTTTCTAATGTGATTTGATGGTCACTAATAGGATAAGACTTGTATGTGCGATGACCATTAGGAATACTAACACAAAATTAGTGATATGTCATGATGGGAAATGGATATGAAACAACATCAATGCAATGGTCCCATGTTTATATTTGCAGATGAAATTTGCAGAGATAGAAGGGAGATAGCATTAAA
Source organism: Anolis sagrei (assembly GCF_037176765.1). NCBI lineage: Eukaryota > Metazoa > Chordata > Lepidosauria > Squamata > Anolidae > Anolis > Anolis sagrei. The sequence continues at coordinate 97,173,596 of NC_090023.1, read as the reverse complement.
AAAAAGCTTGATTTCTGGTTGTTATCTTTTGTGCTCACTAGTGGACCAGATTCAGCTGGTGGGCCATAAGCTTACCTTTTCATAGGGAAAAGCTGGCAAAATAATTAGGCTAACATTCACTTTTGTCTCTGAAGAAATAATTTGTAACTTTTAAAAACTACCCACAAGGACTGTAATGCATGAATATAAGACAATGTAGAAGAATTAACATACTAGGAGTGCAAATATACAGAATTTAACAAGGAATATAATTGGACTGTCAGAGCCTTATTGTGTTGATGTGGGTAGAGAGTTATGTTATTATCAGACTCCAAAGCCCATAATTATTAGGAACCAAAGAGATATGGCTTAGACATACTCAGGCGACTCTGTGTAATGTACCAATGTTTCTTTTTAATTATACTATTTTAAAGAAATGAATGAGAACTTTTTTTGAAAGTATCATCTGAACTGCAGATATTTCTTTTTTTACATTTGATAAAATTTCTTAATTTTCAAGGTAGGGATGTAAATCTGTAAAAAGAAACATTGGTAGGTTACACAGAATCATCCGAGTATGTCTTAGGGCCCTTCCATGCAGTCCTATATCCCAGAAAGTCCTATATCCCAGAATCATCCGAGTATGTCTTAGGGCCCTTCCATGCAGTCCTATATCCCATCAAGGCAGAAAATCCCACAATATCTGCTTTGAACTAAGTTATCTGAGTCTACACTCAGATAATGTGAGATTTTCTGCCTTGATATTCTGGGATATAGGGCTGTGTGGAAGGGTCCTAAGACATATCTCTTTGATTCTCACAAGCAACAACAACAATAAAAACAAAGCTGCTCTGAGTCCCCTTTAGGGTTGAGATAGAGTGGAGTTAAAATGCAATAAATAAATAAATAAATAAATAAATAAAGCATATGTTTTCTCTCATTGCAAGCATTGTTCCCATTTGTTTAAAAATCTTCACTTAAGGTCTTTTTCAGTGAATTGTTTGGTGAAAAGATTTTCCTATTAAAAACATGTTGAATAAAATGTACTTATGCAAAATTCAATTTAGCATTTATTTAGTATTGTAATGTATATCCTGCCTTTCTCCTGATGTGGGACCTAAGGCCACTGATAAAGAGACAACTAAAGATCTGATGGTAAATAAATAAATAAATAAATTATTATGTTACATCTCAATAATTTAAATTCTTGATATTTAATTTAAAAGTGATGTTCATTTTAAAAATGGTAATAATACAAATAAAAATTGAAGCACTAAACTTATTTAAAAAGTCTTTGGTTAAAATACCTAATGCCTTGTTTTTTAAACAAGTATTTTTGTCAGTGAAAGAAGATTACCTTTAGTGTGAAGCCCATGTTTTTAAATTAAGAACCTCTTCTTTTTTTGTTTGTTTGTGCAAACCCTAATATTTTTTGATGATGAAAAAAGGACCGCTTCTTTAACAACCTTATCACAAAGGCCAGGCAAAGCAAGCTGGGGCCTCAGTGTGAATCTGCCAACCTATGCACAGCTCCCTCTTGGCAGTGCTTACCCCATAACATGTTGGGGAAGTGTTGTCCTTCTGGGGAGAATCAGTGCTGGCGTCATAGGAACCGGCACAACACGGGAAGCCTCTTGTATTGTGAAGAAAGTGTGCAAGGATGCTTCCACCCAAGTTGGGGGTGGGGCGTCTGCAGGAAGTCACATGAGGTTTTGTGGCTCTGTCCCAAAAATAGGCTGGAAGAATCCTAGGATGCTGAATTTGGTGTGTGTGATGAGGTCATTAATTTTCTGCAGGAGCAGCAGCAACAACAAAGTATCACTTCAGTTGCCATCCCCCCCCCCCCCCAATGAGGTGTCTTGAGATGTGGAAGTACCCTGTCTCATCAAGGGTAAGAACATTTGTGAATATTCCTTACATCACTATTTCTAGGGCATATGATACCAGTAATTTGACTTTTTTGAATTAATAAGTAAACCAAGCCAAGATTCCATACAGACATTTTGCTAGAGATAGGAATACACATCAGCTTTATTCTAAGACCTATGCCTTGTTACAATTCTATTTCCACAAAATAAAGAAACAAGTCACTAAAGTCTAAAAGGAAGGATTTAAAAGGAAGGCTTTTAAAATAAAGTATAAGCTCATTTTTATTGCTGTGGACACTATGGATTTACATAATGTCTATGGCATTATGGCAGCCACTTTTTATATGTTTTTAACTATATCATTTTTTAAGTTAGCCACTTTGTGTCCCAACCTGGGGAAAAAGCAGGATACCAATTCATATTAAAAAGCACTCATAGCAGTTTACCATTCAAAAACAGGCATTTTTTTTGTACTGATATCATTTTCACAAAAAAATGGCTCCCTATTGACCATTTTAGACCCAAGAGAGGCTTTTATTGCACAAGAAGCTAGACTTTTAAGGACCTACAACAGTGCTTAAAATGAACCAGGAAAGCAAAACAAATCTGGCAAAATTGCCTTATGGGTAGGGTACATATTACAATGGGTACATTTCTGTGTAATGAAGGTTCCTTTGGATAACTTAAAATTTTGAAAACCAATGGGTCTAACTGTAATAAGAATTAGCACACAAATTTTGAAGATGTTGATCCTGAGATAGATAGCATGCAATTTATTTGTATCTTCACACAGCAAATAAATGGCAGCCCTTATATAACAAGAATGCTATCTGATCTGCCTTCATACAATTTGAACATCCCAATTTCAAGGGGCTACTTTGTCTAACTATCGAAATATTTTTCACAAAGAAGTATTGTTTTTTTTCAAGAACTTGTATTAAGTTTAATCAATTTACTAGTTGATTGATAGCTGTACAGGTGATAAGACTGTTGTTTAGTTTACACTTGTCTGAATTTGTTTAATTATTCTGATCTGAAGACAAGTATACAACTGAATAATTGATATTACTGTTGGAAAATTATACTACCTGTTACACTGAAAAAATAGAAAGGGAAGGAGAATGACAAGCTATATTAAATTGTTATGAGAATGTAAGTTTTTTTTTGTTGAATTTTCTTTTCTTTTACAGTAGTAGAAAATTGAAGAAACCCTTTCCTTGGTTATAAAGTCAATGTGATAGTGTCCACTTCTTTTGAATACTAAGAAAGGAAAGGAAATAATAGATTAAGAGGAATAGTTTTTAGCTCATGCCTTTAAACTATATGAATTGTTTTGTAAAGTCCTAATGAATTATTGAATTTATTTATACATTTACAGTTGTTTGGTCCTTAGAAAGTGAACTGGTTGTCATATATTAAGCCATGCTATTTGTGTATGTGTCCCCCCTTTATCAATACATAAATTAAGCCAATTCAGGATTGGAGCACATCTCCTGCTCTTTCAATCAGAGCATCAGAGTTAAGATTTATCTCAATATAAAACGTTTCTCTATAGAAATAACATGTTGCTGTTGCTGTTTGTAGTCATCCTAAAGACTGTAATAGTTATGGGATAACAGAACATTTCAATTGGAAATGTATACAGATTAGTTAAAAAACCACAGGAAATATATTGCAAAACTGACACATTTATCTCTCATTAGGCTTTCCCTGCTCAGATAAACATTAAGCAGACACTTTAATTTGGTGTGGGTTTTATATTTACAGTTCCATTCACTTTCCTGATTATCCTTGTGAAAGATGTGTGCATTTCTGAGACTTTTACCTGTATGATGAAATGCATATAATTGCAGTAGAATTTTTTTATAGTAAACCCAGCAGCCAAGTTACATGATATAGCAAATCTCCCAGTGCTGTAATCTAGAAGGAACAGCAGGTGTTTTTGCTGCTTTTGGTGATTCAACTGATTATAATGGTGAACTATCAAAAACACTAACCCAGGACTACTTTACCTATTCACAATGACACTCTATTAGTTTAGAAATGTGTTTCTTTCACATAGACTGTTATTTCTATACTTTATACTGTACTTTATATAGTTTATTGTTCTTTTAATACATTCTCTACCAGAGTGGACTAAAGGCAGCATATCAAGATGTTTCTGTTAACACCAGATCATTTGAGGCCACACTCCCCGCCCCGCCCCCTCCACACACACATATTTTGATGCAAAATGCCTTTTAAGGTACATAGGTCAATTTTGCCAGATTTGTTTTTCTCTCCTGGTCAATTTTAAGCACTGTTGTAGGCCCTTAAAAGTCTAGCTTCTTCTTGTGTAAAAAAAGCCTCTCGTGGGTCTAAAATTGCCACCAGGAAGCATTTTTTGAGTGAAAATGATATCAATACAAAAAAAAAATGCCTGCTTTTGTATTGTAAACCACCATAAGTCCCTTTTGTGGGAAAACAGTGCAGTCTAGAAATAAAGTTTATTATTATGCATTTATTGTTATTATTATCATGCCCCCAGAGGGCATTGAAGGGTGCAGTGTGAGAAATGAGAGGGGCAGAACCAAGGTCAAAATACACAGAGACACACACAAGCAGGACATTGCAAGTCAGACTAGTTGTCAGCAATAGTGAGCCGAAGTGCAGCTGCTGGATTTTATGTAGAGCTCCCATTTACCAAAGTGATCAGTATAGATGTGACCTAGACTTTTGTAATTTGGGCATATTGCCTGAAAATATGACTTACAAAAAGACAGTAATGCTTGGAAGGATAGAAGTCAGGAGGGAAAAGGAAGACCATATTCCAGTTGGATAGATTCAATCAAGGAAGCCACAGCTCTGAGTCTCCAAGACCTGACCAGAGCTGTTGATAAATTCATTCATGAGTCTTTCCTTCTACATTTCTGCATTAATATGCAGAATGTGTATATAAATTTAGGCATGTGCAATCGATTAAAAATGTTTCAAAAGTCATTATAAAATTAGTGGTGGGGAATGCTGGTGTTTTGTTTCTAAAGTTTCTCTAAAATAGTATTAGTAAAACGTTTGTTACTATAATGGGTGTAATGAAATATCATTACTATTCTGTTAAAGTAATTGAGCACCGGTGGGGGGGGGGGAGGCTTCCAGGGAACCTTTCTCCCTCATGTTTACAGCCATTGGAGTGAAACTGCTAGAAATGTAGAACACCTTTAACACTGTAAGCCCCCCCCCCTCAAGTTTTATTATCTATTGATTTTTAGGGAATTTGTTTTGTTTTTCTCAAAAACCTTTTTTCAAAAACAATCAACAAGAACCATAGTCTTTGATTTTCTCTTACACAACACAACCAGGGCATTATCCTCCCCAAGTTTCAGAATGATTAGCACATCACCTAATCTTTGGGGAATTGACACATCTTCCACTGCAAGTGAACCTATCAGCAGAGGAGTGGGGAGAAGGACAGGAACAGAAACCCACCAAGGGCTCAAAGGGAAACAAGCAAGCCACAGGAAACTTTGGTGGTGTGCCAGGCCTGACTGGGGATATGGCACCATTTTGTCTTGCTTAGAATAGCATGGGCATTGGGCATTTTCTGACAAGTTATATTCTGGGCACTAAGGAAGGAAGGAGAGAAGAAGTTTGAAGACATCCATCATAACCCAAAAAGGATTTAAAAGCCCCCCTTTTAAGGAGGGGAGGGACAAAAATGCAAACTTTGTGATGGGGTTGCAACAGCGATGCGTGTTCCTAAACCACTATGGAGCACACGTTGGGGAGAAAAAGGGGGAGGGGGAAGATTAGGAAACCTCTGCATCTAAAAGGAGCAAACCTAATATGTATAACCATCCATTTTTAATACTTCATTTCCCACAAAATATGCATTTTATATACAGTTTATTCCAACATATATATTTCAATGCTTGTTTCAACACCACAAGCTGCATTACAAAATCCAGATAAAGGGGGAATCCATTTTGCTTAATTTTAAAACACCTTGAAACACCTTTCTCTGCTTGTAGTGCTTTGTATGTAGATTGAAATTTTCCCTTCTTGATAAAGAACTGGTGGGGCCAAGTCCTCTTCCAACTCAGCACAATAATCGTATCATTTATGGGCAGTTACTTCAAAGTTTGATTCATTTTCCTCCTTCCTTTTCCATAAATTTCATACCAATTATCACCAGCCTAGCAAAAACAACACTGAGAACAGAAAAACCCACAGTGCCTGCTCTTTTCCTAAATATGCAGTTCTTCATCATACATTAAAAACCAATGACTTACAAATGATAGAATATGCAATGGGTGTGTATTTCCTAGAATAAAGGGGAAAAGGTGTTCCTGCAATTTTTACCTCTTGTGATGTCATAAACATGTTTTGTAGTTACAATTTCTTAAAAGTACTTGCCAAACATTTCTGGATAATACACATTCATAATTAGCACTACATTTTTGACAATAGGACCATAACAATTTCCAGGTGCTTGGTAGAAAAAAATCAGTTGTATTGGAGCAATTAATATTTTCCCCAATATTCATACATTCATGTATACATCTTTAGATTCATCTCCCCAGAGATTAAGTTCTTTTGGGGAGGCCCTGCTCTTGATTCCACCTTCCTTGCAAGTGTGACTAGTGGGGACGAGAGACAGGGCCTCTATTATGGTCCCTCTATTATGGAACCCCCTCCCAAGTGAAATTAGAGCAGTCCCCTCCCTCCTGACATTCAGGAAGAAAGTAAAAACATAGTTATGTGACCAAGCTTTGGACAGCAAAGCTCAGTGTGCAATAAGGTAATAAGGAATGATGAACGAAACAATGAAACAACTACGGACTTGGTTTTGAATGACGTGATTTTAATAACTGTTTTTAAATCAAATTGTTTATCAGTGGGTTTTAATATACATGTTATTATATTATCAATGTTTAATTTTTTATGCTTTATAACTAAATGTTTATAACTAAATGTTTTAATTTTGTTAGGTTAATTTATAGTTTTATGCTATTTTCTTGTTACTATCTTTCGGTTTTCACATTTATGTATGGCATTCCATTTTGCCTTTATAATGTTGGAAACCACTTTGAGTTCCCTTAGGGGGAGAAAAGCAGTATATAAATGTAGTAAATAAATAAGTAAATAGATATTAGTCTCTCTCTCTCTCTCTCTCTCTCTATATATATATATATATACACACACACACACACACAGACACACACACACTTTCAAATTATACTGTAAACACATGAAGCTCTCTATATTCAGGCATTTGTGCATGAGAACCAGCACAGGCAATGTTCTTCAGTATTTATGTTTCAGTCAAAGCTGTTTTATAAGCAGCCTTCAAAATCTGTAGCAATCCAATATTTATTTCAAATATCTAGTGCTTCTACATTCATCCCTTAGGCAGAAGTCCACTGGGAGTTGAACTCTCAGAGACAGCATTACTGAAGACACAAAATCTGCTTTTAAAGGCTACAGCAATCATTTGGGACATTTTGGTTAGGATGCAAGTCTTTCTGGAGTAATAACATCATAGTGTAGAGTAAATCACATAGGACTAGCTTGTGCTTATAAGCAGTGTTATAGCTTCTGTTGAAATATTCCTAAGTGGCCTTTGGTGGGTGGCCTGGTGGTTGGTGTTTCATCAGTGAAAGTTAATGAGAGGCATTTGCCTTCTGGTAGCAGAAGATTATTCCTAGCATTTGGAAAAAAGGATATCAAGTTTAGATAATTTGGCAATCCTGTAAATGCATGCATGTGTGTGTGGGGTGGGGGTGGAGGTGGGGGTGGGGTGAGGTACAGATACAACAAGCAGAGTGTTTGGATTGTCCTTGAACAGAACATACAAAATGCTTTTCTTTTTAAAAAAAAATATTGAAAATCAACAGACTCACAATCTCTGAGGATGCCTGCCATAGATGCAGGTGAAACATCAGGAGAGAATGCTTCTGGAACATGGCCATATAGCCCAAAAAACTTACAACTCAACATAAGGTTTTTGCATAAAATCAGACTCTTCTCTTGTGCCTAATATATGGAAGTGATACATGACAAAGTTGCCTCAAAACTCTCAGTTTTGCTACCTTCTTAGCATCCTAAGCATCCTTCTCCCAGCTCTCTCAATGTTTTTGTTTGACCTTCTGTACAGCTGAACAAACAGCAGCCGTGAAAGCTGAACATAATATCTACAAAAAAAAAACACCTGCTGTATCTTGTGGAAATTGAGTAAATTGAGAGTTTTGTAATAACCACTCCTCATAAACGGAAAAAAGCCTCTTTTGTCGAGTGGCTTCCTATTTAACATATTACCCAGAAAGGTTGTGAGTAGAATGGCTTCATCCTGAGAGAATTCAGTTTCCTGTGTATCCTTCTCTTGATTCATCTTTGCCTAACAATTTAAGTGCAGGGTCACAGAAGCTCTGTATCCATTCTATTAAGTGAAGGAGCTATCCCTTTTTTGACAAAGGAATTGGATGGCAAGACCACAATCGAAGTACATACTGAATGCCGTCGATTTTCTAAAATGAGAACATTGCTATATCACGAGGCATTTGCATTTCCTGAAAGCAAAGTTGTTTCAAGCTTGAAAGAAAGAGAGATGCAGGAATGGGGGGTGGAGGGGGGGGGGGGGAAGAGACCTGAAGGCAGTGGCTTTTCATCTCCAATATGAAGTAGCTTTTTACAAAAACAGTCAGTATATTTCTAGCCTCCAAAAGTCAGCCAGCTCGAATTGGTTATTAAAGGAATGCTGCTGAGCTGTGTAAACAGATTCATCAGACCTGCTGCAGTGTGTGTGTGTGTGTGTAGGTGTCAGCAAGTATTAGAGATAATGTGTCAAAATGAGGCTTTCTGGGCAAAGAGGAAGGTGCCATAAATATACTTGAAAAATATTTTTTGATTTTTTTAAAAAACCAGCAGCAACAGCATTTCAAATCTTTCCTAAAACTATTCAAGAATTTCCGCTTTTGGGAGTGCAGGTGACACATCCATCATTTACAAATGACAAAATGATACTCCCCCAGCACACGGAAATATTCATGAAAAAGGGTTATGGGCTGGTGTTGTTACTTTAACAATTAATAGCACCTTAATGTTATCCACAATTTAAAGAGAGGGTAATGCGTTATTTTTAATCATTTTTTTCTATTCCTAAGGGAAACTTTGAAAAATAAGAAAAGACCCAAAAGTACATTTAAAAATAACCTTTTCATATATTCAGTTGATACTGTTTCTAATATGTGCCCATTTTTCATAACATTCTAGTTTTAATATTATAATGCAAAATAAGGTGGATGGTTATATCATTAGTCTCACAAAAAGTAATATCTTGGAGATTGTGTACTTGTTTTAACTACAGAAGACTCATTGATCAGTAAGATTTACAAGCTACATTCATCAATTGATTCAATGAGTCTCATGTAGTAGAAATTAAACAAGACAGCTGAAGCCAAGCTCACAACTGGTAATATGTTACTTCTAACTTGTTGATATAGATACCACTTGGACACAAGCCAAGGGAAAAGTCTGCTACATCTAAGTGATTATGACTATGTTTTATTATACTGCTTCCAGTATAATAAATGGATTGGAGACAGTGGGCAGAAGGGCTTATATGCCTTCTTCAGTTTATAGTGGCATTACAAACTACCCAGGTCTCGTAAATCCAGAGCTGTAGCTTCCTTCATTGAGTCCCCAACTACACCACCATTTAATCCAGTTTCTGAATGCAGATTATCTGCTTTGAACTGGATTATATGGCAGTGTAGACAACTTTACTACACAGTTGTCTTTTCCAGTGAGTCATGTCATCTCAGGATGTGTCTAAACTACAATAACTTCTTTTTTGTTACTTCAGCTTTAATGAGAGTTTAGGTTTGATTTTCTGCAGGACACAAGTATTTGTTTTTTATGGCAATCCTATGCTATCTGTAGACCTCTCCTCTAGCACCACTTCTGACTGAGTTCATTCTTTCAATTTCAACTTTCTTTGGTGATTCAAATATCACTTTCCTATGAACCCATTACCAAGTCATAAGCAATCTAATGTCTCTTGTTCCATTTCCCCATACATAATAAGGAGATAAATGGCTGGATGTGCATTACTGCTAGATTTTTATAAAGCTGAGAAAAAACATATTTTTGAAAGCCTTTGAATGACGAGAAGATATACTGAAAGCCATCCTGTTTCAAGTCTATGATTATTTGAGACACCCCCTAAACAAGTGTTACGAAGAAAACCTGTTATAGGGTTGCCCAAAGTTGGAAATGACTTGAAAGCACATAACAACAGCTGTTTTATTATATGTTTCTATGACTGCCCCCCCCCCTCCCATTTAATGGGAAAAATAGTTTGTTCTTGTTGATTTTTGACTTCCCCAATGGACCTTTAAGTGATGGAAAAACAGTTGCATTAAAACATTTGATGAAATAAATAAGTGTGAAGTTTGATTTATTTGTTCAATTGTAGGCATTAACTTTAATGTCCATTTCAACATGCACAGAAGAATCCATTCGTTGTTGTTGTTGTTGTTATATTTTAACTGTATTGTACTTGGTTTTTTTACTTGGTTTTATTGTGAGTGGGATATAAAAATAATAAATAAATAAATATAAGTAATATATTATTGTATGTCCGGGATTGTAAGAAAATACCAAATATACTGTACTCTAATAAGGATAGGCTGTTTGAAGGAATAACATATGCTGTTATAATTCTTTTCTGTTTTTCTATTTTCCTGGAAGGGTATGGGGTCATCTTCAAACTTATGCCTATATTTTCTTTTTACCTTTGAATCTTCAGAAACTTAATTTGTATTGCTACATTGGCAAATAGCAGATGGCCATCATGTTAGTTTTGATTTTTCTCTTCCAGCTTGCTATTAGTTTCAGGATACATCTGTCACATCTGGAAATGGGGGTGACAGAGGGACCTTGGGACTTTGAATATTTCACAAGTTTCCACATCTATGACATGATCTAAACACCACTATTTGGGAAAAAAGAAAGGGAAAAAGGAATTTTGAGACCCTATACCCATTTTCAAAGGTTCAGGTGACATCTTGGTACTCAATTAAAATTATATTAAAAATAAATGATTTGTTATCTTTAGGCCTCCAGTTAGAGGTAATAAAAAGTTGTGGTGCAGCTGTCTTAATAAACTTCAAAGCACGACCATATGTGCAGGTGTCAACACATAAATATCATGAACATTAATAATGCCTCAAACGAGCAAAGCAATCAAAATAAGCAATTTTCTATCCATATCCATCCTTCTAGAACATATTAATAGAGTTATCTCTGTTTTAGTCATTAGTACTTTTCTTCTTATTTTAAATCCTTAATTTTATAAAATACTGCAGTATAATACCTGTTCATTTAATGGAGACATGTTCTTGATGATCATAGATTTGAAATAACATGTTATCAGTCTGTGGCTGTTTGTGATGAGGGAAAAAAAATACCAATCCATTTTCCCTCATAACCCTTTGTGTTAGGGAATGAGAGAGATGGTTGCATATCTCACAGAGTATTTAGTAACACGCAGACTGGGCTTGTATAACTGAGACCTGGTTGGATGAGGTTGGGGGGTTAATCTCTCCCAGCTTTGTTCACCAGGTTACTCCGTGCAGCAGCAGTCGAGACCTGGAGGGCAGGGAGGTGGTGTTGCAGTTGTCTATAAGGATTCCATCCCCTTGACCAGGTGCCCCATCTCGCAGTCAACCACGTTTGAATGTGTCGGTCTGAGGGTTGGTGACCGGGACAGGATAGGGATTTCGTTAGTGTACCAACCACCCCGCTGCACTACAGTCTCCCTACCTGAGCTAGCCGGAGTGGTCTCGGGCCTGGCGTTGGAGTCTCAGCGGCACTGGGGGACTTCAACATTCATGATGAGACCACCCTGTCAGGTGTGGCTCAGGACTTCATGGCTGCCATGGCAACCATGGGCCTGTCCCATTTAGTATTGGGTCCCATGTTAGATCTGGTTTTTCTGTCAGGGATGGGAGAAAGGTGGTGGGGTGGAGGAGCTGACTCCTGCCTGTAGAACATGCTTCCAAATGAAATACGATCGACCCCATCCCTCCTGGCGTTCAGGAAGAAATTGAAATCGTGATTCTGGGACCAGGCTTTTGGACAATAAACATTTTGATTGAAAATGAATTGGCAAGGACATATACTTGAGGATACAGTTTTACTATTCAATTGATGGTTTACGTACTGTTTTTAATTAATGGTTTATGTATTTTATGTATTTTAATGGCTTAATGGTTTTTGTACATAACGGTTACTGTATTTAATTGTTTACATGTAATGGTATTGAGTTGCTGGCAGTGTAAGCTGTCCTGAGTCCCCCTTCGAGGGTAGAGAAGAGATGGGATATAGATAGCATAAATAAATAAATAAATAAATAATAGTATTCATAAGCAGAAGATGAACAACATATAGTCTCACATCTCCACCTCCTACTCTTTAATTGCTAAAATGGAGCCATGGTGGCGTAATGGATTAAACCCTTGTGCTGGCTAAACTGCTGACCTGAAGGTCAGTTATTCAAATCCATGAGATGGGGCAAGCTCCCATCTGTCAGCTCCAGCTTCCCATGCAGAAACATGAGAGATGGTAAAACATCCAGGCATCTCCTGGGCAACATCCCTGCAGATGGCCAATTCTCTCACACCAGAAGTGACTTGAAGTTTTTCAAGTTGCTTCTGACACACACAAAATACTAGTTAAAGTTAAACAGGCTTGGATAGGGGAACACAAATGAGTAACATACTAAAGGTTTCATAACATGTTTTAGTGCGAGATTTTGCTATTTGTACTGTATAAACATGGAACTGAGAAAAACTGTAAACAATCAAAGTGGGAAGATGGTGGGTGTGGTTAATCACACAAATACATTTTATATCTAATTTTTAGATAAGCAACTAGCTCTAGGCATGCTACATTTGCTATATGTAATGCATAACATACATATGTTCATGAAAGAATCTATCATAGGTATCAGAACTTTGAACTCTTTTTCTTTTGTTTGAACATTTTAAAGTCACATGGCCTTAGCATTTCTAGGTTGGCCACTCCCTAAACATTATGTTGGGTTCTCCAGTACAAAGTTGAAACATAGATAACATCCCCAAACAATGACTCTATAAATTATAAAAGAAAAAAATCTGCTTTTATCTAAGTTATATTTTCTGCAATTCTGAAATTTCAATATCCTATAGACTGACACTACATTCACCGGTGCTATCCATTTCGTTTCTTTACAGAATAATTGGCTTGATTGTTAGTAGTGCTTCATATGTTGCTAATTCTGCCATTTTAAAATTTTTAATTTTTTTAAAAATTCAACTGGACTAACATGGTTTCAAATATTTACAAATAAAATACTTTCAAAGCTATCAAAGGCACGATCTTTTGGAAATTCACATACAACAGGTTAAATTTCTGGTAGCTTTGCATTTTTAGCTCCCCTATTTAACCATCTGACATTTCTGGATGCTCAATTCATATTTACAGCCAACTATAGGAATATGCTGTGTGTGTTTGAGCTGCAGAATGATTTTGTTTATGTGCAACAACGTTACTGATTTGGTCTTAGTGATAGAAAATAAACTCATTGGGTTTGCTTTTCTTCTAGAATATCATTTTTGTACCCCCTGAGAGTCCAAATGGAATGGCATATATATTTTGTCCTGGAAATCCATATATTTGCCTGGCTTCTGATGTGATTTGCAGAGAAATACTTTAATAAAATGTTTATATTGAAAGACTGAAAGTGCATACCTTTTTAGAAATACATTCTGCAATGTAAAAATGTACATCCCCTCTCTACTTATTCTGTATAGGATCTTCTTTCTTGCATGACGATACAGAAAATGCAACATGAGAATGTCAGTAAAAATGGACAAATTCAGTGAGAATAACATTCCTCTGTATAATGTTCTTCCACTTTCTTGAGTCATGGTACTATTTATTTGGGTTATGAGGATGGAAAGAAACAATGATTTTACGTCCCTTGGAAGGAAAGAGATATTACAATTTGTTTAATTACTTAATAAAAGTAGTTTAAAGAGAGGGGAATCTAGATAATGCTTTTTTTTTTGTTTCACCTTTCTGTATCTTCCTTTGGGACTCACATCTTTTGCTTTCTTTGACTAGCTTTCTTCTTTGACTAGCTTTCTTTTGCTTTCTTTGACTAGCACACAACCTGTCCAAAGAACTAAAAATGTGGATGTTCCACTGTGCTTTTGACACAATCCCCCAGATAATCTTTGCTCCAATTAGGACTCGAAATCTCATCCTTGCACTTCACTACTGTTCTGTACCCAAAGTTATAATGCTCCATCTTATATTGCCCTCTATCCTGAATGTTGCCATTTGACTTACGCACTTACATCAGCCCTATCCTCACAGTTGATTTGCACCAGTCTACCCACCCATACACAGAAATGGACTATTATTCAGGTTCATTGGTTCAATTCAGCAAGTGGTCTGATGGTTGCTCTTATATGCTGTTATGTATTTTATTGTGTTATATTTAACTATGTTTGATTGGGCTTGTTCCCATGTAAGCCTCCCCAAGTCCTTCCAGGGAGATGGAGGCAGGGTACAAAAATAAAATTATTATTATTATTATTATTATTATTATTATTATTATTATTATTATTATTTCTTCTCATCAATTGAAGTCATTTCACCCTTCTTCAATAAATTAGTTTCTTTTTCTGTGAAGAGATCATTCATGGGGCTTCAATTTCATTAATATATGGTAGATAATTCCCGTGCATGAAGGATGGCTTGATTTTTGTAACCAGATATAGGTCAACTTTTGTCTATCTTCTTAGCTATCCTAAAGGGAATTTTCTGATAAAAAAATGAGCAAGGATCCTGTTTATACCAGATACTCATATTGCACTGGTCCTGTTGCATTCTGCTTAAAAGAGACACAAAATATTCATACAACATGGAGACAGTTCTTTTTGGCAGAAGTATTCAAGGGATCTCAGGATTAGGCCCTGAGAAAGGAATAGCATTTTTGGTAGCTTTTATAATCAATTTAATACTCGACTTCAGGATTAACAAGATGATATAGCAGCAATTTTTCTGAAGATTTTCACTTCTTTTAAAGTATGTTTTCATCTTCAATAAAACACTCTGTTGCATCTTGTAAAGGTCCAAGACTTTCTTCCTCTGTCTACCTTCCTTCCTCACAAAGCTTTGAATTAATGCCAAATTTTCCTATTTGATGAAAGCTTAAAAGTTTAGGAGTATATACTCCTCTATAGTTTCATCCCCATATGAATATTTTCATATGTTTTCTCTGCTCCCCTCTTTGTAACATGTCACCTGATAAAACTGCTGTAATTAATAAAGTTCAAAAAGCAACTTCTTTGACCATTGACAGCTATTGTCAAATAAGTTGCATTATTTAAAAATAAAATGTTACATTGAATTACAGAGAAGGAAGAGACTGAAACTGGCTTGATCGTGGATAGATAAATGGAGAAAGTCTTATGCATGTGCACTAGGATTCCTTTCTTTCTTTTTATTTGTAATAGCTATTGGCAATTTCTTTAAGAAAAAGTTCATACTGGTTTCCATATTGACTTGTATTGAAAGTAAGATAGATGAGAGATATTCTGCCCCACTTACACATAAATACATCATATGAAGACTTGAACAGGAAATCCCACCTAATACCGTATTTACTTGAATCTAATGCACATCATTTTTGGGTTAAGTCCTTAGCCGAAACTGAGATGTGCATTTAATTTGATGGCACATTACAATCATGTGCCAAAAGGTGCCTTTGCTCCTTCATCAGGATGAGACTAAAGTTCAACCTTCACCTGATGGTGGAACAGGGGCTTCCCTTCCCAAGCCTTTCTCCTTCCTCTTCCAACTAGTTGTCTCAGCAGAGAGACAAAGGAGAAACAGCAGCCCTTTCCCTACTCAATCCATTTCTCCTCAGTGTCCCAACTTGGGAAACAAAAGAGAAATGTGGCTCCTTTGCCTCCTTGGCTATTTTCTCCCTAGTCTTCGAACTTGGGAAAGAGAGAAGAAATTGAGCTGTTTTCCCTCCCTGGGAAAGAGAAAGGAGAGTCAAAAATGAGGCCCTTTGAGAAGAAAATGTGGTATATAAATGAGGTATTATTATTATTATTATTATTATTATTATTATTATTATTATGCCAAACCTTTGGAAGCCCAGTCTTCTTCTCCAGCTGGGAGGGAGGGAGAGAGAGAGAGAGAGGAGAAAGTCCAGTCAAGCTGAAGCCAAATGGAAGACTTTGGGAAACTTCCAAAGTCTAGCCTTCTTTCCCAGCTGGGACAGAGTGGAAGTAGGATGGGGGTAAGAGAGGCAGAAGCTGTTGCCTAAGGGGGGGGGGGGCACAAAACAATTTTTTCAACTCCTTCCCCTGAAGTATAAGCTACCATTGAGGGTCTCCCTTTCAAACATTAACTAGCACTGACTTTGCTTAGTTTCCATCAGATAGGACTTGCCTGTTCCATGGTAAAACCTGCAGAGTTCTGGGGCTTGTAGTCCAGTGAGCCCAGGATTTCTCTTGCTAAAAATGGGAAACTCCCTCCCTAAACGATGAGCCCAGAATCCTGCAGGCACAGATTCTAAATCCTAATTTTTGGGGTGATTTCCTTTGGAGTATTTAGTCCTCACAATTCCTTCCAGTAAGTCAGGGGAGTTTTCTATGTTATTTGTTTATGGTTTCCTTTTGCAGCTCTAAGGACATTTGTGGGCTAAAGTTCAGGACTCCAGCATAGCCTTCTTAGGATGCATCTACACTGCATAATTAATACATTTTTACACTATTTTCAATTGCCATGACTCAGTACTATGCTGTCCTGGGAGTTTTGGTTTGGTGAAGGAAGTTAGAAGACCTTGTAAAATACTGCCCCTATGAATACACAGCATTGAACCATAGCAATGAAAGTGGTGTCAGACTGCATTAATTCCAGTGCAGATTCACCCAAGGACTCACCTAGGATGCACCTATACTGTAAGCATGTATGTTGTCTGATAACACTGAGAATACCATTATTTAGTGTATGGAATCCTGGGAGAAGCATCATTCCTCTTTGGCAAAGAAGGTTAAAGAGCTTGTAGAACTGCAACTCCCAGAATTCCATAGCATTGAGCCAGGGCAATAAAAGTGGTGTCGGGCTACATTCATTCTACAGCATAGATGAACCTAAAGAACTGAGACAGTATAAACATTAGAGACTCCTATATGGAAAGGTTACCTATTTCTCTGGTTTTCTTTTCAATTGCTGGAGGATTTGTTGTCCTAATACTTTGGTTTTTAAAGAAGCAACTCTAAGCAGGCAGCAACTGTAATGCACATCTTTCCCGGCCAAATTTCCAAGCGTGTACTTTTTGCAGCTGCACATTACATTTGCCAGTAAATATGTTTTTGTTTTTTGGTTTTTGGTTTCAAGGTTTGAAAACTGAGGTGTGCATTACATTCGATGGCACACTAGATTCAAGTAAATATGGTGATTTCAATCAAATATTGTTCCCTGTGCAAAGGAAAAGACTTATGGGCATAAAGTTGTATATGCAATGAATGTTTTGTGAAGATTTGAAAACCCTGTTCTCTCCCTCTCTCCCCCCCTCCCTCTCTGCATATAAAAATTAGTCTGGGCCAGTAGTAGCTCTCTAAATGTTACTAGAGTGCAACTCCTATGATCCCTCACAGCGAGCTATGTTGACATCACCTACTCAGGGTTTCCATTCAGCAACATATGGCAGGCCATAACTTGCCCACCTGTGTATATAGTGGCAAGCAGAATGTGAAAGTTCTTCAGCTCCTTCAGTTCCAACAATATTTGTCACCAATGTGTCTAGAAGAGGCATAATGGAGGGGCCTACATTACAACACAGAATTAATGGGTTTGGTGCTTGTGGGATGAAAAATCTGTATAAAAAAGTATAATTCATTTGACTTTGGATTATGTAAAGTATAAAGGATGCATTATAAATATATTGGATATATAACTCCTAGTGAGCTAGATGCAAAAGCTTCCTCCACTGCATGAAGAAAGATGTTCTTAAGCAATCAACTGGGTTTTTATTTTATTTATTTATTTATTGTGTCAGTATCAACCAGACAATTGTATTACATTTTTAAACATTGTTTTAACAAAGACAAAACAGAGTTTGCAAGCTTGGTAGTTGATTAAATGTCCTTTGACCAGTAGCTGGCCACTTGGAGTGCCGCTGGTGTTGCTGCAAGAAGGTCCTCCATTGTGCATGTGGCTCAGGTTACATTGCAGCAGGTGGTCAGTGGTTTGCTCTTCTCCGCACTCGCATGTTGTGGATTCCACTTTGTAGCCCCATTTTTAAGGTTGGCTCTGCATCTCGTGGTGCCAGAGCGCAGTCTGTTCAGCGCCTTCCAAGTCGACCAGTTTTCTGTGTGCCCAGGGGAGAGTCTCTCATTTGGTATCAGCCATTGGTTGAGGTTCTGGTTTTGAGCCTGCCACTTTTGGACTCTCACTTGCTGAGGTGTTCCAGCGAGTGTCTCTGTAGATCTTAGAAAACTATTTCTTGATTAAAGTCATTGACGTGCTGGCTGATACCCAAACAAGGGATGAGCTGGAGATGTCTCTGCCTTGGTCCTTTCACTATTGGCTGCTACTTCCCGGCAGATGTCAGGTGGTGCAATACTGGCTAAACAGTGTAATTTCTCCAGTGGTGTAGGGCGCAGACACCCTGTGATAATGCGGCATATCTTTTTTTTTATAACTTTTTTTTTTTGGTTAAAACTGTTTATTTTGATTATGGTATATAACAGAAAAGCAAACCATGGCAAATCAGATATATTTTACACACATACCCCAGACCTTACACTCAACCCAAAACCCCTATCCTGAACAAACTAAACCCTCATCTAACAAACTAAACCCTCATCTAACAAACTAAACCCGTGCACCCTTCACCATGACTTCCCGCACCGAAACACTATGAAGCCTTTAAGCCTATTTATCTATCCTTATTCATGGTAAACCTAAATTCCTAATGGAGCTCCTCTATATTACTGACTCTCTATTCAGATATGCCATGGCCAACTTCCATTTTTCTAGAAAGTCCTCATTACTCTTATTCCTCTTGTTATATGTTAGTCTGGCCATTAGCATATATTCTCACATTCTTTCCCTCCAATCCTTTTTGGTTAGACCTTTTTCCCCTTTCCAATCTTTGGCTATGGTCAATCTTGCAGCTGCAAAGCTATAGTGATATATTTCTTGGTCCTTTTGATTATTGTTTTCTCTCTGTAGACCTAGCAGACACAGTCCTGGGCTTTTTTAAATCTTGTTATGTAACATTTTATTTGTCTCCTTAATTACCTTATCCCAAAATTCCTGTATGATCACACAGGTCCACCACATGTGGAGAAATGTCCCTTTCTGTTTCCTGCACCTCCAGCAAATACCTTGTTGTGATTTGTCTATTTTAGCCAATGTTGCTGGAGTGATATAACATCTGTAAAACATTTTGTATTGATTCTCCCTAATTGAACCCGATAAAGTAAATTTGAATTCTTTGTTCCACAAGTATTCCCATTTGTCCAATTCTATTGGTCTGCCTAGGTCCTTGGCCCAGGATAACATTACTGTCTTGACTCTGTTGTCCTCCATGTTGTAACTTAGTATGTATTTATATAATCTAGAGATTAACCCTTTATCCCCCTTTTTCCATATTCTTTCCAATTCTGATTCTTTGGTTGCAAATCCAATCCTCAAGTCTTTCATGCAGTTGGTGATATCGAAACCAATCATTAATCTCCAATTCTTCCCGCCCTTTTAATTTCCACTTTTCATTTTCTCTAATAAGGTATTCTTTATATGTTCTTGTTTCTACCCTTAAGCTTGGTCTTGTGACTGCTTCTAGTGGCCTCAGCCAAAGGGGTTTTTTTGGTAAGCTTACCCCCTCTTCCTTTATCATCAATTAAATTTCGGTATGCTATCCTCGCTCTTTTTCCAGCCCAAATAAAATTAGTAATCTCTCTTTTCCATTTCTCAAAGATTTTTGTTCTTTTAATAATAGGTATATTTTGAAACAGGAATAACATTTTGGGGAGTACCATCATTTTTATTACTGCAATTCTGCCCATCCAAGTTAGAGGGATTGCCATCTAGTGAGATCTTTTTTTATGTCTTCCCATGTTCTAACGTAATTATCCTGGAATAGATTGATATTTTTGTTTGAAAGCCATATTCCTAGATATTTTACTTTCGTTATCACCTCGCAGTCTGCTGCGGCCTCCAATTTCTTGCGACTTTTAACATCTATATTTTTTTTACTAAAAATTTAGATTTCTCCTTATTTATGATAAATCCTGATATGTGACCATATCTTTGGATTGTATCCAATAGTTTTCTAATACTTTGTAGTGGGTTAGTTAGGATACAGACTATATCATCTGCGTAAGCCCTAATTTTTAGTTCTTGGCCGCTGATCTTTAAACCAGTGATTTCTTTCTCTTCCCTTATCCTTACATTTAAGATTTCTAATCCCATAATAAACAATAGTAGGGACAACGGACAGCCTTGTCTTGTCCCTTTTTGTATGTCAATGTAGTCTGATAGTTGACCATTTATTTTTAATCTTGCTCTTTGATTGGTGTATATTGCCCCTACTGCCCTTTTAAATTGGTGGCCAACTTCGAATTTTTCTAGCACTTTTTCCAAATAAACCCAACAAACATGGTCAAAAGCTTTTTCTGCGTCAATAAAGAACAATGCCAGATCTCTATTTGGGTCTTTGTCTGCTATTTCCAGGGTGTTCAATATCAGTCTGATGTTTTGGTTTACTTGTCTTCCTGGGAGGAACCCCACTTGATCTTTATGTATTAACTGTGCTAGTGCTTGCTTAATTCTGTTTGCCAATATAGTGGCGAATATTTTATAATCACAGTTCAACAAAGATATTGGTCTCTAATTTTTAATTAAATCTAAATCTTTATCATGTTTGGGCACTAAAACAATTATGGATTCCTTCCATGACTCTGGAAGTTCCCCCTTTTTCATTACCGAATTCATCACTGACACCAACAATGGGACCAGCTCTTCCTTAAATGTTTTATAATATAGAATTGAGACTCCATCTGCCCCAGGGGACTTGTTTGCTTTAGCCAAATTTATTGTCCTAATTACTTCCTCTGGTGTGATTTTTCTATCTAAATCAACTTTCATTGCTTCTGAAATTTGTTTTAAATTTGTCTCCTCTACATACTGCGAGATTGTCCTGATCTCCCCCTGAGTTCTTTTATATAGGTTTGCATAGTATTCTTCGAATAGTTTTTGTATGTGTTGTGAATCAGTGATAATTTCACCTTTATTTTTTATTCTCATTATCAATGGTTTTTTCTTTACATCTTTTATTTGCCAAGCTAATAATTTCCCTGATTTGTTTGCGTTTTCAAAAAAGTTGTATCTATTAAACATCATTTTCCTTTCTATTTCACTAGCAATTAGCTGTTCATATTGTTGGTGCAATTTTTTTAATTCTCCTTGTAGTCTCATCTTTGTTCCTTTTTCTTTTTCTTTTTCTAATTCTTTTGTCCTAATTTTTGCCAACAACTCCAGTTGGGCCTTATTTTTTCCTTTGAACCAAATCGAGTTTTGTTGTATCACTAACCCTCTAATTACTGCTTTTCCAGCCTCCCAAACTATTCCCTCCTTCATTCCTTCTTTAAAGTTGTCCTTTAAGTAATTAATAATTCCCGTTCTAAGTTTCTCTCTATGTGACTTAATTTTCAAACTGTAATCATTCATTCTCCAAGCTCTATTTCTTTTGTATCCCACTCTTAATTTCATTAATATTGGGTTATGGTCGGCTAATACTCTAGGTAATAACTTGATTTTCTCTGTTTTCCCCACTAGTTCCTTAGTACCAAATATCAAGTCAATTCTTGAGGATGTGCCATGTCTATGTGAATAATATGAATACTCTTTTCTTGTTGGGTTGTGGACCCTCCAAATATCATAAAGTTCCCAATGCTGGATTTCCCTTAAGAAGGATCCCGGGAGTTTGCCTTCCTTTCTGTCCTTTTTTTACTTTACTGTCTCTATCCTCTTTGGGCACCATGACTCCATTAAAATCCCCCATCCATAACATTTCCGTTTCACCATATTCTGCTAATGCTTTTTGTAGAATGCTTTTT
Organism: Anolis sagrei; assembly: GCF_037176765.1. NCBI lineage: Eukaryota > Metazoa > Chordata > Lepidosauria > Squamata > Anolidae > Anolis > Anolis sagrei. The sequence continues at coordinate 97,151,581 of NC_090023.1, read as the reverse complement.
GTTTGTTGTTGGGAGCATACACTCCTACTAATAGTACAGAGGTTTTTTTTGAATACACACCTTTATTATTAATATTCTACCTTCCTCATCACAAAATATTTTCTCTGGTGTCAGTTCTTTTTTTATATAGAACAGTACTCCATTGGTCTTTTTGTTGTTACATGCTGTAAATAATTGGCCCAACCTTTCTTTTTTTTTAACAGGTGACTATCCTCATAAATCAGATGTGTCTCAACCAAACATGCTATGTCTGGTTTGATTTTCTGCAAGTAATGAACCACTTTCTTGCGTTTATAGCCGTTATTTAAACCGTTAATGTTGGACGCTATAGTTTTTACACTTTTTATAGACATTTTAATCTACTCTACCCCATTCTAACCCGCCCACCCCCACCCTTTCCAATAAGAGAAAAAAATACATTACATTTCTTGATACACATTACATTGCTCGTAATGTTCTATTATTTATTAGTCTATTCCCCCGCTGTTTCATCTTCTTCTTCCACTTCATCATTTTCCTCTTTTTCTTCATGCATTTGAGCGCTCTCCTTCTCATTTTCCTTCTGCTCTGGCTCTCTCCTTTCCTGTAGCATCCCTTTACCCCTTCCATGTCCTTGTCTCTCATCGCCTGCATGCAGTCTTTCTCCATCCGGGAAGTCCTGGGCATATTTCCTTAGAAATTGTTCAACCTTCCCTGTATCTGTAATATAGTGTCTCTTTGCCTTATAGTAGAAGGAGATCCCCTGTGGAAACAGCCAGTGAAATGGGGTTCCTCTGCTCTTCAATTTAACCACCAGTGCATTGAATTATTTTCTTTTTCTGAGAAGCCTTCCTGGGATCTCCTTCATCATTAATATTTTCTTCCCCTCAATCACAATTGGGGATTCATATTGTTTTTTCAGCACTATCTCCTTAAATGTTTTGGCAACAAATTGAATTATACAATCCCTAGGTACTTTTTTTTGTCTTGCGAAGGCTGAGTTGATTCTGAAACATGTTGAGATTGAAGCATGAATAATGTCCAAATCTTGTTCTTTCAGTAACCCTGCCAGCATATTAGCTATGAAAGAGATGAGACTTTCCCCTTCCAGGTCCTCCCTGAGACCTAGAATCCTCAAAGAGCATATCTAATGAATGCGGCATATCTAATGAAGAGCCACATCCACTGTTTTAGCATGGTGAGATGTGTTCCACACTGGGCATGCATACTCAGCAGCAGAGTAGCATAGCGCAAGGGCAGATGTCTTCACTGTATCTGGTTGTGATCCCCAGGTTGTGCCAGTCAGCTTTCGTATGATATTGTTTCTAGCACCCACTTTTTGCTTGATGTTCAGGCAGTGCTTCTTGTAGGTAAGAGCACGGTCCAGAGTGACTCCCAGGTATTTGGGTGTGCTGCAATGCTCCAGTGGGATTCCTTCTCAGGTGATCCTCAGAGCTCGGGATGCTTGTCTGTTTTTGAGATGAATAGCACATGTCTGTGTTTTAGATGGGTTGGGGATCAGTTTGTTTTCCCTGTAATAGGCAATAAGGGCACCTAGTGCTTTGGAGAGCTTCTGTTCTACCATCTCAAAGCTCCCTGTTTGAGCAGTAATGGCACGATCATCAGCACAGATGAAGCTCTCCGTCCCTTCTGGCAGGGGCTGGTCATTTGTGTAAATGTTGAACATTGATGGAGCAAGCACGCTCCCCTGAGACAGGCCATTCTTCTTTTTCCACCATCTGCTTCTCTGGCCCTGGAACTCAACAAAAAAGCTCCTGTTTTGTAGCAGGTTTCCTATGAAGCGGGTGAGGTGGTAGTCCTTTGATATTATACATTTTTCTCAACAGGAGGCGGTGGTTCACAGTATCATAAGCTGCTGACAGGTCTATGAAGACAGCTCCTGTGATCTGCTGCCTTTCAAAGCCATCTTCTATTTGCTGAGTCAGGTTCAGCACTTATGATGTGCAGCTTTTGCCTTTCCTGAAGCCAGCTTGCTGTGGGATCAGACATGGGTCTATTTTTTCCATAATTCTATGAAAAATAAGTCTCTCCAGAACTTTGTAGAGGTGGCACAACAGGGAGATTGGTCTATAGCTTTTGGGTCATTACGGTCTTTGCCTGGCTTCAAGATGGCGATGACTCTTGCTTTCCTCCAGATTTTGGGGATCTGACAGGATGCAGTGCAGTTGTTCATTAGCTCCAGCAGCCAACACCTTGCTTTTGGACCAAAGTTCTTAATTTGTTCCATCCATAGATCATCCAGGTTAGCTGCTTTGCCATTTTTACATTTATTGAGACTCATGCCCAATTCAGTAGATGTAAAGGGTTCATCAAGGTTGTTCTCAATCTCAGATTGTCTGGCTATTGGTTTCTTTCCTACTTTGGTGGCAAAGTTGGGTTTTCCAGAGTTGGTGTGCTATCTGATCTGCCTTTATGTTGGCATGGGTATTAGTTTATGAGGGGTCATTGCTCAGCCGTCTTAGCAGCCTCCATGCCTTCTGGCTGTTCCTGCCCATGTTGACCTCTGTGATCAGTTTTATCCACTGTTCTTTCTTGGCTTCAGAGATAGACAATTCTCTGCCCTGCCTGAAGGGTTTGCTCACTAAATGGGTCTTCGTTGTGGAGCCTGTAATAGTTTTCCAACAAGGCAGGTGTTTCAGGAGTAATGCCCTGAAGGTAGTGGATTCTGCAGGAGGCCCGTGAACAGGTTTTCACAATTTCGATGAAGTGCTCATATTCCTCGGGGATTGGTGTGACCGATATTATCATGTCATCTAATATCTCTGAGAATTTAGTCCAATATGCCTTTCTGAAGTTGAATCTTCATTTAAATCGGACTTCCTGGGGCCTTATAGTTGGAAACAGTTGGCATACTATTGGTTGGTGCTGTGTGTTTGGGATTGGTGGTCCCACTGATTTATTGCATTGCTGTACAATGCTGTCGCTCACAAATAAGAGGTCTGGGTTATATCCTCAGTGCCATCTCCCGCTGTTGTAGGATGGTGGGAGCTTACTATCATGGATGAGTGATAGTTTGTGCAGTTCAGACCCGGAGAGGACAGCCTCTTCATTTTTATCCTCTTGAGCATAGGCCCATACATGGCTATGGCTGTTAAAGTCACCAATTACTACCACCTTTTGGTGCCTATCAAAGTTCTTGGGGGAGAAGAAACAAAACTCATTTGGGGGCTTGTACACAGAGGTGATTGTGATGTTATTAAGCTCTACTGTTATAACCTCTATATTGTTTTCTTCAGTGTTGTGAGCACTGGTGACTTAGAGGCCTGGTTTGACAAAGACGGCACTTCCATACTGTGCATGTGGTCTTTCTGCTACTAGGATCATTCCTGGAACTTTGGGTCATTTCTGTTGTTCATCCCTGTGTGTTTCTTGGACACACAGCACATCACATTTCTAATCTCGGCACAGTTCATAGAGCAGTTGTTCTTTGGCAGGTGACATGCGTTCAGTGTTGATTGAGATTATTGTCATGGTTGGTCCTGAAATGGTCCGTTGGTTGTTTTGGTTGCTTGTTTGCATGCTGCAAGTCGCTTCTGGTTGCTTCTGGAGTGAGAGAATCAGCTGTCTACAAAGATGTTGCCCAGGGGACGCCCGGATGTCTTGCAATCCTGCGAGGAGGCTTCTCTCATGTCCCCCTGGGTTGATTAATGACAACTAAAAGCAACAATTAAGTAAATTTCTTTTCTGTCAGGCTGAGCAGTTCTATATGATAGGAATATATTTTTGCCCTTTGTGATCATTTCAGTTTTATGGACAGTCATGTATTCTATTGTAAAATGTGCCATTTAGAAAATGTAAATAAAACCCTTCTCAACTTCTCTGGACAGTTTAGTTTCTGTGGAGTGTGAAATAAGGTTAAGAATGACACTCTAAAGAGGAGGGAGGCAAGGAAGAAGAACAATTTGAGTTCAAAGTCCTGTTTCTCCGCACATATCTTTGCAGCACTGCTCCTATTTGTGATGCTATTTTTATATCTCAAACATCAAGCTTCCTTTTTCCATTAGCAAGTTATAGGACATTGGCATCCTAATGCCTATAAAGTTCATTATGCACTTGGAAAGTGACTGTCTGAAGTAAAAATATTGTCGCTACAGAACATTTCTGAGATTTCCAAGTGCCCTTGCTGAGTTTCATCCTCATTAAACTACCCAGTGTGTGTTCTCAGCTGGACAGCATCTTTATAACTTCCAAGTAAGTCAAGTGGAGTCTTTGCCAGGCAAGAAATGCAGCAGACACAAGGTAGGAAGAAATGAAAACTTTGCTTATTACAGAGAAGCAAACCAAAAAGAACTCCCCATCCCAGTCACTGTAATGACAACCTTGAGGTTGATTTGTGTGTGATACCTTTCTCGGCATAGATAAAATCTATACAGGCTGGCTCATACTGTTACTGATAATACACACACAGTGACTTCTGGGAGTGCATAAAGCTATTGGAAAGTTTGCGACCCAACCCACTAGATTGTATGGAACAAGCACAAATTCAATGAACTAGTGCCACTGCTACCATGCAGTTGCTTGAATTTTGGACCATTTCAGAAGCTTAATAAGGGGGCAAAGTTATTGTGTACATCACAGTGACAATATGTTTATCCTTCAACATCACTTGAGTGTTTCAACATGATCTTTCAGGATTTTAAACAGGGACTTCATGATAGATTTTAGTTTACCAGAGCTTTGGAAAGTTACTTTGGGACAACAGCACATCCTATGGCCATGCTGATTTGGAGATTCTGGGATATGTGGTCCCAAAATCTCACATTTTTATGAAAATCCAGAAAATGGTAAACAAATAGATACTCCTTTTATATACTTACACTAATATTTATATTACTTTAATATTTTATCAAATTTTATATACTTTACTTTTTTATTTCAACTACAGTTGGCATGTTTTACCTTCTCAATTGTAACATTTTCATACAAATGTAGGCCTGTTAGTCTACTTCATCTCCTTTTATGTGCATTTTGGGTGGCATCACTGTTTTGTGGGTTTTGTTATATTTTGCTGCATGGACAACACTGACTATGTTTCTTTAATATAGCTATACCAGAAGGATTTCAGTGTTAACTTTGTATATATTTAACATAATAGAACTCAGAATAACTCATCTGTTCTTAGCAGCTAGATTCCCATTTGGGGGGTGTTAAAGGCTAGAACTCCCAACACCAGCTATCACAAAATTTTCTATTTGCCTTTAGAACAGGGAAGGGAATAATGTAATAATGTAGTCTACAACATTGGGAGGGGCTATGTATTCTGTATACTTGTTTCTGAATCCCAAATAATACACCCATGAAAAAGGGAAAAAAAGGACTGTATCACTAGCACCTATGTCAACATGACTTTGAAATGGTGCTGCAAGATTATCATTTTTTTCCTAGCAACAAAGTATTTGTGGATTAATTAGAGTGACGTTCATACGTATACTTTACTATTATATTCAGTTAATGTAGCTCTCTGTGAGAAATTCAGATATATTATTCCAAAATACAAGCTAGTTTCTTTACCTCTTTTAAAAAACTTTCAATTTAAAGAAGATCAAATATGTTCACCAAAGGATATTCTCTATATTCAGAAGCAGCATTACTATATTGGGAAGTAAAATTTAAATACATTGTCACTAGAATTAAAAGTCTCAGGATTTAAACATCTTCATTGCTATATGTCACAATTAAAATTAATTGAACAAATCAGGAATGTTTTGTTCAATAAGTCAAACTACAAGACAAGAATATGATTTATATTTTGAATACATTAAAACATTATATTTTAATATACCTTGAACTATATTTCAAAATCTAGGGGTGTGGGGTGGACAGTCAGAATGATCTCTAAGTTTTATTTATGATGGGAAATAGGTTTCCCCTTCCTGAGGTGTGAGGGCTATTTGCCGACCTCAAGGAAGTTAATCGACTTTAAAGTCGCTGCTGGGACTATTTTCAGGAGTGGAATGCAGTATTTAAGGAAAGCTTGCCCCATTAGCTTGAATGTTGGAGAGGTTACTGGCCTGCTGGTGACCTGTCCCTTATCTCCTTCCTATTCACCTGTTCAGGACTATAAGTATTGGGTTACAAAGAGGGAGGCGGTTACAGCGATGAGAGCCCATTTGAGCAGTCAGTTCTAGGCCCAACCCCCCTCCCCCCCCCTTGCCCCCAAATTAGGCTGGGCTCCCTCATGGATTTGGGATCACGTAGGCTTCATTTACAGTGTTTTTTAGGTAGCCCAGGTCTGTGCCTGTGAGTGTGGATGAGTGAATGTGCTGGGGATGGTGGACAGCGGCTTGTCAGCTGAGTGGTGTGAGTGTTTGTTCTGGGGTATGGGTGTAGCTGTGGCCTCTTGCCACAAGCAGAGCTGGTAGGACTGGTGTCTGGTTTCCCTTGTGGAGTAATTGCCTGGCCTCCACGGGCACAGCAATGGGGCTGTTGTCTTGCTTTTTTTTTTTTTTTTTGGCATGGTTTGAACTTGGGAACCTAGGGAAGTTTCACAGTAGTCTTTGCAGACAGTTGCTGTTTGCTGCACTGTGTTAACACTCTTGGCTTGGCTGAGCTGTTGGAGGCCTTACTGCTATGTACCACTCATTGGCAGTGGCTATTTTGGGCATACGCTTGTGCTCATTTTGTGGCTGGCCGCCATCTTAGGTTGGGCCCATGCTCGTGGAATGGCCAAATGGCCTCTAGCAAACTTTGCACACACCTCTTTCACACTCTTTTTATGTGTGGCAACTGGCTTTTATGCCACCAACCCTTCCCCCCTAATGTCCTGCAGATTGAGGTGAGTGCTATTGCTGCCTTCAGATGCCATCTTATTATGGTCTGTTTGCTTGGTAATGGTGGTAGCCACTTTGGAATCATGCTTCCAGAGTGGGCATTGGCCATTTTGTGGTCTGAACTGTTCGTGATCATGGACATCATCATCATCATCATCATCATCATCATCATCATCATCATCATCATCATTTAATAACTTATTAATCGCCCTCCATCCGAGAATGCTCTAGGCGATTTACAGCTAAATTATAAAAGACAAAATACATACATACAAAAATTAAAAATTAACAGAGATCGAATGCTCTAGTAAAAAGCCAGGTCTTAAGTGCGAGAGTAAAAGGCCCTAAGTCACGCATGGCTCTCATGTAGGGCGGCAAGGAATTCCACAAGGCAGGGGCAGAAATAGAAAAGGCCCTGCATCTGGTCCCTTCCAAGTGTACTTCTCTAGGACCCGGTATATGGAGTAAGTCACGTTGGGCTGGTCGTTGTGACCTCCGATGATGGGAGAAGGAGAGGCGGTCCCTAAGGTATGATGGACCCTGGCCGTAAAGAGTTTTAAAGGTCAGAACTAGCATCTTATACAGGCCACGGCACTCAGTTGGAAGCCAATGTAAATGTTGCAGCACTGGTGTTATATGGCATTTCATGGGCGTTCTTGTGAGTAACGTGGCTGCCGCATTCTGAACAATACGAAGCTTTCGGGTCGTAGACATCGGAAGGCCCACATACAGGGCGTTGCAATAGTCCAGCCTAGACGTGACCGTGGCATGCTATATTTTATTTCGGTTTAATTGCTTTACAGTTAACAACTTAGGACATCTGCATATCTCATGATTCACCCACTTAAAATGATGGTGGTGATGATGATGACGATGATGATGACAACAACAATAACAACAAAGTTTCGTTACAATTGTCTAGTCAAAGACAGTACAAAGAAAGGGATACTTAGAACCAGGTGGTGAATGCACTGAAGGTACCAGATCACATTTGATCTTAAAAGCTAAGCAGGGTTAGATATGGTTAGTATTTCAATGTGAGATCACCAATTGAATATCATGGACAGGCATCTCTATTGCTCCAATATTATACAACAATAATTACAAGGTCCACACTTAACAGCTGGTGGATGTTTATTTAACCAAACTCCTCTTTCCATAAATAATCTTAAAGGTTACCAGCCAGATATGGTAAGCAGAATGAGCCTGTATAAACACCAAATAAGGTGTAATTCATAATGCCAGAAGCCTCATCATGCAATCATTATGCTCAGAGAACTCAAGCATCTTGCCCAAGCCTTAAAACACTGGTCTGGGATGGCCACTGCCTCAACTTATCCAACATCAAATTCAACACCCACTTTGAGTTTGTTGCAGTCCATGAAGAAAGTTTAAACAGGTAACAATTAATAAAAGTTGCCCATAGTTATCCCAGCAGTTATCTGTTCTCATTGTTAGGTGGACAAAAAGCTATTAAAGAGAAACATGATTCCTATAGTAGTCAAAACTGGGCAAACACATTGCAATTTGATTAACCAAAACAAAATGTCATATAATTACAATGGAACCTTGAATTAAGAGTGTCCCATTAAGAGTGCTTTGAGTTAAGAGTGTCACTTGGTCTGGAGTTCACTTTGAAATACGATCAATATTTTGATTTAAAAGCTAGTGCCAGAGGGAGTGTTAGCACCAGAGTACAGGGCTTTATGACTTCAAGGGCCTCCGTGCCCCATGCCTCATGCCTCACACTCTTGTCTGTTTTGGGAGATTGCTGTCTGCTTTGCTCTTGTCCACTTTGGAACATTGGTGTCTGTTTTGCCCTTGTCCACTTTGAGGAACTTTGAGTTAGTAGATTTTTGTGGCTTTAATTCCTGGTATGTTTGGTTTCATAAAGAGAGGGAGGGAGAGACTGCAAGAAAGGGAAAGAGACTGGAATGAATACAGTATGAAGAAAATGATGTGCTGCCTCTTCAGATTATTTATTATTTATTTATTTATTTATTAGCTGCATTTGTTGACCGCCGTTCTCAGCCCTTTAGGGCGACTCACGGCGGTGTACAACATATAAAAGGCAATTTACAAAAGGTAATAGCAAAATAACAACATATCCATAATACAACAGTTATATAGTTACACTAAAAAATCCGCTCCGTCTCAAAGTAGAATTGTGACCAATCTCATAATCCATATTCCGTTCCAGTCGTCCTTACCAATTTATTGAAGCACTTAGTTAAAATGCCTTCTCAAATAGCCATGTTTTTAGGCTCTTACGGAAAGACATAAGGGAGGGCGCCTGTCTGATGTCAACAGGGAGAGTGTTCCACAGCCGGGGGGCCACCACTGAGAAGGCCCTCTCTCTCGTCCCCGCCAGACGTGCCTGTGAGGCAGGTGGGATCGAGAGAAGGGCCTCCCCAGACGATCTCAAGGCCCTCGTGGGCTCATAGGCCAAGATGCGGTCCGAAAGGTATTTTGGGCCGGAACCGTTTAGGGCTTTGTAGGCCAACACCAGCACCTTGAATTGGGCCCGGTAGCAGATCGGCAGCCAGTGGAGCTGGAACAACAAGGGCGTTGTGTGCTCCCTGCGTCCCGCTCCTGTTAGTAACATGGCTGCTGCATGCTGGACTAGCTGAAGCTTCCGGGCCATCTTCAAGGGCAGCCCCACGTAGAGAGCGTTGCAGTAGTCGAGGCAGGATGTGACCAGAGCGTGTACCACCGTGGCCAAGTCAGACTTCCCAAGGTACGGGCGCAGCTGGCGCACGAGCCTAAGCTGTGCAAATGCTCCCCTGGTCACCACTGAAACCTGGGGTTCCAGGCTCAACGATGAATCCAGGGTCACACCCAAGCTGCGAACCTGCGCCTTCAAGGGGAGTGCGACCCCATCCAGCACAGGCTGTAACCCTATACCCTGTTCGGCCTTGCGACTGACCAGGAGTACCTCTGTCTTGTCTGGATTTAATTTCAGTTTGTTCGCCCTCATCCAGACCATTACAGCGGCCAGGCACCGGTTCAGGACCTCGACAGCCTCCTTAGTAGCAGGTGGAAAGGAGTGACAGAGTTGGACATCATCTGCGTACAGATGACACCGCACCCCGAAACTCCGGATGATTATGCTTTGTGCTTCTTTGCCGCAACTTTATGCTTCTACTATTTTAAAGTTGCTCTTTCTTTTTTATTGTTACATTTGAATGTATAGATGTTGCCTTGCTCTTTCACTGGCCAACACACATTTTTGTGCCTCAAATGTGCTTCCTTGCCACAACTTTGTGCTTCTATCATTTTAAAGTTGATCTTTCTTTTTTATTGTTCCATTTGAATGTGCATTTATACATTATTTGTTACTCATAAAGTACATTTTTATTTAAAAACACATAAAAATGGGGGAGGGAAGGCCAGAAATTAATAGAATTTCAATAGGAAAAATCACTTTGAGATAAGAATCACATAATGAATTAAACCTTAACTCAAGGTATCATGATTGATTTTATTTTGTTTAACCATTTCACAATAACATGGCAATAGGTTTGTATCTTAATTAATTTGTTTAAATATCACCCTTTGATTTGCATAAAAATCAGTGGCATAAATATCTAGTTGGAATGGATTTGTACTACTCCTAATACATTCTGTTGTCAGAAACTAATCCATTATAGGAAAAGCAAAGGATAGATTTCAGGAACACATGAAAGTATCTCATTCTGAATCAACCACTATTTATTCAGTCCAAATTTGTTGACTCTGTCTGGCAATAAGGGATTTCCAGGGTTCAAGCAGGATTCTTTCTTTGCCCTACCAGGAGATCCTTGATATTGCCTGGCGGTCTCCCACCTGCTTGCTAATCAGGCTAAAACAGCTTAGCTTTCAAAAAACTTATGATCAGATGTGTTCAGAACAGAACAGAACAGAATAGCTTTATTGTCACTGTGCTATTGCACAACAAAATTGAATGCCTTCCCCAGCACACACCAGAAATTGACACATTCATCCCTCCACACCCCAGGATGTTATGACAGTGAATGTTGCACTACTGCACAATCCTGAATCCATATAGTTTCATCGCTTTTGTTATTCATAAATAAATAGTAATGTAAATAGATTGTAGGTAGCTATATTCATCTGAATGCAGGAAGAAGGAGGGAAAGGAAATTCAAGCCTATACAGTTTTAAAAAAAATGTATTTTAAACCTAGATATTCAGCAGCAAGTTCCAGTTAGTTCAACAGGAGAGACTTTCTCATAAGTGATCTTAGGATTAATGATGTGGTGGTAGAGTTCCCCATATGAGCACCATTCTGTTCTAAATACCCCTTGTGGGGCTATGGGAGATCATAACAGCATGCCATCTGTCGATCCTGCTGTGCTATGGGCTCCGAGCCATGATGACACCTGCCTACCTTGGCATAGTCTTGAAATCAGTTTACAACAACTAAAATATAATAACACTTTTGGGAAGCAAGTTTGGTAAACTTGGGAAAAGATGAATTCTTCTTTCCTAATATAACTTGAACCAACGCATAAAATGTGCCAGTGAGGTCTTATAAGATACCTACAATACAATGTAAATCATGTTATATTTGATTATATTTTTCAGTTTGGGATAAACATGCTTCTCAATAGACAGATTAAAATCACTTCTGAGCTTATGAGAGATATGTTGCAAATGGCAGGTCACACAATGTTGTCAGTTTCCTCCACTGGCTTTATGCTTTCAACCTGTCACATGAAAGAAAATTTTATGTTTATGGACAAATGAGACTTAAACCCATTGTAATGAAGAAGCAGCAGCTGGTTAGGGTTTTGTTTTTTTTCTACTGTGCTTTTGTGCAGACAAATGGTAGAACAGACACCAAAAGGAATAACCTGTATGAGTGTAGGAAAGTTGAACAACAGTAGTGAGAAGACTTATTCCAGATGTCCATATTTTACAATACACTCCCCATGGGAACTCATATTGAACTACCGCCTGCTTTATACTTTTTCTCCAGCTATATATAATATGTTCTGTCACATAGCTCTAGCATTTGTAAAAAGTCCCATGTACTCCATATCATAAGCCTTTATAGACATTGTATGAAGTGTGTGGAAGGATGTGCTTCACTTCCATTATATGGTGCTCCTAATTGTTGCAAGCATACATACTTATGCAGTTCAGCTTCCTATGTACAATTGTACATATATTGGAGGCAACTTAAGGAGATCACATCTGATACTTATAATTCTGTTCCCCCACAACTTGCATTCAGGGAACAGAATCATGCAGCCCTCCCAGCAACCCAAAGTGCCATCGGCTCTTGTGGGACATTGTCAAATAATATCTGCATGCTTCCCATCAGCCTCCTCTGCATATATTGAACTGAATGAGGAGCACAGTTATTCTTCACCTGATGCATTTAACACCATGGCTAGCTCCACTGGCCTCTGCAACATGTCATTTGCTTTAATGGGCACGGCCAAGACGAGGCTTATTTTCTTTTCCTGCTGCATAACATTTGGTTTCAAAACTTTCAAGATGGAAAAAGCTGCAGCTGTGATGTTGAGCCTTTCACCATTTTGTACATTTTTCCCAAGTACACAACAAAAAATGTAATCAGGCAAGTTTTTTTCAGAAAGCTGTTCTAGTTTCTGTGTGTAATTTGAAAAAGGCGGTGAGTGTAACTTGTGAGAACAAAGCTGCCCAATTCTTCAAGCTCTTCTGTAGTTCTCAGACACACTGTACATGCTATGCTGCGCCAAGAACAAAAAAGAAAAAAAGAAATCTCACAATTTGCAGAAACCTTTTGCACAGTATTTTTGTTTCCCTGTAGTTTTTTTGAAAGGGGACCATGTGGGAAATTGATACATACCTATTACATACCTATTGTGTTGTTGAAGAAATTCTCCATGGATTGATACATGGCTATTTATTGATCAACTTCTAAAAGTATAATATGAATACACATTTTGATCGTGAGATTATAAATATTCCCCTTAGAAAAAGTAGTAACTAGGTTTTTTTCTCACTAGCATCACATTTCAACTACAGTTAGTTTCCAAGTTACGAACAGGATAGGATCTGTAGGTTTGTTCTTAACTTAAATTTATATGGAAGTTGGAAAATGTACATTTTTAGTGTAACTCCAACTATACACACACATACACAGATACATACATACATACATACATACATACATACCTTGGATAGCATAGGGAAGGGTTAACAACCCTATGGTATTTGTTTTGCAGTCTGTGCCTCTGTTCAAAAGATTCTACCTCACTTTTTTGTCCCTGTAATAATTGGATTTTTGAAAATTTGGCTTGTTGTGGAAACAAGGATTTGTGATAAAGCTTCAGTGGAGATATCTTTTCCCCGTGATATCTCTTTCTAGTTAATTTCCCTTCCTAGGGATAGAGTGCCCTCACTTCTTGTTGTCTCATCTGTAGTCTTAACTACAAGTCATTTGTAAGACAAATGTTTGTAACTAGGTGTATGTGAAACAGGAGAAATATATTCCATTTTTGTTTCAAATTTTGGATTTCCCCTCCCCCAATTCTGTTTTTGGGAAAAATCAGGAGATTTGTGAGGAGGTGGGGTTGATCCATAATCCAAAATATGGAGTCCCGTTTTCATTCTGGGAAAATTTGGTCTATTTGCACCAATGGGGAAACTTGCAAGGCTTGCCTTTCTATCAGTCTTTTGGCTACTGGGATCAAACTTGCCACACATGTAGGCCACCTTTACAACTCCAAGTTTCAGAACATTTTGGTCATCCCTGATTTTTAGGAATTTTTAAAGTTCAAAAGAGAGAGAGAGCTGAGCTAACAAATAAAAAGGGGAGATTTTCTGGTAATTTTAAAATATATTTGGCAGAGTAAGGTAGGCTGCTGGTACAAGAAAAACAAGCCAGAAAAAATGCAAGGAAGAAGGTAGGTACTAGGTAGGTAGGGCTGGGGAGGGATTTAAATTGAAATGAATATTATATGAATACTTTCCTGCCATCCTCCCCATGGGTACTTAGGGGAGGCAGAGAATAATTCCTCCTTCCTTCCCTAATCCTACACTCACTCATTCAACTTAGTTTCAAAAGCAAAAAAGGTAAGAAATAAAATCGTAGTAGAGATTGACAAATACACACACAAAATGCCCTTTCAAACACACAGCCCCTTCCCCCAAAATGCATGCCCGTCTACAACTCACTAGCAGAATTTGGAAAATTAAAAGGTGGAATAAAAAAGATAATTATAAAGAGAATAATGCCGAAAGAAAAAGTATTCTCAAAAAGCTAGTAACACTTGCACTCCTAAACTAAAGAAGGCAGTAGCAGGAGAAACAAACAGAGCTAAGCATACACATTCTCTCTCTCCGAAGCCACTCCACCCACATAAAATGGAGAGCCTTGCACAGCTATACATAGACTAAGTTTTGCAAGAAGACACACAACCTGGTTTCTATTCTCATTGGCTATGGCCAGGCTAACAAGGAAAAAAACCTGTGTGCAGCTGCTCTTATCAATCATTAATAGCTAGTTGCCACCAGACCCTGGCCTCAAGGTGGCAGAGTGAAAAAAAATAGTCTGAATCAACAGGTCTTTCCCAAATTTTAGCCGAAAGATTAGGTGGCTCATTTTTTGTTCCAAGAAGGTTCCGAAGGGATCCTTCCTGGTCTGTCTTTGGTGGTTCAGCTGCCACAAAATTGAAATTATCCAAAATCTGAATAGATGAACAGAATATTGCACACCCATATTTGTAACGCAGGGACTGCCTGTACTTAGCTAATATGGAATTAACATAATTCTTTGCAAAAAGAGATATATAGACATAGATATAGATATTTTAAAACAAGTTCTAAGATTTTTTTCTAGATCCAGGTATGTAATGGCAGTAAATCCGTTTTTTCCAGCTGCAGTGGAAACAGCTGCTGAAAATTCCACTGGTTGGTTAAACACCAAAGTTGACTTGCTTTACGACCAAAAAACCCCCACAAAACCCACAAAACCCCATATTGACTTGCCTTAACAACAGAATCAACAAGTATAGGGCTGAACATATTTGGAATCCACATTCTGATTTTGTGTTCAATGAGGCAAAAGACTGGAAATCACAGATAATAGTTGTGGGGATGTTGGGGGATAGAGGATGAGGAAGAAATTTCAATAATTTTACTAACATTATTTTATTACTTTTTGAAATTCCAATAAAGGTTTCACTTGAAAAGGGTCAGACCTGCTACTGGCAGAATTGGGAAACTAGTGTACTAAGGGAACAACATGTGCAGCTACCTAGCAGTTGTTTCTGAGATACCCCAGCTGCTTCTCTAGGTTAAAGAACACATCTGTGTGAAACACATGGTCTGTCCTGGTCTCCTCAACAGGTCTTCTTTCCCTTATGATAAGATAAAAAAGGCTACATATTACCAAAAAGTGAAGTAAACTTCAACTGACTATAGAAATCAGTCACTTGTGTTAAGTGAAATGGGGAAGATAAAGAGAATTATTTTCTCAACCCCTGAAGGGGGACTCAGGGTGGCTTACAGCCAGCAACAATGTGATGCCCACACATACAAAACACATTAAAAACACGACATTACATAAAAGATAAAAACATTAGGTTAAAATCCATTTAAAACAGTATTATTAACTAAATAGCCATATTTAAATCCGATTCAACGACCAGCAACCTATTCCAAAACCTGTCTATAATCCGTTCTCAAAAACATTGTGATTGCTGTCAGCCTGCTACCCACAAGCCTGGTCCCAAAACCATGTTTTGAGCTTCTTCCTAAAGTAAAGTAGGGATGTAGTTGACCTAACTTCATTGGGAAGCATGTTCCACAGGCGGGGGGCCACCACCGAGAAGGCCCTGTCTCTTGTCCCCATCAGGTGTGTTTGCAATGGAGGCAGGATTGAGAGCAGGGTCTCCCCGGACAATCTGAGACTCCAAGGCAGGACGTAGAGGGTGATACATTCAGACATGCCATCTTCTCTTTGCCATGGCCATCAACTATTCTTTGCTAGCCTTGTACATGAACTGAAATGCCTTTTAGTTAAGACTTGATAGAAAATGTAGGTGGTATACTCCAGACTTTTCTTTGTATTAATCCCACTAAAATAAATGAGAATTCATCAGCATCTTCACTCATTTAAACCTTTTAAAGCATCATTCTGATTTGTAATTGTGCTAATACAATTCTGATTAATCTCCCTTTTAGGAAGCAACTTCCTGCCTTACACAACAATTAAGAGGTTGCTTAGCATAACTGACAGTCTTCCACATGGCAAGAAAGGTTGCTATTTTCAGCAACCCAGGGAGCAATGATTACATCAGCTGCTAACTGTAAGAGTACATAATTAGCTCAGTGAGGATGACACCATGACTATATTTCTGAGGTTCACTAATTAATATAGTGAAATACATTCCTGGTTATTATAAGCATCATTGTAAAATCTCCTGGATCTTATACTCAGGACACCATGACATTCCCGTTAAGGTCACTGAAGCATTCATCTACGAGTACCTTGCACAATTTGTATGCAAACAGCAGAGAGTGAATTACAGCACAGGGTGAGCGGTGTTAAATGTTTTAGCAAGACCTGAATGCAGGAACAACAAATGAATCTTATCTCTAGGGAGGATGACAGTGGCAGCTTTCCTTTTAATGTTCCCAGTGCATACCACTGACATTTTTTTTCTTTTTTTCTACAGGAAATCCCACGGTATTGGAAACGAGAAAGGCAAGCATTATCTTTTGTCATAATGGTATGCAATGAGCTTGAGTGTGAATTTAAGAAAACACAATGTACCCAGTGCAGCCCATGTATTCAACATCTGCAAAGAATATCCCTTGAAATTCATGGGGAAGGCTGAGAATAAATTTTATTAATAGAGTTGCAGACTTATTAGTGGTTTTTTTTTTCAAATGGCTAATTCATAACTATAGTCCTGTGTCTTTCAGTGATTGTATACATGCCTGCAATATATTAATAGTATCTGCATAACCCATACATTTCTATCAGCATACATGGAATAGAAGACATCTCCTGTATGAGTTTAAAAAGGACTATCACATCTGTGGAAACTCTTGGAACTGTTGGAGATGATGCACATGAACCCGAATAGAATTATTATTATTATTATTATTATTATTAACTTTATTTGTACCCCGCTAGCATCTCCCGGAGGACTCGATGCGGCTTACACAGGCCGAAGCCTCAAACACAATACAATAGAGAATATAACATCACAACAACAAGGCAAATCAAACAATAAGCAAAATAACATAACACCGCAATACTACACAAATCAAACAATAAGCAAAATAACAACAATGGCAGTACATCAGGACATTATTAAAAATTGGTTCGGCCGGCGCACTGGGGTACAAGGGTTAAAAGTGCTGAATGGCAGGAGGTACGTAGGGTTAAAAGTGCAATGTGCAGCGACAATTTGTTATGCTAAGGTGCTACTAGGACTTGGGTGGGGATTCCTAGTCTGGGAAGGCACAACGGAACAGCCAAGTTTTTAAGTTCCTTCTGAAAACGGCTAGAGTGGGGGCCTGTCTGAGAATGTTTCTTTCCATATGGTTGCAGTGATCAGATGTGAAGCCTGATAATAAGACTTTAGGATGCTGCAGGAAAGACTGAATGTTCAAACCAGCTTTAAGAAATCCTCATGAGATGAATGTTCTTACATGCTAGTGGTAGGAAGCAAGACCATGCACAATGTGACATTACTATGCCTATGCTAGTGGCCATGGTTTTTAGGTCAGCATAAATAGAGCCTTGCTTGTGCACTATTTATTATTTATTTATTTGGGGTTCTTTTACCCCGCCCTTCTCACCCCGAAGGGGACTCAGGGCGGCTTACAGAAGCAAGGCACGATTCGATGCCTGCAGTACAAAACAATCAAAACACAAAATTAGACAATTACACAATTACATCACACTAGTTCATGCATTATATCAATAAAATCAATAAAACCAATAAAAACCAATACAAACCCAATTCCTCTCTTACAAGGTCAGCGATCGCTAACTCATAGTTCAAGTTTTCCATTCCACTTCATTAATCCTGTTGGTCTTATTCACCGGACTGTCTTATTTAATTGCCTGATTGCCCAAAGGCCTGGTCCCATAACCACGTCTTCACCCTCCTCCTATTTATTTATCGTGTCATCAGCAACCATTGTATTACAATTCTAACAGAGCAAAACAAACACAGAGATTAAAAAGAAAAAAAAAGAAAAAAAACACACAGATTTTGCAAATTTGGTATTTGGTTAAATGTCCTTTGACTAGTATCTGGCCACTTGGAGTGCCTCTGGGGTTGCCGCAAGAAGGTCCTCCATCGTGCATGTGGCAGGGCTCAGGGTGCATTGCAGCGGGTGGTCAGTGGTTTGTTCTTCTCCGCACTCGCATGCCGAGGATTCCACCCTGTAGCCCCATTTCTTAAGATTGGCTCTGCATCTCGACCCTCCTCCTGAAGGAGAGGAGGGATGATGACGCCCTGATTTCCCCCGGGAGTGAGTTCCACAGGCGAGGGGCTACCACTGAGAAAGCCCTGCTCCTCGTCCCCACCAGCCTCACTTGTGAGAGTGGTGGGGTCGAGAGCAGGGCCTCCCCAGATGATCTTAGATTTCGGGGTGGGACGTAGAGGGAGATACGTTCGGACAGATACACTGGACCGGAACCGTACAGGGTTTTGTAGGTCAAGACCAGCACCTTGAATTGTGCTCGGAACTGAACCGGCAGCCAGTGGAGCTGACATAACAGGGGGGTGGTATGCTCCCTGAATGTCGCTCCGGTGAGCAATCTGGCTGCCGCTCGTTGGACTAATTGAAGTTTCCGAACAGTCTTCAAGGGCAACCCCATGTAGAGCGCGTTGCAGTAGTCTATTCGGGATGTGACAAGAGCGTGGACCACTGTGGCCAGATCAGACTTCCCAAGGTATGGGCGCAACTGGTGCACAAGTTTTAATTGCGCAAAAGCTTTCCCGGCCACCGCCGAGACCTGGGGTTCCAGGCTCAGCGGTGAGTCCAGGATCACTCCCAAGCTGCGAACCTGCGTCTTCAGGGGGAGTGTAACCCCATCCAGCACAGGCTGTAACCCTATACCCTGTTCGGCCTTCCGACTGACCAGTAGGACCTCTGTCTTGTCTGGATTCAGTTTCAATTTGTTAGCTCTCATCCAGTCCGACACAGCAGCTAGACACCGGTTCAAGGTCTGGACAGCCTCCTTGGTGACAGGTGAGAAGGAGTGACAGATCTGGACATCATCTGCATAGAGATAACATCTCAATCCGAAACTCCGAATGATCTCTCCCAGCGGTTTCATGTAGATGTTAAACAGCATTGGGGACAGGATTGAACCCTGTGGTAGTCCACACGACAACGGTTGTGGGGCCGAACAGGTGTCACCCAGTAACACCTTCTGGGACCGTCCCTCAAGAAATGACTGGAGCCACTGCAAGGCAGTACCCCCAAGACCCATGTCTATGAGGCGTCCCAGAATGATACCGTGATCGATGGTATCGAAAGCCGCTGAGAGGTCCAGCAGAACTAACAGGGACACACTCCCCCTGTCCAGTTCCCTGCGAAGATCATCTACCAAGGCGACCAAGGCTGTTTCCGTCCCATGTCCCGGTCTAAAGCCAGACTGTGCCGGATCAAGATAATCAGTGTCTACCAGGAATCCCTGGAGTTGTGCCACCACCACACGTTCCAGGACTTTGCCCAAATAGGGGAGATTGGAAACTGGCCGATAGTTGTCTAATTGAGTGGGGTCCAGTGATGGTTTTTTCAACAGCGGTTTGATAATAGCTTGTTTTAAGCTCGCTGGAATCCTGCCCTCCTGTAAGGAGGCGTTAACCACCACCTTCACCCACTCCGCCAAACCCCCTCTGGCTTCTTTTATCAGCCAGAATGGACAGGGGTCTAGGATGCATTCAGGATGCATGAAATGAATCCAACAAAACCTGACAAGCAGATGCTCTCGTTACATTCTCAGAGACTGCAGGTAAAGTGGCATCGAAATCTGACCGAATCCGCTCAATTTTATCCGCGAAGAATCGAGCAAACGCTTCACAGCAAGCTCCAGAGCTGTCAGGGATCTCGCTTTTTGGTGGGTTTAACAGACCCCTGACAACTCGAAAGATCTCAGCTGGACGATTCTTCGCAGATGCAATATTGGCAGCAAAATATGTTTTTTGTGCTGCCGCTATTGCCACATCGTAGGACCTTAGAAAGGCATTCAGATGTGTTTGGGCTGATTTAGTCGGATTCCCGCACCACACGTGCTCTAGCCACCTTTTCTTTCGCTTCATTGCTGCCAGCTCCTCAGTAAACCAAGAGGCCGGATTAGCTCCGTTACTCAAAACGGGGCGTTCCGGAGCGATTGTGTCAATTGCCCTAGTCATCTCGGTGTTCCAATGAGAGACCAAGGCATCGACAGAGTCGCCAGTCAAGAAGGTGGGAAATTCCCCAAGAGCCGTCAGGAATCCATTTGGATCCATAAGCCTCTTGGGGCGGACCATTCTAATGGGTCCACCACCCCTGTGGAGGTTAGGAGGTACAGTAAGTCTAAACCTAATCAGGTAGTGATCGGTCCATGACAATGGAGCGATGGTCAGCTCATCCGCCCTGACACTATTACCCCATCCCTGAGTGAAGACCAAATCTCGAATAATGGAGGTTTTTCCATTTACCGACCTGGCATTGAACAGCACCATCCTTAACCCAGAGGGGCCACCATCCTGACATCTCAGCTGTATCTTGTCGGGAGTATTTTTTGGAGTTGCCAATACATTCCTATTATTTTCAGGCCGAATCATTTGTATGGTTGTGGTATGAGTAATCTTTGGGATTGCCAATGTTCTGTTGTAAATTTTGGGCCGAATTTGCTTTCGTGTCGAATCCTTGTTGAATTTTGGATTTGCCGGATTATTGTGGTAGTTTTTGGGCCAAAATAAGTGATTTGGTCTTCCTTTTCCTGTATCTTCCTCTGCCCGTCACCACCTCTATAGCAGCCCCCTCACCCGCAGACTCCCCCTCCCCGGGGGAGATTCCTCCATGCTCCTCAGTTGCTGTACCTGTTGTTGTTGTATAGTAACAAGCATTGTTGTAATTATAAATATCTGGACCCTGAAAAAAACCCCTTTCAAGCCTTCCTAGTCCTTCCAGTGTGTTATCGCTTATAAAGTGCGCTTGTGCATTACCGAGGAAGACGGACAGCTGATAGAATCTCAGTAGTAGCAATAGTGGTAGTAGTGGTAACCAGAAAGATGTCATCAATAAATTGCTGGTAAATTGCAATATAACCTAGGGTAGAAAAGAGTCACAGTTGTCTAAAGTGCTATAATGCACACAACTTAGCAGCAGTATTGGTGGTTTGGGACCAGACCACAGTTTCTGACAGACCAAGCAATCTAAAATGCAGATTAAAGTGCTAGGTAGTTCTAAGATTCAAGTACTGACAGGATCATATGATCTAAAGTGCTGGGCTAAAGTGCTTAGTAGTTCTATAGTTCAGCGTCCGTGCCCTTGAGAAATTCCCAGAAGTCACTCAAATTAGGACGGCCAGTTCCAAACAAAGGACCCAGCTTCTAGGCCCGTGGACAACAAGCCGGCACCCTTGGCCCGGTCCCGGTTCTTCTCGACCGTCCTGAGAGGAGATGGTACAGTTTAGTGGGAGATGGTCCTTGTATAATGAGGGCAGTGCCAGAATAGTATAGAAACAGTTTCCAGCAATAATGTGGAGTGGCGTAATTTACACCTCCCACCAGAGGAGGCGGTGTTTAAAAAGATATCAGGTCTTGTTTAAAGGATATCAGGTCTTGTTTAACTATGAGTTTGCTGGTAGATGGCCGAACGCCGAATCCTGTAATGGGTAGGCCCTCCGGTTAAATTTGCCTAGGCCCTAGATGCCGCGGGGGGGGGGGGGGGGAAGCGGCTGTCGATGGAGATGTCTTGTCCGCAGGATCCCCAGCGCAGATGGAAGAAGCGCGGCCGTCTATAGGGCCCGGGAGAAGCTGGCGATGTCCACAGCGGCGAAGGGGCTGGATGGGGTCGAAGCTGGCTGGTCCTCTCTTCACCCTCTCCTGGGTTGACGAGGGGGGGGGCGATGGCGGCGCGGCCTAGCGCTCCCTCTCTACGACCCTTCCTGGTGCAGCGAAGGGCCGGATGGGCTGCGGCTTGCTGGATCTCGTTTCTCTTTTGCCCCCTTCCCGGATGGCAAGGGAGGGAGCAATGGCGACGCGGCACGATGAGGCCTAGCTGGCCCGGATGGAAAAGCCACGGGCTCTCTCTCCCCTCCCCCGGACAGCGGGAGGGGGGTGCACAGCAGTGGGGCCCAGCCAGTCCGATCGAGGCTCCTCAGGCTCTCTCCGGCTCTCTCTCTCTCCCTCCTCCGGGGCGGCGGGAGGGGTCTCACTGCGATGGGCCTAGCAGGCCCAGATGGAAAGGCCGCGGGCTCTTTCACCCTTCCCCTAGACGGCGGGAGG
Organism: Anolis sagrei; assembly: GCF_037176765.1. NCBI lineage: Eukaryota > Metazoa > Chordata > Lepidosauria > Squamata > Anolidae > Anolis > Anolis sagrei. The sequence continues at coordinate 97,129,347 of NC_090023.1, read as the reverse complement.
GGGGTACACAGCGGCGGGGCCTGGCAGGCCCGATTGAGGCTCTTCGGACTCTCTCCCCCTGAGGAAGGGCCTAGCAGACCAAGGTGGAAGATCTGCAGGGCTCTCTCTCCCTGGCTCCAGCCGCGTGGGGGCCGCGATGGCGTAGCGGCACTTACAGGGATTCCCTCCGTGCCCAGTTTGAGCACACCCCGTCGGCGTCAAGCAGAGCAGGCCCCAGACCGACCCCAGGGACTCCGGGGAACAGGTGAGATCTTGTAAGGTTGTAGGTTGAGGGAGCCCTAAGCCGTGGTGTAATGGCGGTGCTCTACCTCGATTATCTCCCCTCCGCTTCTTCTCCCTTTTCTCCTTTTCTCTTGGGAATCTCGGACTTCCAAGGCCTCCTTCGAGACCCCTGGCTATTCTGGGTCCCCTTGCTTGGATTAGGAAGGGTCAAGAGGGGAGACGCACCTTGGATTCCCTCGGATTAAGTTCTTTTTAAGCACAGCTCCAGGGCTTGCTGCCATCCGCCATACCAGAACCGGATGTATCTTGAAGAAAGGCATCTCATCTACACTTTGAAACTCTCCTCCTCCCCCATCCCTCACTCCTTTCAACAATTTCAGACCACCTGAAATACCCTACAAAATATGTGTCAAATATTTTTTAAGAAATAGACTGGCAATGGGAGACCTCTTCAAATTTTCCATTGCATTCCCCAATTTCAACTATTTGGCATATGTCTTGTCACTGTCCTTCCCTGATGTTCTGTCTCCTCTTTCTCGTATCACTCTACAAGGAGGGCTCTCAGGTTCTCACTCTCTTTTTTCACTTTCTGTCTGGTTACTGTGCTTTGCACTTTTATGCGTTTATAGTCTTGTGTCATTCCCACTGCATTTTATTTGCCTATATGTTTTTACTCTCTTATCTTCCATTGTCTTTGTTATGTATTCATTTTTGCCATTTTCTATACAGATGTGCCATCCATTCCTGCACTATGTTATAGCATACCACAGGCTTTCATTTCCAGCTTCTCCCTCTGTCCTTCCTAAATTATTCTGCTGATCATGCTTATTGCTTGCCACTGTCACCACAGAATGAAAATTCCAGAAATAATGGGAGTATATACACAATGGCTAGCTAGAGGCTACAGTACAATAATCCTTTTTTGCTTCCTTTCTGCTTGTAGAAAGGAAGCAAAAACGTCTTCTCAAAAGGTTTATTAACTCTTTGTCTGGGATGGGAGTGGCCATAAGATTCCTGCCTCATGATGGATGCTAGCCAACATTCATACATTATAGCCTGGCTTAGGCACTCTTACATTGAAGTTTAGGTAATCTTTGGTATATTACTTTCCCTATCCCAAGATTAACTTACAAGAGCATCTTGATTACAGTGGGACCTTGGTATTCACTCAGGCAGGCCTACACAACTTGTGGCCCACAGTGTGTTTGGGTTTCCAACTTGCAGCCAATTGTCAGGAATTCTGAGAGCTGAAGTCCAAAACACCTGGAGAGCCACAGGTTGTGCAGGCCTGCACATGAGGCCCTGATTGCTGGACCCCATGGGGGGATAAACATCAATGAATGCTCAAGTTCCTTACTTATAATAGTGTAGTAAAATGCTATTCCTTGCATAAAATGGCAAAATCAAAGCATGATTTTGCATTTGTTTGTTTTTTTATTTAAAAAAACAACAACTATGTATTCAAAGCTGTGAATGGCTGGATTTATGGATAAAGACTCCATGCATACAGAGGGCTGACTTGTTTTGTTCATATTACACTGGCTATCAACCTTATCACATTAGCATTTTAAGCAAGGGCTTGCACTTTCCTATCACACGGCTGTCTCCTGCAGAATTCTGGGGTTTGCAGTTTAGGGAAACCAAGGGCCTCCCTAGCTGAGAATTCCAAAGGCCCTGTCCTAAACTAAAAAACTTCAAATTGTGTAGGAGTCAGCCACACAATAGGAAAGTGGGAGTGCTTGCCTTAAAATGCTAATGTGATATTGTGCTATGATGCACTCTACTTGATATGGATGCCAAATAGTCCTATAGGGAATTCTTTAAAGAAAGCCCCTCCCTAAGCTTCAAATCCCAGGGTTCCATGTGAGGTAGTTAGACAATTACATACTGTTATTACTATGTAGTGTAATGGGTTCTGATGTTTGATATCATTATATCTATTCCTTACACAACTTGTTTCCTTGTGTCCTCTTCCACTTAACACTTTGTAGTCCAAAGATGTTATATTGCCAAAGTTAACCAAAATGTTTAGAGGACCCAGTGACACTGAGGTGACAATCCAGTGATTCAAGAGACAAGGGAGAGAGATTGAGTTTACAGAACAACTTGTGAAAAACCATCCCCAGTCAATCAGCATTATCTTCCAGTCTCATCGCCAACAATTTGCTTCTGTGGGATAGCAATTTCTGTGATGTGAAATGAAGGAGATGGTTTGCATTTCTCATATCCTCAACTAGCATTATCCTCTTTGATAAAAAAATGCATAATTTTCAGCAAATTGAAATTGTCTTCTTAGCATGTCAGATCCGCTGCCACTGCAAACACAGTCTCCATAGTGATTAATGAATAGCATTGTGGTCATTGTAGGAAAGCTGGCTTTGCTCTGAATAGAAATGAGTCACTACAGATCATCCTCCCTTCAGTAATCTGCCTCTGAGGCAACCTTACTTATTCTGACCTTCATGTTTTGACTTGCATTAGAAAGTCAAACATATCTCACTTAGTGTTGAACAAAAGGGCATAACTTTAGTTCACTCTTACTGGAAATGCAACCATACTTTAAAAATAAATAAATAAGATAGCAAGTCTATATTTCCTTTTGTCAAAAGAAGGGGCAGAGAGAGAAAGCAATGCTAAACTAATCCATAATTAATTGAAAAGCTGAATGAGATATTTCAGCTAGAAGCACAGTAGTCTTAGAAAAGGATCTGTTTCCTGGAGAGCAAACAGCTTTCTGTATTTATATAGTATAGGCCTGGGGAAAGCAATGTATAAGAAAGGGATGGAAAAGTATTTGTATTCACATGTAGTAATAAATGGAGTGTCATCATTAATAGCCACAAGAAATGGTTGGCAACTCAAGCAGAATAAGGAAAGGCAGTGACAACCTGTCACTACCTAATGAACTTGAGAGATTAAAGGTATTCAATCATAGCATTTTTAGCGGTGCATTGGAATTCTCTTTATCAGAAAGGCATTTGTCTAATGATGCCTTCAAAGGTTTTATCTGTCATTGTAGATAGGTTTACTTGAATGCCATTGGGACTCTCAATGCCATTGTTGGGGCAGAGGACAGATATAAATATAACAAATAAATCCATGAATCATAAGAGTACAGAAGTGCTAAAGAGGAACTCACAAGGAGTAATGCACAGTGATTGGACAGATTCGACAAAACACTGGGTATAGATTATTAGTTGCAGTTTTCCAGAGCTTGGAAGCAATCAGCTAGATATAGTGAGCAACTTCTCATTGATTTCTTTTCCCATGCCAATAAGTACAAAAAATTGAGAGTGGCATCATGTTAGTAACTTATGTACAGTAGCTTATGCATCCCTAAACTCACTTTTTGGGTGTGGAGAAGAGGAATATTTTCTTATCTTCCACTCCATCTGAAACCTCTCACATTCAGCAGCTATCAGGGCCCAGGACAGCATTCTGGACTCCCTTCTTAACAGAAAAGGCAAAGGGAGGGGACACAATTCAAACAATTAATATTTGCTTGCTCTGAACTTCTAGGGTAGTGAAAAATGGTAAAGTTCATTTGAGAGTCCACCCTGTTTCTCCCCTACAGGTGAAGTGAGACTTGTGGTCTGAATTACCTCTCCTTACCCAGCAATAAGCAACAATAGCAACAGACGTATCTTGAGACTTGAGAGGTGCTGTGGAGCTGAGATGATGTGGGGCTGTAATCATGGAGCTATGCACACTTGTAGGAACTCGAGACAAGAAGTGTTAACAATGAGTTATGACTCTAAACCTTTTTTGGTGTGAATGTAACTTTTAGTTCCTTCTATAGGTATAAGTTACTTCTATAGTTATTATTGTTAGTTCACTAAATGTTGAAAGAAGAATGTCACCTGGATCAAGCACTGGACCAGTTTTTTTTCCATTTTAGTTACTTTCAAGAAACATATAGGTAAAATAACTCATCATAACAGTGACTGCAACAGTAACCAATTTCTTTTTTATTTCTGGAAATATAACAGTAACTTTTAATATATATAGCTTATCTATATTGAAAGTAAATGTGTTCTTCTAAAAATGACAGAATGTTTTAAAAAATAAAAGGTTGAGAAATATTGGTTTATTTATTAGTTGTATGCATATCTGATATTTCCTACCAACTATATTCTCATTACAACCATATTAAACAAGATAGGTTGAGAGTAACTGATCAACTCAATGAGTTTCACAATCCACTGGGAAGTCAATGTAGATTCCCCAAATCCCAGTTCAACACCTTCAGTTATCACAATACATTTCTTAACAGAAGAATAGCAATCTATATTTATTCAGAAATATCCTTTTCACAGTGTGTTTGGCTTTTAAACTCTGTACAAAATACAAAGTTTTATCATTTTTAAAATTCTACATTTTATTTGGTTTATGGCTTTGGTAAAAATAATGGATTCTCAATTGTAAAATATGTGAGGATGGTCACAGAAACATATAGATTTACATTTCTCAGTATTCGTTGCATTGCTCAGCATTAATTCTGGCAGTGATTTGCATCTTGTATTTGGCTCATTTTAACATGGAAGTCAAATCCATTTCTCACTGTCATTCTTTCCATGGAGTGGAAAATAATCCCTACAGACCCAACTTCTCCCAGCCATTTATATTGCAATTATTTGTGTATACAAAAACTCAGTGATCTAGTGGCTTTATTCAAGTTGGATAAAATATAAATCTTAATAAAGCTGTCTTCAGAATAGTGTCAACAGTCTGGTTATTTTTTATTTGTTTTATTTGTTGTGTCAGGGCAACCAGTCAATTATATTACATTTCTAACAAAACAAAGCAAACAGACAAAATACAAAATTTGTGAGTTTGGTAGTTGATTAAATGTCCTTTGACCAGTATCTGGCCACTTGGAGTGCTTCTGGTGTTGCTGCAAGAAGGTCCTCCATTGTGCATGTGGCAGGGCTGAGGTTGCATTGCAGCAAGTGGTCAGTGGTTTGTTCCTCTCCACACTCGCATGTCAAGGATTCCACTTTGTAGCCCCATTTCTGAAGGTTGGCTCTGCATCTCGTGGTGCCAGAGCACCTTCCAAGTTGCCCAGTCCTCTGTGTGCCCAGGGGGAAGTCTCTCATTTGGTATCAGCCATTGGTTGAGGTTCTGGGTTTGAGCCTGCCACTTTTGGACTCTCGCTTGCTGAGGTGTTCCAGCGAGTATCTTTGTAGATCTTAGAAAACTATTTCTAGATTTAAGTCTGGTTTAACTGTCTGGTTATACACTACAATTGATCTTAGCCAAAAAGTGGTAAGTTTTTCCAAGCTGTTTTTGTCTGTTTTTTTTTTTAGTGTATTGTATGACATAATGGTATTGTAGACTTATGCTAAGTGTCATGTGGTATGAACACAACATTATCTCACCAAGTCAAAGTACCCCCACCCCATTGAAAAAACGTCATTTGCAAAATGTATTAACTGACATGAAATATAATTTGAAATTCTCAAAAAAAATGATTCCATATCTTTTCACTGCTAATTATACCAGTGTGCCGAATTACATAAGCACATAGACCAACTTCCAGAGAACCATGTTAGGAACATGATCACATACTAAAAGAATAGTTTCTAGTGGCAACCCATACACACAAAGGCTCAAAAACACACTGGTCCCTGTAAGTGGGCCCACCATAAGACTAAGCTAATAATATAATTTGTGATATTTGTCTCTGGATGCAAATGCACTGTAGTTGCCAGCTCTTCCCCTCCTATCATGCTTAATTTAAATGAACCAGAACAGACTACTATATAGTGCAAAATGAGCATGTCTGTTCATTGCTATCATTTTCAGGAACATTTCTAGAGTTAATTCCTCTATAAACAAGAGTGCAGAGATACATATATACCACACGGACACTGAAAGCATGGCAAATATTGCTCCTCTAGGATGATAGGACAGAGTAGTGTTTTCCCAATGTTTTTGTCTAATCAAGATGAAGCTACACATAGTTGACATTGCCAGCCCAATGCATGGAATCAAATTACCGATGGAGTGGAGCATTGGTTTCCTTTATAAAGTGTAATGACAGTAAAATAACAGTAAAAGTACATTAAGGTTGGATTAGTGACTCGAACTCTGGGGGACTAAATAGGATGTGGTTGTGTTATCCTCACCATTGGCCCAAGAAAGCATTTCCATTTATCATCTTCACACATTCAAGGAAAGTTGGGATTTTGCATCGATTGATTTTGATTGATTTTAATAAAAGAAGCTGTCCTTGGACCCTGGAGACTTTATCCTAGAAATGCTGGCAAGTCAGGTATCTTCTTGGTTTTCTTTTAAAGTGAGAAGAAATTGAAAGGCATAGAACAATCCTGCAAGTGTCAGCAGAGTGAAGCTGCCAAATAAAGACAATCTAGTAAATTATTTCATCTCTTTCCCTAAGTTATAAAATGTTTGCATGGAGTTGAACACGTTAACTCTGTTCAATAGTTATTGCCATGTTTTCTCCATTAAACATGTAATTTTTAAAACTGTGAACCAGCTCATGTCTACCTTCTGGCATATGGGAGTGATGAGTTATTCCCTAGCTCTGCCTCATCTCTACACCGTGGACTTTCAGTCTGATGAAGTTGATTGCTGGTACTGTAAAACTGATATTTGCTGCTCCATCAATATGATGTTCTGGACTGGTTCATGATGCTGGCACTGTGCCACAACACTTACTGTTTTGCTGTCCCTGAAGCTCTTTTACTCTGTCTTGCAAAGTCATTTGAAAGCACCAACTCTTGTTTGATTACCTTGTCACTAAACTGTAAAATGATGACAGGTAGTCATTACTGTCAGTTGTGAGATGTGTCTAATTGCCAATAGGAAAAAAAGAGATTGGGAGATTTTAATTAAATCTTATTATGATAGTCACGTCTTATCTCTGAAACAGTTATATAAATTTGTTTTATGTTTACACAGACTTAGACACATTATCCTCCAGAGGTTACAGTGAATCCTATCTTCTGTGTTAGTGCATATTAAAAAGACTTGTCACACAATCAATTCTTTATTTGTAATGCCAATACTGAATACAGGGGATTAGGTCTAGTCATGATTTCCTTGAAATAGTGGATCATCCAAATTGGATTTTATATAAACTGTAGAAAACAAGATAAAAGACAATGAAATGTCTACTAATGCCTCACTTAATACTGACATTGTTGAACCCTTCTATAACCTTAATATATTATTAGACTGTTGTTTACAGAGACAAAATGCAATACTCCCATTGTCTAGAAAATAACATATACTATAATGGATTCTTTAAAATCAATAAGGAGGTAAATAAAATGATCGTAAGAACTATGCTGGAGCAATGCATGAGTCAAAGATTGGGAATTTACTTTTTATCAAACTATTTGGTCATGCTGGCCAGGGAATACTGGGAGTGGTAATACAAAACAATCACTTTTCTTAAGAGCGGGAGAAGGTATATGAATCCTGACCTAGGAAATGTAGAAATGGCTGGTTGAAATAATAATTGTAGCATGTTAACTGGCACTTTTCTCTTCACCAAAAATAGAAGCTGTTATTTCCTGAATATGGCTGATGCAAACATTCAGATTCACTTGCCAAAAATGAGAATCAGCATTGCACACCCTTTTCCTTTTTGGACCTGAATCCATGGCTATACATTATTATAAGCAGCTTGGTTCCTCTGTAAGGCCATCAAGATAATTGGTTTAAATTCTATGTCTTTATGTACAATCCTTACATTTTACAAGTGTGAACACCTGCAAACGAATACAAGTGTACTGTCGAAGGCTTTCATGGCTGGAATCACTGGGTTGTTGTAGGTTTTTCGGGCTGTATGGTATAATGATTCTTACCTAATAGGCCGAAGTAGAAGCCTAAGGATATCAGTGAGGCAGTCCTCTATTTTGGGAATGTAAGCCAGGGAAGCAGACATCTTGAGAGAGGAAAGTTAGAAGAGGGGAGGAGCTGGAGCTCTCCCGGGATTGGCTAGAGCAGATGGGAGGAGCCAAGTCTTGGGGGGGGGGAAGTGTCAGCTTCTAAGAGGAGTGAAGATTTGGGAACGGAAGAGAGAAGAGGTACGTTGGAAACTAGGTTTTTCTGATAGAGAGCGTTTGTGGCAGGCAAGGCTGCATTATTGACCAGAAGGGTTAAGTAGCCTTCTGGTTTACTTGTGGGTGTTAACACAAGTGGTTTGCTCTCTGGGTGGAGTAGATTAGCTGATTAGAGTGAGCTAATTGCTCTGAAGACAGCCTGAGTAGGTTAGTCTGGGACTCACTGCTATTGCGTTACTGTATAGAATCATAGAATCATAGAATCAAAGAGTTGGAAGAGACCTTATGGGCCATCCAGTCCAACCCCCTGCCAAGAAGCAGGAATATTGCATTCAAATCACCCCTGACAGATAGCCATCCAGCCTCTGTTTAAAAGCTTCCAAAGAAGGAGCCTCCACCACACTCTGGGGCAAAGAGTTCCACTGCTGAACGGCTCTCACAGTCAGGAAGTTCTTCCTAATGTTCAGATAGAATCTCCTCTCTTGTAGTTTGAAGCCATTGTTCCGTGTCCTAGTCTCCAGGGAAGCAGAAAACAAGCTTGCTCCCTCCTCCCTGTGGCTTCCTCTCACATATTTATACATGGCTATCATATCCCCTCTCAGCCGTCTCTTCTTCAGGCTAAACATGCCCAGCTCCTTTAGCCGCTCCTCATAGGGCTTGTTCTCCAGACCTTTTATCATTTTAGTTGCTCTCCTCTGGACACATTCCAGCTTGTCAATATCTCTTGAATTGTGGTGCCCAGAGTGAGGAATTTTGCTAGTAGTTAAGTCAAGTAACTTTTTAAAGGAACCATCAAGAATATTGTACCTTAGTAACAAGTTAAGCTTTTGTGCCTCATCAAAGAAGTCAGTTGTTTGTTTGTTCTCATAAATAAATCTTTTCTCTATTCAACTTTTAAAGACGTCTCAATTGTTATTCATTCCTGTGGGGGATAATTCTAGTTTCTTTTACATCCTAAAATCACAGTCATTTTTGTGGAACTAAGGGAGAACTGTGTTGGCAAGGCAGGGAAAAGGTTACCTCAGAAACTATTTTTAAAATCCTAAGGCGGCTTAGGTGGTGGCAGCAAATAAACCAGAAGAAGATTGAAGCACACACATTACAACATCATATATATATATAATAACCCTGTGTAGATCTTTTATACCTTGTAAAGATTCTTTTATACTGGGGGCGGAAAGGCGGGATTGGTCTATAATAGTATGTGACACTGTAAGGTTCCTTCCGATCCTTTATATTGGTGTTAGCAGATGTGATGTGATATTCCCCCCTACAGTAAAGGTTCCTTTTCCTCTTCTTTTCTTTCCGAATCCTTTATATATGGCCATGTTCTAGAAGCATTCTCTCCTGATGTTTTGCCTGTATCTGTGGCAAGCATCCTCAGAGGTTGTGACTCTATTCCATGGCAGTCACATGATCATTAATAATGGCAGCATACCAAGATTAACATTTTCACACTATTCTGTAGCCACAGCTTTTATTATCTTTTTGACAGAGAGTGATCTGAAACAATTGCTACTTCTTGTATCTTATTTGTCCTTGGCCTACACTTTCTCCCCTCTCCAACTATAACACTGGATTGTATCTCCTGGCTCTTGCAGCCAGTTGGCCTCCCACATCTCTTTGAGTGGATCTCACGGACCACTTATGCTGGGGCCTATTGAGAGTGGCAAATGCCATATTGGCCCCAGGCTGGTTTAGACAATTACCTCTTCAGCAGCCACATGGCCACATTTATTGTTTCCCCCGTCCCCTGGTGACCAGCGATCGTGACATGGGTTGTGCTGGTTGCTGGAATAATTTTGGTGAAGGTGCAGGGTGCCATGGAAGGGGACAGGAGGGATTGCTCCCTACAATTCCCTCCCTTTTCCAACTAGAGACTGGGAATCAGAGGCACTATACTGCAGTGGTTCTGATCATACCTGTCAGGCAGGGTCTAGGTGGTGTTTGGGATTAGCTTCTACCCCCCCCCCCCCAAAAAAAAATAAGGTGCCATTTTATCCCCAATACTTAGTTTAAAAACTCCAGTTGGTTCAAATTATGACAGCCAGATTGGTTATGGAAACATCTTACAGTGAACATATTACACCTATCCTAAAGTCACTCCACTGGCTGCCAATTAGTTTCTGGGTATTTGTCTTGATCCTTAAAACCCAAATGTTCTGGGTCCAGGTTACTACAACTTACCTGTCTGAACATATCTCCCTCTATGAACCAGATTGTAGATTAAGATCTTCCAGAGAGGTTCTGCTCTTGGCCCCAATGGCTGTGGTGACCCCATGGCTGTGGAACTCCCTCCCCAGTGAGATCAGATTGGCCCCCTCCCTCCTGACCTTTAGGAGACAGCTAAAGACCTGGCTGTGGTACCAAGCATTTGGCCCATCACAGGAATGTTTAAAGTGAAAGTGAATGTTGAAAGTGCAATGCCTCACGACTGTTTATGGACAATGACTATGTCTTTCTATGATATGTGATTTAATGTGCTGTATTTAATAATGTTTAATGTTTTATCAGAGGAGGGTCAATTTTGATGTTTTATACTGTATTTTTTCAATGGCACTGAATTGTTGCCAACACTGTAAACCGCCCTAAGTCCTCTTTGGGGTTGAGAAGGGCGGTATATAAATAGCACAAATAAATAAATAAATAAATATCGTCTCCTCCTGTACAATCTGCCCCAAATATTTAGGTCCTCTGGGGGACATCTGTTCCAGCCTGCCAGAATTTGACTGGCAACCATCCCCCAGAGAACCTTTTCACCCCTCCCCCCAAGACTGTGGAACAGCCTGCCAGAAGAGCTCCAACAGCTAGCCAGTTTTAAAGCATGAATTTTAAACTCATGTCCTTTTTAAAATCTTTATTTTGTGTATTTTAATGCATAGTTCTGTATTAAAATTTTCAACTGGCAAGAAATTGTGGTTATACGGTATATAACTCAATTAGGAATAAAACAGAGCAAGAGGGAAATTAGGACTGAAAAAATGTATAAAACCCTTTTCATTTTGATCTCTACGTTGCCAACTTTCAAGATGTAATACCCCTTGTCTCCTTTGTTATCTGACCATCCATTAGAATCTGGCAGTTTTCCTTTTAAAAAGAGTACTCATGTTTCCCATTGCATTAGGAACACTGGTTTAAATTGAATTCCAACACTCAACTAGAGTTGTTGTTGTTGTTCATTCGTTCAGTCGTCTCCGACTCTTCGTGACCTCATGGACCAGTCCATGCCAGAGCTCCCTGTCGGCCGTCACCACCCCCAGCTCCTTCAAGGTCAGTCCAGTTACTTCAAGGATGCCATCCATCCATCTTGTCCTTGGTCGGCCCCTCTTCCTTTTGTCTTCCACTTTCCCCAGCATAATTGTCTTCTCTAGGCTTTGCTGTCTCCTCATGATGTGGCCAAAGTACTTCAACTTTGTCTCTAGTATCCTTCCCTCCAATGAGCAGTCGGGCTTTATTTCCTGGAGGATGGACTGGTTGGATCTTCTTGCAGTCCAAGGCACTCTCAGCACTTTCCTCCAGCACCACAGCTCAAAAGCATCGATCTTCCTTCGCTCAGCCTTCCCTAAGGTCCAGCTCTCACATCCAACTAGAGTAGATTCACTGAATCAATGGAAATTTGCTAAATTAATGCTCAGGAGAGGTACTTTGAATCAACAGGTCTACACTAGTTGTACCAGCAGCTGTATTTTTTTTCAACAAAAATTGCAAAAGTAAAGATGAAGTGCAAATGGAGTTTCACTTCAAACCATCCTTAGTGCCACAGGGAATTTGCACTGTAGCCACGTTCTGTCATTTTCTTAACTTTGGTTATTTAACTGTATGCTTTATGATTGTGTTTGCATGGAGTGGATTGGCTCACAGTAATTACTAAAGAGACTTTGAACATGTTTATACAACCTGCTTTCAAAACCCTTCTGAAAAGTGCGTTTGTATAGTATTAATTCTGGGATGACATCCTTGAATGCTGTCTTTGCTTATATTCATTAAAAGTATGGTGAAATCCAGTTTAAAAATAGCTAAAAGAACTTTTAAAGTATGGTATTTTAAATCTTAGGAATTATTTCTTGTTGTTTTTATGTATGCCACTTACAAATATACTTAGATATTTTGGTTGCAGTAGTTCCAAGAAAGGTAAGAAAGCCCCAGATTAAAGTATTATATTTAAAAAAACCAAATAAAATACAAACTGTGATTAGCAGATGGCCTGGAAAGATGAGGTATAATGTATTCTAAACTCTTAATACAAAACATTTCAGATTGAATTTCTTTTTAAAACAACTATAATTTTGTACTCTGCTGTCAATCCTAGTTGACAATTTTTATCATGCTTATTCATTTTACTTCTTTGCTGTAAGTATGAAATCAAAAATATGTTTTGTTATGTAGACGTGTTCAGCCGAAGACAACACAGAGGTGTAAGGACTGTTGGAAATATGAGTATCTCAGATGCATGGCAAAAATTCTCACTTGCACACAATTGCATCTTTTCCTTAATAAATGGACATCATCTCAATAAATATAATACTACTTATTATCCTATACTGTCAAAATTTTGCTTACTCTGCCTTTCAACAGAAATGGATTCATCGTGGCTTACAAAATTAAAAGAAATACAAGTAAACGTATAAAAGTAAAACATACAAAAATATTATTAGGGTTTAAATTATATATAGAATTGAAAATATTCCCATTAGAAAGACAAAATGTCATGTAAAGCCCTTCCCTTCTAAACCATCAGTTCTGAAGGAGAGATGGAGTCTTTATTTGCTAGTAGAAAGACAACAAGGACCCAGTATAATCTCTTTACCTCTCTTAATTTGTTCCCAAACATGCTTTTGAGATGGTGGGATCAAGCGAAGAGTTTCTTCCAAACATTACATATAGGAATGCTCTTTCAGAAATGTCACGGCCATTCAGAATAGGATTGTTCGGGATATGTTGTAATAGTACATGCTTCAACAACCCAATCCTATGTGAATTATACTGAATTCAATATGTAGTGGTCTCAAGTATGTGTTCTTGGACAGCATGATGTACAACCTCTTTGTACGGGCTACCAGAACTGCCACACATTGTGGTGAATCCAGCGACTACTGTCAGGCGGGCGGACGAAGGGAACCCATCCCTTCACATCCCACATCACCCAGCTTACCATTAAGCTGATTCCACAGGGGAAGCATTGACTGCATGGCTTCCCCCATTGCTTCTGGTGCAAGACAGCGGCATATACTGGGTCTGTGCCATTTTGGCCACAGAGCCCCACCGGAAGTTCCTGTGAGATGGGAGCTGGTGGGCTCTGTGGGTAAACTAGGGCTGAACTGGCATATGCCTCCAAAGTAAGCCCTGTCTGATGAGGCTGAAAGGCTTCAGGGAGAAAACCTATTTGATATCTTCCAGGAATAGATTCTAGGAGGCTTTGCTATAAGTCTTTATCATGATGTTGTTACTTGACAGCATCATTGAAAACATTAGACTATTTGGCTAAAAGAAGCATCTGCTTCTACAAAAATCACCCCAAAGAAATGGCAGTAGTATAAAGTTGCAGGTGTAGGAATCTAACCAACCACCTCATCACATTGAGAGTGGAAAGCATAGGAGACCTTCCCTTTAAAAGTACGGAATCACCTCTCTTACATCGTCAGCAGTCCCGTTTCGCATTCTGTCTTCCCATCACACTCACACGTGGAAACTTAAGATCGGGAAATACATTCATCTTATATTCATCACAAGGTCAGTATTATGTTTTTGTTTTTTAATCATTTTTATTGTAGAGATTTTTTTACAATAAGGTAAAAGGGGAGGGGAGGAAAAAAAAGAGGAAGAGGGGGACGGGGGGGGGGGGTAAGGTTTGTGAGGGGGGAGATAAAAGACTTCCAGTTCACTCCACATGGATTAACTACACAATTATTTCTGGGTTTTTTTTTCCATTGTACCGTTTTCCTTTGTTAAAAGTTTTTAGTCCATCTGTATTTTTTTCTTTTCCTTGAGGTATCTTCTTAATGGGAGCCAATCCGTTTTGCTCTCTTTATTCTGATCTTGGATCAGGAACAATAAAGAGTCCACATCCATATATTCCCTTATTTTTATAAACCATGTCTCTGAAGTTCTTCCATCTACGTGCCAGTATAGTTCTAGCAGATGCTATCAGATAAAATAATAGCTTATTTTTATTTTCCCCTAAATCAATGTCCATTAGATTTAATAAGTACTATTCTGGCTTTACATCGAACTTTATTTTTAAGATTTTTTGTATGTGGGTATGTATTTCTTTCCAGAATTTCTTTACTACTTTTCAGGACTACCAGGCGCGTATGGTGTCCCATTCCAGAAGTTTCTGATATAGTATCATTATTTTTTTTCTTGTTTTTCATTACTAAATCCCATGTCATCTCTTGTATTGCAAGGCCATTCTTATTGTCTTTCTTAAAACTATTCATTATTTGAAAATAATGAAACCATGTTATATTTTTGTCTGTCTCCCTTATTTCATCTAGTGGGTGAGGTGGGTGACCGGGACAGTATAGGGATTCTGGTAGTGTACCGTCCACCTCGCTGCACTACAGTCTCCCTACCTGAGCTAGCGGGGGTGGTCTCGAGCCTGGCGTTGAAGTCTCAACGGCTTCTTGTGCTGGGAGACTTCAACGTCCATGCCGAGACGTCCCTCACAGGCGCGGCTCAGGACTTCATGTCTGCCATGGCAACCATGGGGCTGTCCCAACAAATATCTGGCCCCACCCACTGTGCTGGACACACATTGGATTTGGTTTTCTGCCAGGGATGGGAACAGGGTGGCGGTGTGGAGGAGTTGTCCATCTCTCCGTTGCCATGGACCGACCACTTCCTGATCAGATTTAGGCTCACTGCGCCCCCTAACCTCTGCAAAGGTGGAGGACCCATTAAGATGGTCCGCCCCAGGAGACTGATGGATCCGAATGGTTTCCTGACGGCTCTTGGGGATTTCCCCGCCACCTCGGTAGGTGACCATGTCGAAGCCTTGGTGGCTCTCTGGAATGGGGAGATGACCAGGGCTATTGACATGATTGCTCCGGAACGTCCCCTCTCAAGTAGCCGAGCTAAACCAGCCCCTTGGTTTACTGAGGAGCTGGCAGCTATGAAGCGAAGGAAGAGGGAACTAGAGAGCGTGTGGCGTTCGGAACCGAGCGAGTCAAACCGAGCACGGTTTGTGTCCTTTCTTAGGGCATATGCCGCGGCAATAAAGGCCGCAAAGAAAACTTTCTTTGCGGCCACTATTGCGTCTGCAAAGAACCGTCCGGCGGAGTTGTTTCGGATTGTCAGAGGTCTTTTAACTCCCACCTCTGCAGGTGGGAGCCCTGACAATTCGGTCGCGCGCTGTGAAGCATTTGCTCGGTTCTTCGCAGACAAAGTCGCCTTGATCCGTTCTGGGCTGGACGCCGCGTTAGATGCAGAATCTGTGGATGTAACGAGAGCACCTGCTTGTCCTATTTTGTTGGATTCTTTTCAGTTTGTGAAACCCGAGGATGTGGACAAGATACTTGGAGGAATGAGGCCCACTACGTCCAACCTAGACCCCTGCCCATCCTGGCTTCTGAGATAGGCCAGAGGGGGATTGGCTGAGTGGGTAACAGTGGTGGTGAATGCCTCCCTTCGGGAAGGCAAGATTCCAGCGAGCCTAAAACAGGCTATTATAAAGCCGCTGTTGAAGAAGCCATCACTGGACCCCACTAATTTGGACAACTTTCGGCCTGTTTCCAATCTCCCCTTCTTGGGCAAAGTCATGGAAAGCGTGGTGGCCTCACAACTCCAGGTATTCTTGAGAGACACGGATTATCTGGATCCGGCACAGTCTGGTTTCAGACCGGGGCATGGTACCGAGACGGTCTTGGTCGCCTTAGTGGATGATCTGCGCCGGGAGCTAGACAGGGGGAGTGTGTCCCTGTTGGTGCTCCTGGACCTCTCAGCGGCCTTCGATACCGTCGACCACGGTATCCTTCTGGGGCGCCTTGCGGAAATGGGTCTTGGGGGCATTGCTTTGCAGTGGCTCCGGTCATTTCTGGAGGGTCGCACCCAGAAGGTGTCATTCGGGGACTCCTGTTCCGCACCACAACCTTTGACTTGTGGGGTGCCACAGGGTTCCATACTGTCCCCCATGCTGTTTAATATCTACATGAAGCCGCTGGGTGAGATCATCCAGAGTTTCGGGGTGCTGTGTCATCTGTACGCAGATGATGTCCAACTCTGTCACTCCTTCCCACCTGCTACTAAGGAGGCTGTCGAGGTCCTGAACCGGTGCCTGGCCGCTGTAACGGTCTGGATGAGGGCGAACAAACTGAAACTAAATCCAGACAAGACAGAGGTACTCCTGGTCAGTCGCAAGGCCGAACGGGATATAGGGTTACAGCCTGTGCTGGACGGGGTCGCACTCCCCTTGAAGGCGCAGGTTCGCAGCTTGGGTGTGACCCTGGACTCATCGTTGAGCCTGGACCCCCAGGTTTCAGCGGTGACCAGGGGAGCATTTGCACAGCTTAGGCTCGTGCGCCAGCTGCGCCCGTATCTCGGGAAGGCTGACTTGGCCACGGTGGTACACGCTCTTATCACATCCCGCCTGGATTACTGCAACGCTCTCTACGTGGGGCTGCCCTTGAAGACGGCCCGGAAGCTTCAGCTGGTCCAGCGCGCGGCAGCCATGTTACTAACTGGAGCGGGTGGCAGGGAGCACACAACGCCCTTGTTGTCCCAGCTCCACTGGCTGCCGATTTGCTACCGGACCCAATTCAAGGTGCTGGTTTTGGCCTACAAAGCCCTAAACGGTTCCGGCCCAAAATACCTTTCTGACCGCATCTTGGCCTACGAGCCCACGAGGACCTTGAGATCGTCTGGGGAGGCCCTTCTCTCGATCCCGCCTGCATCACAGGCACGGCTGGCGGGGACGAGGGAGAGGGCCTTCTCGGTGGTGGCCCCCCGGCTGTGGAACACTCTCCCGGCACACATCAGACAGGCGCCCTCCCTCATGTCCTTTCGAAAAAGCCTTAAGACCTGGCTGTTCGAGAGGGCATTTAATTAAGTGCTAAGCAACAACATTACGGTAATGAGAACTGGAATGGTACAAGGAAGATGAGACTGGCTATGATTCTACTAAGAGACGAAGCGGATTTTTATGTAGTCTGTGTTTGTTGTATAGTTATATGTTGTTGATACTGGCCTTTGTAACTGTCTTTTATGTGTACTGTACACCGCCATGAGTCACCCGTAAGGGCTGAGAATGGCGGTCAATAAGTGCATCAAATAAATAAAATAATAAATAAATAGTGATTTCAACCTCCATGTATCCCCTTGTTTTTCCAGCAGTTGTTTATATGTATACCATTTGTCTCTTGGTATCTCTCTTTTGTGGAATGCCTCTGATGGGGAGAGCCAGAGAGGTGTTTTGTCATAAAATCTTCTCTTGTGTTTTTCCCACACTTTAATTAGGGCAGCTCTAATGTAGTGGTTAGTAAAGTTCTTTTCTATTTTTGTTTTTTCATACCAAAGGTATGAATGCCAGCCACGCCTAATGGCATAGCTCTCTAGATTTAGCATCTTCCTTTTTGTTAGTTTGGCCAATCCCTTACCCATGTTAAGGCACATGCTTCAAAATATATTTGGAGATTGGTGAGTGTTAATCTTTTTTTTTAATTAATGATTTAGCCAGCAATTTTCCTGGCCTGTTGGCATTAGCAAAATAATTTACCTTTAAGTATTTTAAATTCTTTGCCATTTGTTCTAGATGTGCTGAGTTTATCTGTTTCCTGATGAGTTCTATCTCTAGCTGTATTTTTTAATTCCCTGGTTTTGCTTTTAATAGTGCTTCCTTTTATTCTTCTTATTTATTTATTTTTGCAGTTTGAGCTGGTCTTTATTTCTATTCCTGTTCTTGAGTGATCCTTGCTGGATAAAGTGCCTCTCATAATTGCCTTACTAGCACCCCAAATTATTTCCATCTTTGTTTCTTGGTTGTTGTTTAGTTCAAAAAATTCCTTTAGTAATTTCCTATTATTTTCTATCTCACTCTCTGATTTCAAAAGGTTCTCATTTAATCTCCACCTCCTAATTCGTGTCTCTCTTCTAGGATCACTTTTATTGGGCAATGGTCTGTATTGACTCTAGGCATGATTTTGATTTTGTTTATTTTAGTTGCTAAAGAGTTCGTGGCCCAAATAATGTCAATTCGAGACCATATTTTGTGCCGGTCTGAATAGAAGGTATACTCTTTTGACGTAGGATTCCTTAGTCTCCATATATCATGCAGATAAAGTTCTTTCTTTAACTGTAGAAAATCTAGTGGTAGTTTCCCACCTTTGGGATCCCCCCACCTTTACTAAGTTTTTGTTTTTAATCAAGAGAAACAACAGTATCCAAAACCAAGATCCCTTGCTCTGCCCAAAGCCCCTTACATTAGGAGACTGACACCAATTTAAAACTACTTCTTTCCATGGGATCCTATGGTTCTGCATTACATAAGATGCAAGAGACTGTGATCCAGGTGAAAACAATTTCTTTCCATTGGATTCTATGGCTCTGCATCAAACTCCAAAAGATACACAAGACTGCTGATGGCTGGGCAATGAAACAGGATGCTGTTGTGGCTTTTTAAAAACATGTTTGTCAAAACTTTTTTAAAAATCCATAAATCAGTAGTTGTGTGAACATTTCTGAAAGATCCCCTGGTATCTTATGTCATTGTACAAAAAATTCAAGCATATAGCTCTTCTAGTCTTTTTTAAAAAGCAAAATGTTGCTTATAAAAATTATGAAAACTTCCCAAATATTTGTGGATAACTTAAACATTCTGAAACTTGATGGGCTAACAGTGGTAAACGTGTTCTACCATTATAGCCAGTTTCACCCCAATAGCTGTAAAAATGAGTGAGAAAGGAGCCCCTGAAGTTTCCCCACTTGCACAATTTCTGAAACAAAAAAGTAATGAAATGTAATTACTCTCATTATAGTAATGAAATTTTCAATAATCATTCTTTTAAAACACTTTAGAAATGAAACGGGGGCAATGAGTTTTGAAACTTTTTTTTTCATTGATTGCACAGCCCTAATGTGCAGCTGCATAAAGATAGGGAAATGTGTAACAAAAAAGGAGGAGAAAATCACAGCACCATCTGTATGTTCAAAAGCTGTACTAAATTAATTGTAAAATGAGGGATTAAAATACAAGGATCCTTTGTGGGAGATGCAAACTTTTAGGAATACAGGGAGCAAATTCTGGTATAATTCTCAGGATCAAACCGAACATTATGAACATGTTCACTAATTACCAAGAATAGTTACTTTGAAACACATGTTTGTCTTCCTATCAAAAGATTTGCTCAGAGATGTGTGCCTTGCCAATCAAACTTACAGTTTAAGCCTATGTTTACTTTCTAATGAACAACTTCAAAACAATTCATATAGTTTGGGTAAATAATGTACTAAGACAGATAAAAATATTTTATCACTTGTGGAAGTCAATCTGTAAAGAGAGATAGAGACAGAGAGAGATTGAGATAAAACATACTGTCATGTTTAAAAATCTTTTGTGTTCTTCTACTAATGGGGCAATTTAATGCTAAATTTTCTTAAGAGTTTGTGAACTGAAAAGTCTGCATTCCTATAGGTAAAATAACTACAGAAACAAAGGAAAAATGCAGAAATATTATCTTTAACAAGGCTATCTGGAAGTTTCAGCCTTTTATGTTCAATACTACCATTAATTCAGTTCGTTTTTCTAAGCAACCTTTGAAAAACTCACTTACCTTAGGTAATGTAGAGCAGAACATACTTAAAAAGCAGAATGAATGTCAAAGTGTAACTATTATGTACACTTCAGAGCAGAATGAGTGACCCGAGGGCCATCCCAAACTGCTCAAAATATAAGGCCTGGTGAAAACAAAGAGCTCCATGTTTAAGATTCCATTAAACTTTCACCTTGAAAGATGAAATTTTCTTTTATCAAAAAAAGAAATATACTTCTCTGTTCTTTATATCCCTTCTAAATGCATTGTGCATTTAATTACAGCAAATTAACATTCTGGTTTCTTTGTATGCAAGAAAGAGACAGTAATATGTAGGAGACAATAGACATGTTCTCGCTCCCATTTCCGAAGCTTCTTCTTTTCTTATTTCAATCTTTCCTCCCAGCAGCCTTTTAATACTACAGGGCATCCAGCATTGCATGCAGGATGCTATTATCAAGGTCAAAAGATAGCAGAAGGAATTTATCATGATGCTGCAGAGAGTGTATGTGAATTCTGGCAAGACTTTCCTATTTTCTTGTCCTATTGTTAAAATGCAATTTGCATGCTGGAAACATAACTCAGAGAAAATGATACTTAACTCACATTCTATGGGCAAAATCACTGGCGATGAGAAAAATAAATAGACACTCAAAATAGCTGCACTATGAAATGAACATCAATCAACTCAAAGCATTATTAATAAGAAATGTAAGGATAATTTCAGTGCTGCATTTTTTAAAACATGGTGGGGGGGGGGGGCGGTGGCAGAAGAGGGAGAATGGTAGATAACCGAAAATGTTAACCACTTGCAAGCACATTCTTTGCATTGCAGAAACCATGATGAAAATATTAGGGCATTCCACCAGTGAATTGACTCATATTGCATTTATATATTCAACCTACGGCTTAAGAACTGGGTTAATATTTATGTGTGGTCTTATATATCACCTTTCTCCCAAAATCAGACTCACGGTGTCTACCTTTGTTTAGCTAAAATAGCATGTAGTACAAACTTTTAAAAAGTGCTAAACAATCAATCCAATTAAAACATCGTTTTAAAGAAGTCTTGTCTTAAATATATTTTATAGAATTCATGAGGATATGTACAGTTATTAAAAAGTCAAAATGTTGTCAAGCTAGATCATATTCTCTAGTTTCTGGTGACTCCCTCATTTAAAACACAACCAACACCAACTAGAACTCCCCCCACTCATTGAATGGTTTCATAAAAGTTAGCAGACATTATTTTACAAAAGTTAGCAAACTCTTCAAGTTTTTTCTTGACTCTTTATTGGGCCTATATATTTTTCCTATGAACCAAATGGACTATTTATGAGTGGCCATATTCTTTTCATGTTATAGCATTATCTTTATCGAGGAATTAAGGTCATTTTGACAGGAGTCCCTCCTGGGGGCATGGGCAGACTTGTTCCACCATGTAAAATTTCTTTTGGATACCCTGATTGGTGATGCCCTCTGGAATATTTGTCACTGAATTATGAAGGTAATTGTAGCAGAGCTGCTGAAGTTACTAAACAGAATGTGGGCTCTGGAAAATTGTCCCCGATGCTGGGGGATGCTGGTTCCCTTATCTTTGCTAATCACTTCCAACAAGCTTCAGAAATGGAAAATCACAATAATTTAAGCAAGAAAGCTCAGTAACTAAATAATGTCAGTGAATCTAAAGTATGGTTTTGTTGATGAGCTTTCCCTATTATTTTCATGCTATAAAAAGGTAAAGGTAGTCCCCTGACATTAAGTCCAGTCATATCTGACTCTGGGGTGTGGTGCTCATCTCCATTTCTAAGCCGAAGAGCCAGCGTTGTCCATAGACACCTCCAAGGTCATGTGGCTGGCATGACTGCATGGAGCGCCGTTACCTTCCCACCGGAGCTGTACCTATTGATCTACTCACATTTGCATGTTTTCGAACTGCTAGGTTGGCAGAAGCTAGGGCTGACAGCGGAAGCTCACGCCGCTCCCCGGAATCGAACCTGCGACCTTTCGATCAACAAGCTCAGCAGCTCAGTGCTTTAACCCATTGCGCCACCTATAGCCATATGTAAAAGAAAATAATGTTTCTTGCATAGTTAGCCCTTCCAAGCAGTGGACATGGTTTCTGTCAGGGAAAGTCCTTTTGCAGAAGTGACTAGCTGCTTGCGCAATACTGCATCTAATACATATTGTTCTGAAAGTGGACACTGTAAACACCAGTGTCCATCTATAAACTAACAACACTCTATATTGCTTGAAATGCTTTGTCAACTGCACATTATCACTTACACAGTAGACTCTCAGTTAACCAAAACTCAATAATCCAGAACTCATAAGTGACCAGAAAAAAATCAAAGAAATAATTCTTGTAATAAAGTTTAAAATGAACATATAATGCAAAGGGTATGGTATAGTATGGTGTCAGTTTTAAACCTATTTTAATAGTAATTCTTCTTCAGCAACCAGAAACTACATTCATCCTGCATATATCAATCCCTATGGGCACCAGTTAATTCAGGGCATTTCCAGACATACATTAATAATCATAACCAATACAACAGCCAGCATAGTGATCTTGTTTGATGTGTACTAATCTTGTTATGTTTTTAATAATAATAATAATAATAATAATAATAATAAGTAACAACAACAACAGCAACAATATTTCTATTCCATCCTCTATTCCTAGGTGGACTCAGGGCAGTTTACAACATAAAGCAACAAACATTCAATGCCGTAAAGTGCAGAAAAACAATAAACAATAGTAAACAGGTGATAACATATTAAACAGTAATATCAAATAATAATAGAACCGGACAGTAAATTAAACAAACATAACTAAAATACACAATTAGACAATATGCAATTAAAACCAGGAATAGGTTGGCCATGAAAGCTGGCCATGTTGGGTAAATCATAAGAGATCTGTTGTTAGTGAAACCCACTTCAAAGTGGGTTTAAGGGGACAGAAGCAACCTCCCCGCTTCCTGGCTCATCATTGGAACATTCCAGAAAGCTTGAGAGGCCTAATGGCAGCCTGGTAAGGTTTTTGTTATTTTTAAGGCTTTTTTTTTTGGGGGGGGGGGGAGGGTGCCATCTTGCATCTTTGGGCTCCAGGAGCCCAAAAAGGTACAAAATGGGTGTGGGAACCAACCCCTGGGTAGTCACACGACTATCCAGAAGTCCATTCTCACAGGGCCCATAACCCAGGTTTTTCCTGCTTTGTCCTAAATTATTCCTTTTTTACCAGAAGTATGAGAGCTCACACATTTTGGGCCCTGCCTGGATGGGTCCTCAGAGTCTACTGGATATATTTAATTGAGATGGTTCATATAACACAAGACCAAATGGCCTCAGATGTGAACAGACAAATGATTTTCATCTCTTTTCATAAGGTGAGTGATATTGTGAATTTATGGATAATAGATGGCAGAAATATCTCCTTGCTCTATTCCCTTGTGAATCAAGAAAGGACAGGACAAAACTAGGATGGTGCTGGTTAACAGTAATAACAATAATAAAAGTTAAAAAAAGATCACACAGCCCCCCAAAATCTGACTCTACCTCACACCAACTGTTTTCTTAAGTCTTACATTGCTTCAAGGAAACTGGTTTCCTTGATGTGTCATTTTAATAAATGATTATGATCAAAGTCCCATGTACTTTAGGAATTGCTTCCAGAGTTTATTCTGATAGCTTCTGTACTTCCTTTTTGTAAAGATTCTACTGGAAGATATCCAAGATAAATCATTTTAACTGCTGATGTTTATCTGAAAATGTACCTACCCAAACACAAATACGCCCCAGCAGAATAAGAGTTATTCTGCTGACTGTGATCCTCACATATACAAAATTCTTTTAAATATTTTGCTATATACCTTGTATCTTTGGGGGAGATTTTATATAGGGGTAGCCAAGTGCTAGCCTTAGAAGCAACCTTTACCACCTCTTGAAAGTAGAACCTGTGTCACAGTGGGAGACAGCTGTGCCACAGAGAGCAGGGAGGGCAGGGTGTCCACTCAGTGGTGCTGAATGGTGTTTGGTATTGCCTGGCAGTGGGGGCTCCCTCCCATCTCCATAGCAGGTGAGAGAGTCTCTGTACCAACCATACATCTGGCCAATCCAGTAATAAATCAGCCCCAAATTATGGGTTAGTGTAGATCCGCCCTTTGTATCTGAATGAGAACAAGTATAATGTATTGGTTTTAGTGTTGAACTAGAAGCCAAGACTAACAGATTTGGAATCCCTATCTATACATGGAAATACATTGGGTGACTTTGGTTAAGTCTTATTGTCTCAGTATAAAAGGAAGTCTATGGCAAATCTCCTCTGGAAAAGTCTTGTCAAGATAACCTTAAGAGGAAAGCCACCATGATACAGAGTTGACTTGAACAATGTTGCTGAATGTTGTACTGTATGTCATGCTTCAGCTGTACCTAATTCCATATGCCCCAAAATTTCAAACTTCCTCTTCTTGAATCCCAGCATCATAAAGAAAAACCTTTTTACTTATCAGATAATTGTCTTATGTAGAAGGCTAAAATGTGGCTTCTAGACTTTCATTGAAATAAAGGGAAAAGCTACTATAGACACAGAAAACTTCATAGATATTTTGTGATTTTTTTTCCAGAGATAGAGATGGAACTTTTAAGTATATCAAAGAAACTTGAAAAATTATCAGCATGACATTATTTTAGACCTTTATTCTAAAGACTTTAATGACTACAGCCTTATGACATCAGACAAATACCAAGGGTTTAGCAATCCATGGTTAGTTTTCCAGGCAATATGATTCAAAGACAATATTTCAAATTAAATGTGGTGTTTTGGGGAGACAAAACCTATGTGTCATCATTTGGCAAGGAAGTGAAGAAGAAAGAAAGCTCTTCTGCAACATAAATAAAATATAGAATACATAAACAATTTCTGTATTGCCTAAGTATGCAGTAAATATCTATATGATTAATAGCACCAAGTATATTAGACTATTCAACAGCTGTGAAGATAAAGCTATTTGAATTTTGATGTGTTGCTATCTGGCTTTAGCTGGAGGATTATGCCATACTATATGGAAAGTTGAAGAAAAGTCGGTGAGGTAAGTTTTATCCTTTGGCTGAAATACAACAGTAGATTTATGAATTTATGCTTACTGTTCTACATCGGCATATCTTTTTTTCATATCTACAGACTGACCTCTAACCAGATTTGTATGATTATGGTGATGAAAATTGACAGATGGAACTACAATCCTAAGAATCTTTGCTTAGAAGCAAGTCTTACTTGTAAGCTGCTGTGAGTCCCCTTTGGGGTTGGAAGGGCAGGGTATAAATATAGTAGATAAATAAATAAATTACTGAATCAGTGAGACTCCCTGGGGCTAACAGTGAATGCTCACCCCGACCTGGGATCCAATTGCCGAACTTTTGATTAGCAGAATTTTTCTGCAGCACAACTGTTTTATGTTTAAGGATAAAGTGAATTGCTATTACTAGCAGTGGCAGTTGATGGCTTTTATGTCAACATAGTGAATAATCAGCTCTGGAGCTAGTGCTCAAATTCTGTTGGATGGTTTAACTTTGACTTCTGCCAAATTTAGTGATATCATGCCTAAGATAATTTGCTGTCTGAGGCAAAGCCAAGGTCCCCAGATGCTTTGTTCTTCAACTCCCCAAAATCCTAATAGCTGTTCAAAAACAAATCCTTCTCCTTCCAGCCTCACAAGAATGAATTGAGGAATTAAAGGGACTGTCGCAAAATATAATTTTTACAACATGTAATATTTGTACCATTATTGCAAAATTTCATGAACACAATGAGTGAAATGGCATTGGAGGAAATAATTATCTTTTCCCTCCCTCTAAAACCTTAATAATATTTTGCCTCAATTTGATCATTCAGTTTGAATTTATTTATTTATTTATTTGGGGGGGGGGGTGTGATAAAATATTTTCATCTAAAAATTACTAACATTGTTTAAACATGAACATTCCAATATAAAATCACAGCTTATTAGTTTATTCCCAAATGGGATATACAAGTTCCATTAGCTCTAAATTGCTGGGTGATTTGCAGAGTCTATAGAAATAAAATAAACATTTCAAGATTGAGGCACAATGATACTTTAGGGGAAATAAATCAGATAAATCCAATGAAGAATACTAGTAATCTTAATCCAAAAAGATTACTATCATAAAACTGCCAATTGAAATAATACTGCAAACTAAGATGATACTTAGAATTGACTGAATTTATCATCATGAACACACACAGAGCCAAGGAATGCTACTATATCTGTGATTCAGTTGTGTGTAATCATATTTAGAGCTCTTTACAAACTGTCTCTGGCAGTACTACAAATCAAGGCAGGTTACTCCTGGCATTATCCATATGATTCCTGTCTTGTTTTATAGAAGTGAGCAGATAATTTATAAATGGAAACCCATATGTTTAGAACACTGGGATAACTGATCAATGGTCACATAAAGGTAGTGCAGAGACATGGTACTCTGGATACATGCAAAGACAATGTTGCCTACATTGTCTTCTCCTCAAAGTCATAGAATGAAAGAACAAGATACAGGTCACAGGAGATAGACAGAATAATGAGCCACCATGTTCTAAGGATCTCCATGATTCTTAACTAATTAAATTTAAAGTCTCTTAATTTATATCTAGTAGAAATGAAAAGAACTCAAAGACATATTTATTTATTTATTTATTTATTTATTTATTTATTTATTTGATGCATTTATTAACCGCCATTCTCAGCCCTTTAGGGCGACTCATGGCGGTGTACACACATATAAAAGACAATTTACAAGAGGCAATTACAACAACCTATAAACTACACAACAATTACAAAACTACACTAAAAATCCGCTTCGTCTCATAGTGGAATCGTAACCAATCTCATATTCCTTGTTCCATTCCAGTCATCTTTACCACATTGTTATAGCACTTAATTAAATGCCCTCACGAACAGCCATGTCTTGAGGCTTTTTCGGAAGGACATGAGGGAGGGCGCCTGTCTGATGTCTGCAGGGAGAGTGTTCCACAGCCGGGGGGCCACCACCGAGAAGGCCCTCTCCCTTGTCCCCGCCAAACGTGCCTGTGAGGCAGGCGGGATCGAGAGAAGGGCCTCCCCAGACGATCTCAAGGTCCTCGTGGGCTCGTAGGCCAAGATGCGGTCCGAAAGGTATTTTGGGCCAGAACCGTTTAGGGCTTTGTAGGCCAAAACCAGCACCTTAAATTGGGTCCGGTAGCAAATCGGCAGCCAATGGACCTGGGACAACAAGGGCGTTGTGTGCTCCCTGCTACCCGCTCCAGTTAGTAACATGGCTGCCGCGCGCTGAACCAGCTGAAGCTTCTGGGCCGTCCTCATTTTTCCATATTTCCTCATCCTTGCCAAAAAGAAGGAGTATGTCAGCACATGGATTTACTGACAAAGGCCCCTATCTACGTTATCATAAAATGCAGTCTCATACTGAAGTTTAACTGCATTGAACTGCATTATATGGTAGTGTAGATGGAGCCAAAATATGTCATTTTCAACTACTACCTATGTGTCATGCCCCCCCCCCCCCCATTTTTGTCTTTAAAAATATGTGGGGTGTTTTTTGCACAAACATGATTTTATGTACAGAATTCTCACTTCCTAGGCAAAGCCCAACAAAATATCCTGCACAGTATACACTACATCAGGCAATACACTGTTCCCTGTAGGCAACACCAATTTTTATCCAGGAATTAAGTTTTCTGCTTAAATAGATCAGACAGACAGAATAGTGTAGGAGAGGGCATATAGCACTAGAGTTAGAGCAGTGGTTCTCAACCCGTGGGTTCACAGATGCTTTGTCCTTCAACTCCCAAAAATCCTAATAGCTGGTAAACTGGCTGTGATTTCTGAGAGTTGTAGACCAAAACACCTGGGGACTCACAGGTTGGGAACCACTGGGTTAGAGCAAGAGGCTGGGCTTAGCACAGCAGGTTAAACAGAAAAATTCTGCTAATCAAAGGTTCGGCAATTGGATCCCAGGTCGGGGTGAGCATTCACTGTTAGCCCCAGTTCACCTGCCCACTTAGCTGGTCGAAAGCAGAAATGTGGGTAGACAAATAGGTACCACTTTTAGAAGAGATGTAATAAAGGTGCCCTTAAGGAAATTGATCAGTGGAAAGACTCTGGCCATGAAAAATGAAGTGACAGCACACACACACACACCCCATGGTCGGAATCAAGCACAGTCTCCAAAATGCTTGAAATAAGATGGGAAAAACTGTCTTTATCTCTGTTTGTGTTGTCTGTCCTTGTCAACGGTATAATCGGCATTGAATGTTTGATGTATGTGTGTTCTGTAAGCCACCCTGAGTCCCCTTTGGGGTATGAAGGGCAGGGTATAAATACTGGAGCTAAATAATAAATAAATTCCTGCAAAAAACAAAAACAAAACCCAAACATGAATATCTGTCAGAATTCTATCCTTGCTGAAGATGTTGAAATGTAAGGACTGTATCGTGCAGTTGTCAGTGGAAGAATGTTGACACACACCTCTTCTTTTGGATTCATAACATAGCACTGTCATGGGGTGAACAATTATGTTCTGATATTAGGAATTTTCCTTAGCTCTATTATTCTTCCACCACCATACACCCTCTCTCATTCGCAGACAGAGGCGGCCCTAGGTAATTTTCAATGGTAAGCAAACAGTATTTTGGCGCCCCCCCCCCCAAAACCAATCACTATCTATCTATCTATCTATCTATCTATCTATGGGGGCATGGACAAATTTTGGCCCTCCAGGTATTTAGGACTTCCTACTGGCTGTTTGGAATTGTGGGAATTGAAGTCCAAAACACATGGAGGGCTGAAGTTGGCCCATGCCAGCCATACATACACACACACACACACTAGCCATCCCCTGCCACGCGTTGCTGTGATCCAGTCTAGTGATCTTGAAAAGAAAGTAATAAGAAAGTTGGTTTCTAATATATGTAATTTCTTAATGCTTGTAATAAATAAATAGTATTTCTTGTTGTTTCTTTGTCAGTGTTGATGTAGTTCCAACACAAAATACTGAAGGGATTTGGGGAAAATAGACTCTGATACTGGAGGGGTTTTGGGGAAACATGTACAATAATTTAGATTTGCAGTACCTTCAGTCACTTCCGTTCATGAAGAAACCTCCTTGCCGCCCTGAGAGGGGTGATGGCACAGCTGCCTGGAGAGGCACTTGCAATGCTGCCCCTCTTCACACAGGAGAAGAGGCCCTGTGCTCCATCGGCTCCTGGGTATGCGCTTTGCATTCTCTTCCCCCACACGCTTTGCAACTCCGGGAGAGGGACACGCGCCGGCATTACCAGGCGCACGGAAAAAGAGCCCTCATGCAGGGAGCATGCTCTCCCTCCATCCTTCCCTCACAAGTGCGCACGTTGTCCTCCTCTCCTCCTCCTCCTTGCAGGCCAAGGAAGACAACAACGCCAGTGTGCATCCTTCTCCCAGCGTTAGGAAGTGCATGGAGAAGGAGGGCGATGCAGGGCGCACATTTCCTAATGCCAAGAGAGGGATGCGCAGCGGCATTGCCGGGCACGTGAGAAAAGAGGCCTCGTGCATGCCTCTTTTGTGTTTCATCTTGGGTGCCATCTTTGAAATGTGTCATTGTGTATGTAAACAGCTATCCCATGATCCCAAACATTTTATTTATTTATTTACAGTATTTGTATACCGCTTTTCTCACCCTCAGGAGGACTCAAAGTGATTTACACACTTCTAGTTCAAAGCACTTTGGATCAGGGATACTCAAGCTGTATTACATTACAAAGTGCTAGACCGGCTGTTAGGTATTGTGGGAGTTGAAGTCCGAAACACCTGGAGGGCTGAAGTTTGCTCTTGCATGTGCTTGACCCAGAAGCAGATGAAGAGCCCTCCTTCCATCCAACTGCCACTGCTTTGGCCTTGGAGAAACAGGTGGCATGTGAAGCCATGGAGCCCTTCCAAACAGGCCCTATGCCGCATTATCACAGGGTGTTTACACCCTACACCACTGGAAAAATTATACTGCCTAGCCGGTATTGCGCCACCTGACATCCGCCGGGAAGTGGCAGCCAATAGTGAAAGGACCAAGGCAGAGACATCTCCAGCTCATCCCCTGTTTGGGTATCAGCCAGCACGTCAATGACTTAAATCTAGAAATAGTTTTCTAAGATCTACAGAGACACTCGCTGGAACACTTCAGCAAGCGAGAGTCCAAAAGTGGCAGCCTCAAACCCAGCACCTCAGCCCATGGCTGATACCAGATGAGAGACTCCCCCCTGGGCACACAGAGGACTGGGCGACTTGGAAGGCGCTGAACAGACTGCGCTCGGGCACCACGAGATGCAGAGCCAACCTTCAGAAATGGGGCCACAAAGTGGAATCCTCGACGTGCGAGTGTGGAGAGGAGCAAACCACTGACCACCTGCTGCAATGAACCCTGAGCCCTGCCACATGCACAAGGGAGGACCTTCTTGCGGCAACACCAGAAGCACTCCAAGTGGCCAGATACTGATCAAAGGACATTTAATCAACTACCATACTCACAAATTTTGTAATCTGCTTGTTTTGCTTTGTTCTGTTAGAAATGTAACATAATTTGACTGGTTGTTCTGACATGACAAATAAATAAATAAATCCCAGGTTTTCAGCTTTAAACTGGATCATATGAGTCCACTCTGCCAGATAATCCAGGATAAACAGAAAACCTGCAATCACATCCTGGGATATAGGGCCTGTCTGGACAGGCCCTTCATCCCTTCCCACACTGGCATCCCTTTGCCTTTGTGTCATGTTTTAATTAAATTATACACCTAAGGGCAGGGGAGCATTTTGTTGTTGCTTTACTCGTACAGTGACAGTGTTACACAGTTGGTGTTCTGCAACCACTGCTTCAACCATCCATGGTTTGAAAACATTTTTTTAAAAAAAATCCCAAAGCAGTCTTTGATTTTGCCACTTTGTACTGTGGAAATATAAATATAGAGCTCCATAGTGTCTCGTCCACCAGCAGTTGGGATTGAGCCCTGGAACTGATGGAAGGATAAGTGGAAGGACAAGAGTTAGCAACCCAAAAGACACTGCTGCAAAATATAATTGCTAAAATATCAAAGTCAAAATATTATCCAAATTTAAACTATTCGGCCAGCAATGGAAAGGAATCACACAGGATCATATTTTTGCAGTCCATTAAGTATGTTGATGACAAATCAGATAAAGGAATACTGGGGAAATTAATATAAAGCAGTGTGTATAAAGGGACATTACATTTGGTAATCTAATGCAGGCTTTAAAAGGTTTTAAAGATCAAGTCAGGGTCTGCTGCAGTTTTTAGTTTTGGATATGTTTTTTATGGATTTTAACTGAATTTTTAAAATACCAATGATATTTAATTCCATTTTAATGTTTGCATATTTGTGGATTTTAAACTGTACTGAAATGTTTTTAATCTAAGCCAACTTGAGTCTTCTTGGGGAGAGAAAAAGCAGGGTATAAATAAACATAATAATGTGTTGTGGAAGGCTTTCATGGCCAGAATCACTGAGTTGCTGTGAGTTTTCTGGGCTGTATGGCCATGTTCCAGAAGCATTCTCTCCTGACATTTTCCCCACATCTATGGCAGGCAACCTCAGAGGAACAAAATCTGGCTACCAGTACCCTCTAAAATAACCCTCTAAAATCAGAACAATAAATAAAGAGCAACACTAAAAAAGGGGGGGAATTCCTGACATGAAGCAATCAGGGCCAGTTAACCGCTCCCAACAAAGGATTCCTGGGCAGCAACTAGCTCGGCTTCGAAGCTGCAAGGCCATTAAATACTCATCAAGATGACCAATTGCAACATTCACACTTACCTCAAGCAGACATGAGTTCTTTTTCCCACCCTGGACATTCCACAGATATACAAACCCCACTTGCCTAGTTACAAACAGACCTCACAGCCTCTTGAGGATGCCTGCCATAGATGTGGGTGAAACATCAGGTGAGAATGCTTCACCAAGCACCAAAGAGCATTCTGAACTCCACCAATAATAGAACTGAACCAAACTTGGCATACAGGACTTTCATGACTAACAGAAAATACTGGAGAGGGGGTTGGGAAAAATAGACCCTGACATTTGGGAATTGCAGTTTACCAAGCACCAAAGAACATTCTGAGCTCCACCAACAATAGAATTGAACCAAGCTTGGCATATAGGACTTCCATTACCAAATACCGTATATTCCGGCATATAAGACGACTGGGCGTATAAGACGACCCCCAATTTTTCCAGTTAAAATACAGAGTTTGGGATATACTCGCCGTATAAGACCACCCCTCTTCGAATGCACACTAAATAATTTTTTTTTAAAAAAATCAGATTTGAATTCAAGATGGTAATTTTAATTCAAATGCTTATGACATGCAGGTTCCCATGAGAGGGACATTGCACCTTACATTGTACATTACAGTTGCTCTTTCTCCCTTGAATTTCATTTATACTCTGGGTCCTTTATATCATGCTGGCAATAAGTTAAAATAAACTGTTGCATGAAATAATTCTCATTTAAAGCAATTAAAAAACCAGCCAAGGTAAAGTGTCATATCAGTTCCCTTTTGCCTTTTCTCAGGCTTATCCTATTGACATAGCCTAAAACAGCATTGGCCTTTTTAGCTGCAGCATCACACTACTGGCTCATGGTCGACAAAGATTCCTTTCACAGAATGCTAAAGTTGGGAGGGACCTCTAAAGGCCATTTAGTTCAACCCCCTTCATTCTGCCTTCTTGCAGGGAAAGCACAATCAAAGCACTCCCGACAAATGGCTATCTAGTCTTATTAATATTAATAATGGTGTTGGAAGGGAGCTCTAAAGGCCATCTAGTCCAACCCCATTCATTCTGCCTTCATACAGGGAAAGCACAATCAAAGCAGCCCTGACAGATGGCCACCCAGCCTCAATAACAGCAACAGTAACATTAATACTAATAAAAAGCTGGAAGATATCCTTTAGGCCATTTAGTCCAACCCCCTTCTGCTTTCATGCAGCAGAAGCACAATCAAAGCACCCCTGACGGACAGACTGCCATTCTCAATAATAATATAAACAATTATAAGATTCATGCTAGTAAAAGGTTGGAAGAGACCCCAAGGGCCATCTAGTCCAACCCCCTTCTGTCTTCATGCAGCAGAAGCACAATCAAAGCACCCCTGACAAACAGACTGCCATTCTCAATAATAATATAAACAATTATAAGATTCATGCTAATAAAGGGTTGGAAGAGACCCCAAGGGCCATCTAGTCCAACCCCCTTCTGTCTTTCCCTGCTCCCCCCTTGCCTTCCTTGGCGGCGGCAGAGGAGAAGGGAGCCCCGGTGGCAGGGTTTTCCATGGCCTTGCTCTCCTCCTCCCTGGGCCCCCGCACGGCCGTGGGGGCAGTGGTGCAAGGAGGCAGAAAAGCCATGCATGGGGTGAAAGAGGGAAAGGTGCGCACGTCTCCCCCTTTTCTCTCATCCTGTGCACACCTTTCTTGGCGACGGTGGTGGTAAAGGCGCGCACAGGGCGAGAGAGGAGGGAAAGGTGCGCACCTTTCCCTCCTGCCTCGCGCGCCTTTCCTGCCTCCACCACAGGAAGGCATCTGCGGGGCGACGTCGGAGAAGGGAAAGATGCACCCTGCGGAGGCCTGCACTGTCTTCCGCAGCTGGTGCACACCTTTCCCTCCTCTCTCGTCCTGTGTGCGCCTGCCGAGGAAGGCATCTGCGGGGCGAGGACGGAGGAGGGAGACCTGCGCTGGTGAGCGCGCTCACCCCTGCTGCTTCCGGAGAGACTTCATCATGTCTACAGGCTCCTGCAGCAGCGCGGTGTGGGCCAGATGCTCCATTGGCCTCAATTAGGTCCAGGAAGGAGAGAGGCAGCGTGAGGAAGGCAGCCCTCCGGCCTCCTTCCTCATGCTGCCTCTTTCCGCACTGGGCCCAGCTGGCAGCACGTGGAGGGAGGACTTCCCTCTAGCCTAGTGGGCGGGGCCTGCGCTGCTCCATTAGAAGGCTGTTGAGGGTGCATGGGGCCTGCAGGAGGAGGTGGCCTAAGGGCAGAACAGCGCCCCCTGGCAAAAAAAGTATTCCGCCACCGCTTACTTCGAGTAATAGACGGGCCGCCCCTGTTCGCAGATATCATTTAACTAGCAGAGTCCCTCTTATAAGAGTTATGATAGCCATAGCTAGTTCATACCACTGTCGGTGTGAAGTCTTGGCCTAGTTTTCACTCCACTATTCATTTCCTTGTTTGCTTTCTCCAGGGTGGGCTGTTCCATTTTGCTGAGTTTTAGGGGTGGAGCTTAGGATCCCCCCTAGAGGCCTAGCTCTGATGGTTTAGCCCTGCTGGCTCAGAGCTTGGTGGAAAGATTTTCCCTCATTCTTTTTTAGCAGAGGTTTATAGTTAGGCCAGAAGGTGTTCGGACTGGCTTGGCAGTCTAAAACAGTAATCTTAAGCACATTACACATAGACGTATTTTCCTCAAAGATCAGAGCTGTACATGCCAATGATCATAGCTGTACTTGCCACAGAGATCATAACCAAGTATTTGCCTTAAAGATCAGAGATTATAGCTGTACATGCAAAGGATCATAGTTGTACATGCCTTAAAGACCGCACTCTGTACTTACCTCATAGTTACCATATCCTTGTATTGACCTCAGAGTTTATACCTTATATCTGTACTTCACCATTCTAATTCTGCATCATTTCAGTAATCAAACTGCGTCTGTGTAATACTTTGTTTTGATTCACCTTTTTTGAGCTCTGACAGGAATTCTCTCTGTTTGTTCTAGTAAACTTATTTGGTTAATTTTAATCTTGTTTCTGGAGTCTTATTTTAAAGAAATAAAGTATATAAAAGGCAAACCGATAGCAGCTGGGGAAATAGCCAGGTGAACCCATAGTTTTCCTTCAATCCCTGGTGTGTGCTGTGAAGATCCCTTACCTTGCCAGCCGGGGGTGGCAGGGCCCAGGAAGAGACAGGCTAGGTAGTTTTCAGCTTAGAAGGCCTGGCAGAGAGCTGCAGGAGCCATCTTAGTTTAGGGAAGACTCCAGCTCAGAGAGGGGGAGTGGCCTAGGCCTGAGCCAGCCCAGCAACAGCCAGGATTGGTTTGGAAAAGGGGGCGGAGTTAGCCAGTTGGAGGGAAAGAGAGCAGCTTATTTTGACAGTTCAGTTCAGTTCTGGGTGATGTTAGAGTAGGATTAGAGTTTTAGGAGTCTCTGTTAGGAATAGGCAGCTTGCCTGTAGTTTGCACAGCAAAGTAGGCTGTGGCAGACTGGTTACAGCTATTTTAGAAAAGAAATAGCTGGGATTTGTTTAGGAAATTGTAACAAAACATAGAGCCATTCTCTCAAGCAACCGCTACGCTTCTAAGAACCAAGAACACTTTAATTGTAACAGCTAAGCCTCTGAACCTGCATTCACTTTTATTCTGTAACTTGTATTCAATAAACTCTTTCTTGTTATTTTCAACACTTAAGCCTGCGTCATGTGCCATTTGTAGATTCAGTTCCTTTTCAGTGTATTCAACCTCAACCTGTTTCTCCTCAAAGAAGCCCTTGTTAATATACAATATTTGGTGGTCCTAGAAGTGTTTTAAAAAACCTTTTAACATTCTAAATAGCTAGAGGGTTCCTGATTCTTCAGTTTATGGTGGCAGTGAAGGTTTTAATCAAGAGACATCCCCTCAAACGCTATAAGTGCCAAAGTGGTGTGAATTCCTTATTGAAGGTGGGACAGTGTTGGGATCTGTTTGCCCCTGTCCAGTTATATTGTTTGGCCATAAAGACTGCCTTTATGATTAGGGGTAGATGGTGGGATTGAGCGCATTGCCATCTGCCTGGTTATTACAATTGGTGTGGCAGAGGTGGATTCTTCGACCCCCCCTGCCCAGACGGCCAATTAAGGAGTTATTATAATTGGTTTGCAGCGGTGTGGATTCATGTAACATCTCAATCCAGGGCATTTTTGTGTGAATCCTGAGGTAAAATTTTGTCAAAACGTGACACCAAGAATTACCTCAGAGTCAGAACACATCTAGCGCCATCTTAACACACATTAGGCACCATGGCACCACCAAAGACAAAGAAGGGTACTCCTGAAGAACCAGAGAGAGAAGGGGAGACAACTGCCTCTGTAGTTGAGGAAACTGAGACCCAAATACCAGAGGGTAGACAAGAACAGATAGCTACCTCTTTGGCCATTGAAAAGCTTAGGCTAGAAATGAGGTTGAAAGAACTTGAGTTTCAGGCTGAGAGAGAAAGAGAAAAAATGCAGATGGAGAAGGAAAGAATGCAAGCTAAAGAGAGGCAGAGAGAAAGGCAAGCTGAAGAAAGGCAGAGAGAAAGAATGGCTGAGTTAGAGAGGGAGAGAATGCAAGCTGAGATAGAAAGAGAAAGGGAAAAGGAACGGTTAAAACATGAGGAGCGAATGGCAGAACTACAATTAAGAGAACATGAGAGAACTCCTAACTTAAGCCAACAACAAGACTCTAACATGCAAAGGGTGTTAAAAAACCTTCCCCGTTATGTAAAGGGGGACTGCGTAGAGTCATTTCTGGCTACCTTTGAACGGGCTGCCCATGATTTCGAGGTACCTGAAGATAAAATGATGGTGTACCTGAGACCACTGCTTTGTGGGGAACTTAGTGAGGTTTACGCTGATCTGCGAGAGACAGAGAGCAGGAGTTACCTCATATTTAAAGAAAGGGTGAAGCTGAGATTTGGCTTGACTCCTGAACAAAGTAGAAAGATGTTCAGGGAGATCAAAAGGAAGCCAGGAGAAACCTTTTCACAATTGGGAAGCCGAGTGGAAAAAGCCTTAGAGAGATGGCTGGAAGGAAGTAAAACGACCACTTTTGAGGAGTTAAAACATTTAGTTTGTATGGAACAGTTTTATCGACTGATCCCCATACAAATGAGGTGGTTCGTTAAGGACAAGAAGATTGAACAAGTGTCAGATCTCGCGGCTTGGTTGGATGAGATGGAGCATGACTGGAATGTGAGTCATGGCTCAGGAGCCACCAAGAGACCGAGGGAATGGGTTCCAAAAGAGAAAACTGATGTAGGAAACCAAAATCCTGTCAGGAGGGACCGCATTCCAGAGATTGCCACAGGAAAACTTGTCTGTTACTTCTGCCATCAAGAGGGTCATAAGAAAACGGCTTGCCCTAAATTAAACACCCAGAAAAGGCCAACTACACCACCAAAGCCAGTTAAGGTGGTTAGGCAAATATCTCCACACGAAGAAAGTCAGTCTCCACACGCACAGGAAGAGCCTGTAAAGATAATGCGTGTATGGAGTACTGAGAAAGAGACAAATGGAGATTATTTGAGGGTGATCAAAGTAAAGGGTCAAGAACTAATGGGATTCAGAGACACTGGGTATGAAGTATCACTCATTAGGCCAGAGTTTGTCAAGGCAGACCAGATACTTCCAGGCCAAAAGTACAAGCTGAGAGGAATTTATGGCCCTGTGTTCGAAGTGTCAGTGGCTGAAATCCCAATAGAATATAAGAACTTCTCTGGAAAATGGAGAATGGGACTGTTTAATGATTTAGAAGTGCCAGTATTGTTGAGCAATGATTTGGCTGAGCGCTGCAGACGTGTTAATATTATTACCAGAAGCCAAGCTGAAAGAGAAGGGGAGGCTGAATACACTGTTACAGATGAACAACCATCTACCTCACAAACTGAAAATGTCAGCCAAGAAATTCCCTTCAGTTTGAACCAAAGCCATATGAGGCAGTTTGAAGCAGCTCAACAACATGATGAAAGCTTAAAACCCTTATGGGATGAAGTGGTCCCAGAAAACCACACACCCACAAATGAAAAGCCAGCTTTGTTTAAAGTTGTGGAGAATAAACTGTACCGAGTTGTGAGGAGACAGAAAGGTCCCAAATTCTTTGAGGAAAGAACACAACTGGTAGTTCCACAAAAGTATAGGGCTAAAATCCTCAAGCTAGCCCATGATACCACCTTCAGTGGACACCTAGGTATCAAGAAGACCAAAGATCGCATACAGTCGAGGTTTTTTTGGCCCGGAATGGGAGGTGATGTGACAGCCTATTGTAAATCCTGTCAGACTTGTCAAATGGTGGGAAAAGCCAAAGACAAGACAAAAGGACTGTTACAATCCATTCCAGTTGTCACTGTTCCCTTTGACAAGGTCGGAGTGGACATCATTGGCCCTATGTCCCACAAGACGCTTGATGGACATAGATTTATCTTGACTGCCGTGGACTTTGCCACACGATACCCAGAGGCAATTCCATTGAAGGAAACGGACGCCAAAACAGTGGCAGACGCGCTGCTCAATGTATTTGCACGCGTGGGTTTCCCCAGATCTATCATCACAGATCTTGGAGCCACCTTCATGTCCCAGATGATGCAAGAGCTGTTCTGGACCTGCAAGATCAAGCATCTGACTTCTACTCCATACCATCCTCAAACCAACGGCTTGACGGAGAGATTCAACGGTACCCTCAACCACATGCTGAAGGCGTACGTCCACAAGAACCCTAATGATTAGGACAAGAAACTTCAACACTTCTTGTTTGCTTATCGGGAGGTTCCACAAGCCAGCACCAAGTTCAGCCCATTTGAACTGCTATATGGGAGAACGCCAAGAGGACCTATGGACATTTTGAAGGAAGCATGGACAGGAGCAGAGGACATTCCGGAGAGTGATATCAACAGCTACATCGAGGACTTAAGAGAACATTTAACCACCATGAGAGACTGCACAGCCGAGAGTTTGTCAACTGCCCAGCTGAAGCAGAAAGAACCGCCGGATCTTCACACAAGACAACGATGTTTTGATGTGGGAGATAAGGTCCTGGTTGTAGAACCAAGAACTAAAAAAAAACTGGAGGTTTCTTGGGAGGAACCTTATATAATAGGGTCAAAGACTTCAAAAGATTGTAATCCTGTAAAATGTGGACTGGCCGGTTGTAATGTAAAACTGAGCAGTAGGGGGAGGAGAATTGGAGTTGGGTGAAGGAAAAAAGGAACCAACAACTTTATTCTTTACAAGGGCCAGACCAAATAACACATTTCTGAATGAAGGTGTTATTGTATGTAGGTATAGGATAATATATTGTTTAAGAATTGGTTAATCTGGTCAATTGCAGTCTTACAAGGTATATAGTGTTATTACATTGGTGAACTGTATATATTTCATACAGTAGGTATGATGTATAGATATATTCTTGTAAAGTGTGTTAGATATATAGGTTTTGCTAATAGACAAAATGTAGTTAGATATAAATATAGAGATGTTTGAATAGACTGTTTATTAGAATAGAAGAGAAATTCCTTCTAGTGTGTTATAACCTTATAGCAAACAGAAAGTCTCTTATTAGTGAAATAGCTTTTGTTTAGATACAGAGACTTAAGTCTCTAAATGAATTAGCTTTGTTCATAAGTATAGGATTCTTGATGATATTAGAATATTGATGTATATAGATAAGAATATTGATGATATTAAAAGCTTAATATATACATAATTAAGAGTATAGAGATTATATGTACATAGAATGTCAAGAGGCATTCCATGGAAAAGGTACTATATTTACTGTGCTAGATTGATTATATGCAATGTTGTACTGTATTTAACATGTTTTTCTTCCTACAGGGATGTATTTATTGTGTATAATGTATTTATGGTATATATTGATTGCAAAATGTATTTATTTCCTAAATGTTTTATTGCAAAAGGTGTTTATTGCAAATGGAGGTATGTACATAGATAGATAGATTAGCTAGAATAGATAGTAAGGGGGGTTAGTTAGGCCTAGTATAGTGTTAGGCTTTGCTTTGGAAAAGGTCTGCAAACCTTTTCACTCTGCAAACTATCTTGAGGTGGGGAGGGAATGTGAAAATCCCTTACCTTGCCAGCCGGGGGTGGCAGGGCCCAGGAAGAGACAGGCTAGGTAGTTTTCAGCTTAGAAGGCCTGGCAGAGAGCTGCAGGAGCCATCTTAGTTTAGGGAAGACTCCAGCTCAGAGAGGGAGAGTGGCCTAGGCCTGAGCCAGCCCAGCAACAGCCAGGATTGGTTTGGAAAAGGGGGCGGAGTTAGCCAGTTGGAGGGAAAGAGAGCAGCTTATTTTGACAGTTCAGTTCAGTTCTGGGTGATGTTAGAGTAGGATTAGAGTTTTAGGAGTCTCTGTTAGGAATAGGCAGCTTGTCTGTAGTTTGCACAGCAAAGTAGGCTGTGGCAGACTGGTTACAGCTATTTTAGAAAAGAAATAGCTGGGATTTGTTTAGGAAATTGTAACAAAGAATAGAGCCATTCTCTCAAGCAACCGCTACGCTTCTAAGAACCAAGAACACTTTAATTGTAACAGCTAAGCCTCTGAACCTGCATTCACTTTTATTCTGTAACTTGTATTCAATAAACTCTTTCTTGTTATTTTCAACACTTAAGCCTGAGTCATGTGCCATTTGTAGATTCAGTTCCTTTTCAGTGTATTCAACCTCAACCTGTTTCTCCTCAAAGAAGCCCTTGTTAATATACAATATTTGGTGGTCCTAGAACCTTTTAACATTCTAAATAGCTAGAGGGTTCCTGATTCTTCAGTTTATGGTGGCAGCGAAGGTTTTAATCAAGAGACATCCCCTCAAACGCTATAAGTGCCAAAGTGGTGTGAATTCCTTATTGAAGGAGGGACAGTGTTGGGATCTGTTTGCCCCTGTCCAGTTATATTGTTTGGCCATAAAGACTGCCTTTATGATTAGGGGTAGATGGTGGGATTGAGCGCATTGCCATCTGCCTGATTATTACAATTAGTGTGGCAGTGGTGGGTTTGCTTTACCCCCTGCCCAAATAGCATTAAGGAGTCTTTATAATTTGAGGGCTAGGGTGGGATTCTTTGCCCCCCCCCCCCCCCCCCCGGCCCAGACAGCCAATAAAGGAGTTATTATATGTGCCATCACAATCAGTGTAGTGTTGAATTCTTAGATTCTTTGTTAAGTGTAATTACAAGTCATCATGTAATTCTTCATTAATTTCCTTCTGAAAGAAACAAACATTTTTGCAATCTTCTTTCCACTGCACCACATTCTATGAAAACTGTGCAGTGTTTTGCAGACTAATCACAATTCAAGATTTTTTAAAAATGAAGAAAATATCTTTTTACCTCATTCAAGTTCCAACTGGAATCGAGTCTCAACTAAGTCAATGATGTTTGTATGAATGTTGCCCCTCCATGATTCAGTGGGCCTACTTTAACATGAAATAGCAATTGGATTTAAACAGTGGTTGTTACTTCCCATGACACTATCTTATGATTTGATAGATAGAGTAGACAAATATTTATTTATTTATTTATTTATTTATTTATTTATTTTGTTGTGTGAGGAGCAACTTGAGAAACTGCAAGTCGCTTCTGGTGTGAGAGAATTGGCCATCTGCAAGGACGTTGCCCAAGGGACGCCCGGATGAATTGATGTTTTTATCATCCTTGTGGGAGGCTCCTCTCATGTCCTCACATGAGGAGCTGGAGCTGATAGAGGGAGCTCATCCGCCTCTCCCTGGATTCGAACCTGTGACCTGTCGGTCTTCAGTCCTGCCGGCACAGGGGTTTAACCCATTGCGCCACCACATTCTTCTTCCCTAACACTCTGTCTTTTTTATGAATTTCCTTTTTTATAAAGGAAATTCTGCTTTGCCTTCTGCACTTCTATGTTACTTAACAAAATGTATGCAATTTTTAAAAATATCTTAATTGAATACGTCTCCCAATATAAACTAAATATTCAGCAATATGCAAGAGGATAGCAAAACAAATAGTATAAATAGCTGAAAAGCTGAAGTTATTTTATTTGTTTCAGGCAAAAAGCATATTACACAGACAAAATAAATAATAAAAGTGACATTTCCTGACAACACAGGCTTGAAAAGATTTAAAGATTTAAAAGAAGTCAGAAAAATGAGGGGGAATGATGGGGGAAGTGGCTTGCTATTTTCAAAATATCTATGTTCTTCAGATAATTGGCTAGAATGAAAACAGTTCTTTTGGATGAAACTCTATGTTTTTATTTTGGATGATCCTCTATGTTCTTTTGGATACTGTCAATAAGCAAAGTAGGCATATGACAAATTCAGAATGGCAAGAGGTAATCAAATCCTTCAAAGTTTCCTCCTTCTCCTGTACCATATATCTTCTTGACATGACCTCTTTTTTCTAGCATATTAGTATTACTTTTATTTCCATTTTAATATTGTCTCACTTGCTTTTATTTAAGTCCACATTTTTTGTTGTACAGCATCAAATGCTGAAACCGGTATGCCTGAACAAACAAGCCTGCAGTAGTTACTCTTTTATTCTCTACTTTATCATTCAATAAAATCCTCTGCATACAGATTAACTTTGTTTGCCCAACATTTATTTTGCCCTACCTGCTTGAAAGAGGAAACATTAAATGCTTTGATAAAAGGATTACAAGGTCATGCAGTTTCAAGTAGCTTTTCCAAGTACCCCACTACTGTCACCTGCAGAACAAACTGTTTTGGAAATGTTGTACTGTAGATCTGAAAGGACAACAGTTAGCTTACTGCAATAGATGACATATTTCATGTCTGGTTTCAATTGGTTATTTCCTCATGGTCATGCAATGTCTGGTGAGGCCTTGCATAAGGTATTCTTGATTACCTTATAGCAATGATCAAACAGCTTATGAAAATACCTTGATTGATGAACAATTTGAAAAATCAAAACTGATATTCAAAGTCAGTCATGAAAGCCAATTAAGTTACGTTGGGCACATATTCCCTTACAAGAAAGGTCTTGCTAATTAATTGTAAGGACCCAAGTCAAAGTATGCTTCAAGCTATAGTCCCAGTCAACATTGTTGGTTTACATTTGTCTGAATAACTTTCTAGTAGCCTTCGCAGGCTCCATCAACTCTTCCCTAACACTCTGTCTTTCTTGCAACCTCCTTATCAATTTCCCCCACATGATCCTGTCCACTAGTCTGCCG
This sequence comes from Anolis sagrei, assembly GCF_037176765.1. NCBI lineage: Eukaryota > Metazoa > Chordata > Lepidosauria > Squamata > Anolidae > Anolis > Anolis sagrei. The sequence goes on along the minus strand of NC_090023.1, from coordinate 97,086,334 downwards.
AGTCTTCTACTATTGCTCCCCATCATCTCCACATCCCCAGCAAAAGCTTCAACCATTCCAGATGGGCAGACAGGCATTTTGCAAAGGGAAGCACTGATTATTATTATTATTATTATTAACTTTATTTGTACCCCACTAGCATCTCCCGCAGGACTCGATGCGGCTTACACAGGCCGGAGCCTCAAAACACAATACAATAAAACATAACACAATACTAAACAAAGCAAAACAAAGCAATCAAGCAAAATAACAACAATAACTACCTCAAGACACAATTAAAAACTGGTTCGGCCGGCGCAGTGGGGTACAGGGGTTAAAATGCTGAGATGGCAGGAGGAACATGGATTAAAAGGTGCGGTGTGCAGTAACATCGGTTGTGCTAAGGTGCTTCTAGGATTTGGGAAGGGGAAATTCCTAATCTGGGAAGGCACATCGGAACAGCCAGGTTTTTAGGTTCCTTCTGAAAACTGCTAAAGTAGGGGCCTGTCGGAGATCTTTTGGAAGGGCATTCCAAAGTCAGGGGGCCGCCACAGAGAAGGCCCTGTCCCGTGTCCCCACCAAACGTGCTTGCGACGTGGGTGGGATCACGAGCAGGGCCTCCCCAGATGATCGGAGTGAGCGTGTGGGCTCGTAAATGGAGATGCGGTCCCGCAGGTAGGGTGACCTTGTTGTTTTCATTTTCTAAGAATTAACCTGGGCCCATTTGGACCCAGACATGCCATAACTGCTGCTTCACTTTGCAACACACCAAACACTCAGCTGAAATTTTAAAGCTCTCTCTGCTCAAGAAAAAAATGAAGAGTGAAGAACCATTGTGAATGTCAATGCAGATGAGTGCCTGAGATCTGTGGCCTTCATGAAAGTTCACTGATGTAACCCACTTTTTATTACAGCTCAGTGTCAGTTTTACTCCTTCCCACATTTAGTTTTTTCTGTCAGATTCATGAAGGCAAGGGACGTTGCTTCTTAATAAAAATGCATAAACATTCTCCATCATCTGCACTGGCTAAATCCAAGAAATACAGCTGAAGATCAACAGGAAAGGATAGGATCATGCTGTCACACCCTGCCACATTGTAAGATTCTCTGAGACAAAATGCATGGTTTACTTAATTTAATATTATCCATAAAATCAACAATCTGACTTGGTGAGGCACCAAAATGGCTTTTGGATTACACCACTTGTTTTTTCAGTGACTATATTTTGAGAACTGACCACGGAACAACAGACTGGTTCAAGATTGGGAAAGGTGTACGGCAAGGCTGCATCCTCTCACCCAACCTTTTTAACTTGTATGCAGAACACATCATGCGATGTGCGGGGCTTGATGAATGCAAAGCTGGGGTGAAAATTGCTGGAAGAAACATTAACAACCTCAGGTATGCAGATGACACCACTCTGATGGCCGAAAGCGAGGAGGAGCTGAGGAGCCTTCTAATCAAGGTGAAAGAAGAAAGCGCAAAAGCTGGGTTGCAGCTAAACATCAAAAAAACCAAGATTGTGGCAACAAGAATGATTGACAACTGGGAAATAGAGGGAGAAAACGTGGAGGCAGTGACAAACTTTGTATTTCTAGGCGCAAAGATTACTGCAGATGCAGACTGTGGCCAGGAAATCAGAAGACGCTTACTTCTTGGGAGGAGAGCAATGTCCAGTCTCGATAAAATAGTAAAGAGTAGAGACATCAGACTGGCAACAAAGATCCGCATAGTCAAAGCCATGGTATTCCCTGTAGTAACCTACGGATGTGAGAGCTGGACCTTAGGGAAGGCTGAGCGAAGGAAGATCGATGCTTTTGAGCTGTGGTGTTGGAGGAATGTTCTGAGAGTGCCTTGGACTGCGAGAAGATCCAACCAGTCCATCCTCCAGGAAATAAAGCCCGGCTGCTCACTGGAGGGAAGGATACTAGAGACAAAGCTGAAATACTTTGGCCACATCATGAGGAGACAGCAAAGCCTAGAGAAGACAATTATGCTGGGGAAAGTGGAAGGCAAAAGGAAGAGGGGCCGACCAAGGGCAGGATGGATGGATGGCATCCTAGAAGTGACTGGACTGACCTTGAAGGAGCTGGGGGTGGTGACAGCCGACAGGGAGCTCTGGCGTGGGCTGGTCCATGAGGTCACGAAGAGTCGGAGACGACTGAACGAATGAACAACAACACATATTTTGAGAGGTTGGGAACGCAAGGGTTCTTTCCTCTCCACACTCTCCAAATATGCATGTTGCTGTTAAATATGCCTAAAAATGCCAGGCAAAAAGAACAAAAGAGTTACAACCTTGATTCAGCTGATCAGTATAAAAGGGATTCAAAAACAGATTTTCTAGGGCAAAACTGTCAGTGCTGATAGTTAAATCTGCCAGTTTCACTGTCTCCCTCCTTTAATGTTATTTATCTGCAATCTCTGCTTTATTTGTATAGATTTTATGAGGAAATTCATACATTTTTCAAAGTTGTTATTGAAAATACAGAACCAATATAATTTTCACCCAACTCTAATATAGATTTTTGACCAATGCAATGTATTTGCTATGAAACCATGACAGAAGGATCCAGTCATGTGGAGGAAAAAATGAGGTATATATTGCTTTTGGGATGACGTTTCCAAGAATTCATAATGTTTGGAAGATTCTGGAAGTTGTTATCAAATTTTCTTTAATTTCTGATTATTGCAGTAATGCACATTTTTGCATAGAATTAAAAACAAAACACACCAATTTGACATGACCTTCTGTAAAATAATTAACTGCTGACCATAGGTTAAATAAATGAAGGACCGATGTTTCTAGGTAGAATTAACTGCCACCACCTCAGTTTTATTGGTCTGAGGAACCAAAGGTGTGAATGTGTTGTAGGTAAGGTGTGTTTGCCCTTAGTTCTTCTATTGCTTCTTCACTGGCTGACCGGACTTTAAAGAGGTTTCTAATATTGACTGGACTTAGTTCTGAGGAGATGGACAGACTGAGGCATACACCATTTAAAAGTGAACTAGAAAAGATTTATTGAACTTTAAACAAATATCAACTCATAGAATGAGTGGTACAGAGACTTGATTCAGTGGTAGAGACTTAGATATTTAAACAAGTAGTGTTACTGACAATAAAGCTTTTAAAACTGTGAGGTTCCTTAAACACACTGCTGTATTCTTAGAAACAGTATCACTTAGAGAACAGACTCCTATCTGTCTCACACACAGGGCAATAAGCTCTCTTTTACTTCTCCTAAGTATAAGAAGACAAGACTTTCTGTTACTGATCTTCTCAATAGCCCTAGCCCTTGTCTGCTGCTTATTCCCTATCCTTAAGGCTCACTTTAAAGCTTTCTTTCCCTGTCAGAACTCTATTTAGCTTCCTCTCCTCAAAAATTCCTTCCTTCTGTGTCTGATGTCAAGACACTTCTCCCCCCTTGTCAAAAGCTGACAGTCTCTTTCCCTCTCTCAACCAACTCCTCCCCTAATTGCTCTGACCAATCAGGAGTTGGCTTGACTCCTCCTCCTGCTTCTGCCTGTCTTTCAAAATGACAGCTACTGATACTCAGGCTTCGGCCTGGTCACCTTAAAGGTAGATTTCACTACACCTTCCCTTAGGAATACAACGTCTACTTAACAAGAGTTGCTACAATCTATATTGAACCATGAAGTAGATCATGTGTTCTCTCCCACTTTAAACCCAAGGTTAGGTCAAACTATATGTTATTTATTTACTTAAAACATTTATATTCTGCCCTTCTCACTCCGCAGGGGACTCAGGGTGGAGTACAGCATATATATGGCATAAAACCATAAATATATACAAATATTAAAATCACTTATATTCACAAAAAGTTGCTTCAAAACCATCTCAGGATACCATTTTGCCTCATTGCACTGCCCCAAAGGCTTGGTCCCACAGCCAGTTCTCCACCATCCTTCTGAAGGACAGGAGGGAGGGGGCTGATCTAATATTGCCAGGAAGGGAGTGCCATAACTGGGGGGCAATCACTGAGAAGGCCCTGTCTCTCATCCCCACCAAACATGCCTGTGATGGTGATGGGAGCAGGGCCTCCCCAGAAGATCTTAGTTTCCACAGTGGTTCATGAAAGGAGATGCGTTCGGACAGGTAAACTGGGCCAGGGGCATTTAGGGCTTTATAGGCCAAAGCCAGCACTTTGAATTGTGCCCGGTAGTAACCAGGTAGCCAGTGGAGCTTACACAACATGGGAGTTGTGTGCTCCCCTGTATGCTGCCCCAGTTATTAACCTGGCTGCCTCTCGTTCTTGTCCTATCATGGCAAGATAGCCCTTACAATTTTCCACATCCTGAAATTAGAGTTGCTGCAGATTTTTTTCACTAATGCTGCCACCATTAAACATTTCAAAGGTGTCAGCACTTTAAGTGATGAGTCAAAAGTTTTAAACTTTCAAATGAAAACATTAATATGTGATCGATGTTTAAGCAGTTGCTCTTTCTGTATTTGCCTCCTTATTTAAAAATAGACTTGAAAGGAATTTCATGTATCTCATGAATGCCTGAAAGCATTGATATTGCTCCCTTAAGCCCAACTTATTCTTCATTTAACTATTACCAATTATAATACTAGTGTTCTATTTTTTCATGTGTAATTTTCAAAGTAATAACTTCCATGAAACTCATCAAAATGAATAACAAGAAACTGAAAGCAGCAATGAGTATCTAACATTTTAAATTGTACAATAACAAAACCTTGTATGCAAATTTAAAAATATAAACCTGTCTCGGTGAATAATGATCATTTTGAATATTGTGCTATTACTGGGAAACTGTTGATATTGTTGACAGATAAAATATTGCATTGAGAACCACACTGAACTTGTTCTGAACTAGAGATAATTTCTTAGCTGGCAGTCATGACAAGCAGTATGAAAAGATGAACACTTTAAAGATTCCATGTTTCCATTATAATCTTGTGATGTAAAGAACATGTATTTTGTGTGGAATTACTAGGATTTTACAATGAAAAAGCATCTCATAAAAATCTCAAAGACATATGTGGACAGGACTGATCAACAAGGTCCAAGTCAACACTGCATATCTCAACATGGTACTACATGCATGCTATGATGTCTTAGGGGAATATCGTTGTTTTGACTGGATGAACAAATATCAGGAAATGTCTTGCTCAACCCATATATTTCAGAGTATACAAATCAATATGAATTACCTGTTTCTACTTCTTTTATCCCTGCTATGCATTGCTTGCCTCTGTCTTTAGGAATACTCTCATTGTTTAGTTCACAGCTTAGTTACAATGAATTCGACAAGCAGCTGAACACAGCCTATCTTGTAATCCCCAGACCTTCACTGTTTCCTGGAGAATTCCAAGGCTATATGAGGAAAGAAGCACATCTTTGACCAAGCATGAATACTTCTTTATTTTTTTCCCTTTTCCTATCTGGGTCTGTAAAGAAGAGGGCATTCATTACACTAGAGCATGAAATAAGTGGATCTCAACCTGTGGGTCCTTGAGTGTTTTGGTCTATAACTTCCAGAAATCCCAGTCAGTTTACCAGCTGTTAGGATTTCTGGGAGTTGAATGCCAAAATATCTGGGGACCCACAGGTTGAGAACCACTGCTCTAGTATGATGAGGCTGCAAGGACTCTGAAAAACATTGCTGATAGACTGTTTCCATTCAGGAACAGAATTTGTGTGAATCTCTCCTCTTTGTAAACTGAGAGATACACAGTGGCGTGCAACTATTTCTCAGTGTGATCCCAGTAGGGTTGCAATAGTCCTGGTTTGTTTAGATTTTATATGGGTTCTAGGCATGTCACCATTTGAACCATAATCTGGCCTGGATTCCATGCTTTCTTGTTTTTCTTTTTTTAATAAGTCTCTTGTTCTTGTAACTGAGATATGAGAGAAAATGGGAAGGCACTCATCTGTAAAATTGTTCTCAAAAAGAATTTATTTTTCTTTTCAGACAGAAAGGGAAGGAGACTAAGCCCTGAAGGTAGAGAAATGTATAATGGGAGGTGAAACCATAAAAATGGAGGATATTATAATGGGAAGTCACTTCTATATGACTGCCTATGCACAAGGATTTGGTGTGATTGAGCTCTTATATATGGCTGTCTAAGATAATTTCTCCCAAAACAGTGACTGTGATTCATTTAAAAATACTTGACAATTCTGATATTGCTGTTGTTTCAGGCTAACCTTTCTCTTCTTACAGTTCCCCTCCACTTGTCTGGAAAGACTAATCATCACTTTTATTTGCCTGGCTGCAAAGAACTGGAAAGACTATTTGCATTTTTACTCATATAGCCTACAGCTGTTGATGCTGACAAAGGCTAAGTAATTTCACTTTTGCCTGCAGGTTCCCAACTGCTTAATGTGGATATCCAAGAATGACCATGAAGACAGAAGAAGTTACACACATACACACATATCTCAAACTACTGATCCACAAAGTATTTGTGTATTTTTTCCATCAGCTCTATCTACATGAGCATCTACAAAGGAATTTCTGATGTCAATCAGGTGTGCTAATGGAGCCAGCCAAGGACTCAAATCACAGAAGGTGATGGTGAAATGAATTAGATCAATGGTGTGTGTGTGTGAGAGAGAGAGAGACAGAGAGAGACAGAGAGAGAGAGAGAGAGCGCTAGATCTAAAACTGGGCATGTACTTGTTTGATGAACATCACATTCAATTTTTAAAAAGTAATTTTTACTTTTTTGCTTTGTTGCAATGTGCCTTCAAATCAACTCCAACATGTGATGACCACAGCAGTTTTGATTTTGTTTTCTTTTCAGGATAAGAGAATGTGACTTGCCCAAAGCTGGGAACTATCCCACGTAAACACGCAGCTGAGCAAAACTTTGAAATAGGGGTCCCCAAACTAAGGTCCTTGGGCTGGATGTGGCCCCCAAGGTCATTTACTAGTTCTATGCCCAAAACTTTAGACTTAAGTTTTCCCTAGGTCTGAAATAGCTTGAAGGCACACAACAAAAACAATCCCACAGTAATTAACTTGACTATCTCGTCAGCCAAAAGCAGGCCTACACTTCTCATTTTTAAAACTATAGTGTTGTCCCCTCAACCCCCACCCCAACAGTCTGAGAGACTTAAAAGGGTTGAGAACCATTCCTTTGAACCCTGAACTTATGAAGTTCTAGTCCAACAATCAAAGCACTGCACCACATTGATCCATGTCATCTCAGCATAATCTCACTAGGGGTGCATCTACACTGTAGAAGTAATGAGATTTGACACCACATTAACATAGTGAAATGCTATGGGATCCTGGCAGTTTTAGTTTGGCAAACACCAGCACCACCAACCCTTTTGGCAGAGAGGGCTAAAGACCTTGTAAAACTATAACCCCCATGATTCTGTAGCACTGAGCCATGACAGGTCTCAAACTGCATTAATTATAAAGTGCACCCTGGGTAGCCTTATACAAATCACTATTACCCTTGATCCAACTCCCAAAATCTGCAATATTGACAGAAACAGGATGCAGACCTTCCTGACAAAAAAAATAACACTATGGACTTGGTCACATTGAGCTTTTCCCCCCAGTAGTTTTACCCTTTATACTCACTTGAAGGACAGAGGGACTGATCCCATCACATGATGTTGCTCCACTTCAGGTGCTAATTTGTTGCCTCCCATCCTTGAAATGGAGAGTAGTTGAAAAAAGTGTAGCTTTCACAACAATGGGAGATAAATTGTATTGAGACCTCCAACTGTGCTTCCAATCGTAAATTAGGTGAAAAACATGTCTGATGGCAAGAGTCTAACCCTTCTGTGCTGTTTCATAGCAAGGTGAGGAAGAATGAACGGGAGTACTTTAGATCCAAAGTAGGTAGGGGGAATAGCAACCTTGTTTCCCAGGGAGACCTACACATGACTTCTTTTCCATTAGCTAGCCTTTTCAGAGCAGTTAATTAGGTTTCCCAGGAAGGGAGGAAGTAACTGACTGGCCACTTGTCCCTTCCAAGCCCACGAGGAGGAGGAGGCAGATGAGAAGATGCCCCCAGGCCCAGGTAGCTCCATCCCATTCCTTCCTGTCCCCCTTCCTCCTCTTCCCCTTCCCTTCCCCCTCAGCTTCACTTTTCCTTTTCCTTGCCTCAGCTCTCTGCCAAGGAACCTTTCTGCCTTGCCTCATGTCTTCTTCCTGCTTTCAAATAAAGGCACTGTGAACAACAAGCTGCTATGGTTTCCATGCAAGAGCATGGGGGAAAAACAGAGCCAGAAACTATCTGCAAGGCAGTTTTTTGTGAACATGGAATCGTGCTGTGTTGAGACTACCCCCGCCACAATTCCTGTAGTCTCAGATGACTGAAGGGAGGAAGCCATTACTAAAAAAAACTATTTTCTATCAGCAAACAACAGTTTCATAGTTTGTTTTCTTTATCATATATCTTTATTTTCATAAAATTTCTGTGCCTTTGTGACTGAGTAGGACAACAGAGAAATCATGTATTTATTATTTATTTATTTAAAAGTTTTGTATACCAGCCTTCTCACCTCTCTTGAGGGACTCAGACCGGTTTCCAACCATAATATCACATACAATCAATAAAACATCATAATACATTAAAACAACAATTACAATCAATAACTATAATGGTCAGTCGTCACACTAAAATCGTTGCTCATCATCCTCCATCCATATCTCAGGGTGTTGGCTCACTCGTCGAATGCCTGTCTCCATAACCAAGTCTTCACCTGTTTCCTAAATGTCAGGATAGACAGGGCGGTTCTGATCTCCAGTGAGAGAGAGTTCCAGAGTCGAGGGGCCACCACCGAGAAGGCCCTGTCCCTCGTCCCCACCAGACGCGCTTGCGAGGCTGGTGGGACCAAGAGCAGGGCCTCTCCAGACGATCTTAATAATCTTGATGGTTCATAGGGGAGAATATGTTCGGAGAGGTAAACAGGGCTGGATGTACTGCTATGAAATCATCCCTTTAATTTTTTTTTGTATTACCATGTCCAAAATACGTTATTTTTGAATTTGAACATTGTGCTAAAAAGGGGGATATCAAATTCAGATATTGCTCTGTCAGTTTTTAAATTATATATATTAATAAATATTTTGATGTCTGAAATTAAATGAGGTACCTACTTTGGATCTAAAGTCCTCCCATTTGTTCTCTCTCACCTTAATACGAAACAGCACATCCCTCCCCCCCCCCCCCAAAGTAATGCAAGATAAATACAGTTTTTTTAGTGGAATGACCATGGGCAATGGGAGTTAAAGTATTAACACCTATAATGTTGGAAGTTCTCAAAACCTCATCATATATGCAAATACATCAAACTCTGGAAACATACTTCACAGTACAATAAGAAAATGCCTGGTCTGGTTTTCCAAGGGTAGCTCCAAGGATGACAGGACTTGAGGTACACAAAACAATATTGCTAGGAGTATTGTAAACAGTAAACACCATTAACCATACATCTGGTACACACTCAGTTGGAATCAATAATAATAATAATAATAATAATAACAATAATAATAATAATAATAATAATAATAATAATAATGGCATGATGCAGTGCCAGGTCTTGTTTTCTGAGAATGGATGCTGGGACTTGAATTACCTCAAACTATAGTTTGAGGTAATTCAAACTTCAAATCCCATTACCCTTTGCTTCTGGTTTTCTCTCATGACAAAAAACAAACATGGCATGTTGCAACGCCAGGTCTGATATCTTGCGGTGGGACCAAAGGTGATGGGATCTGAAGTACCACAAACTATAGTGGTCTATGTACTTCAAACCCCATCACCCATGCATTTTGTCAGAACTTGAGACACATACCCAATAGAGAAAGAATCAATGTCAGGTTCTGGTTTTCCAATGATACCCCCTTGGATGGTGGGAATTGAGGTACACAAAGCAGCATCCTTTGGGATACATATCCAACTTGGCACAGTACAACACAGGGTATATTATAAAATAATTAACTTGCTGTCCTGTGCCAGGAGAATTGAATTCTCAAACAGGCAGGAAGTATAGGAAGATCTGAGACTGCTCTGCCGGGATTTCTTTTCCTTAAACTTTTAAAAAATGAGAGGGGGTGGAGATAAGCCTTTAAATTTGATGGAGAGGAACAACAAAAGAGAACAGAAAGGCGAATTCACATGTGATGGTGCTGAACTCAGGAAACTATGGAGAAAGATTTTAAAAAAGGGAGACAGGTATGATAGGAAACCAGAACTCATAACAGGATGAGTGGCAATCTTAAAGTACAATTTCCTACAATACACTACAGTTCTGACAGTCAGTGTGAAGAGGTCCTATGTAACAAAATTTGAAAAATCTTCTCTTACTGGTTTGAAAGTGTTATGTCCCATTTAATTATATGGTACTTACTTTGAAAGTAGCTGTTATACTCCAGAAACTTACTTTTTGTGACTGCCACAAACTATGAGAATCTGTGAGTTAGTCATTGGAAAAATGTGCTGCAGGATGTCCCGCAAAACCAAAGTTTTTGCAGTTTAATAAAGCTTTTCCATGTTTTTATAGCAGAACCGATTAGGAAATGAAATTTATAACCCAGGAGCAAAAATTGTATTACACAGTATAATAATAATGACAATAATATATTTTATTTGTTAGCTGCTCATAAATGGTGACAACTCATTTAGCTGTCAGAGCCCTTCTGGCAGGTCATTCCACAGTTTAGGGACAGCAAGTTAAAAGGTCCTCTGGGTGATGGTTGCCAATTGGGTTTTGGATGGTTGGAGTAAACATCCACCAGAGGATCTATACAGAAGGCGATCCTGTAGGTAACCTGGCCCCAAACCATATAGAGCTTTAAAGGTTATAACCAACACTTTGTACTTTGCCCATAAACTAATTGGTAACTAGTGAAGTGACTTTGACATAGGTGCAATATTCAAAAATATTTCAATATTTCATGAGACAAACTATATAAGACAGTTTAAACACAGGAGGAATGCTCTATGATTGCTACATCAATTCTTATTGCATACAAAAAAAATTCTCAAATTGAGCTGTACCAAAAACAGGTGAACCTGAATCCCAACTCACAGAGACATTAGGATTTTTGTGTTGTTTGATAACATGACAAATGCACATCTGGTGAGCTCAGTAGGCATCTTGAGGTATCTACAACTTAACATCTCTTGTAGTATCTCTTTAATATACAATCCACATAGAAACTGTGTGATAACTCGAGTAATCTTGTCCCTACAGTGTCTTCTTTTTCTTCCCACTAAGCAGCTGGCACAGGTTTTAAAAGTGTTCCCTCAGCTGCTACACCCCTGCTTCCAGCTGGACAGTATCAGCCACTTATCTTGTTTAGAACACTTCCTGTTCCACAAGAAACTTCCTTCTGCCAGTACTTAGAAGTACAGTCTTGTTACCCTTTGCCCACATATCTGACTTTTTCAGGGAGAAACAACAAAAAATGTAAATCCAACTTATGCACAGGTTCTGTAAACAAGCAAAGACAGAAAATACAGCTTCACATATTTTTGGGAAGCTTGTTATGTTAATGAGACAATTTGAAGGGACCTGGTGCTATATATCTCTACGCTGCATGGAAACAAGTACTCTAACCACTGGGAACTGAGGATTTTTCTTAACACTTTGAAAGATAACACTGCCTTCAGGGAACAAAAGTAATAATAGGCTGCCTCTTTATTGCAAAATTTCAAAACAAATTCTTCAGTGCAGTGCCTCTATTCATTTTCATTAAAATGCATTCCTCTTTAATAAAGAAACAAACAAACAAAATATTCCTAAGGGGAAATTCAACACTGTGCTCAGATTGCTTGGGCATCTAATTTGCATGCCTTAATTTAGAGAGTTTTTTTAATGGCCTTTGCTTTAACAAACTTCTCACCACTCTTTGAGACACTCAAACTATGCTCTCCAGAAACCACACTGGTTATATGAATTGCCCCTATGGTAGAGCTGATCCTACTATTAATCGGGGTTATTTTTTATATCAATAATCACCATGAGATCATCTACGGCCATTTTATAGCCCTTCAGACATTTTTTCATCAAAATATTCTTGTCCCACTGGTATCACAACAACTTATCATGAGTAGCAGATGAATAAAAAATATAAATAATTCAAATTAAAATTTATTGATGATTTTAAAATATCCAAGCATACCAGATGAGTCAAACGATCTATGTGTGTGTCTACTCTGTATAATTAATGCAATCTAGCACCACTTTAACTGCCATGGCTTAATGCTATGGAATTGTGTGAGTTGCAGTTTTCCAAGGAATATAGCATGGTATATAGCAATCTCTGCTAAAGGTTGCTGGTGCCTCACCCAATTATAAATCCCGGGATTCCATAGCACTAAATCAAAGCAGTTAAAGTGGTGTCAAACTGCATTATTTATACAGTAAACATGTAACCTGGGAAGGCTAAAAGAGTGAAACTCATACAAGCAAAGTCAGCCTCAAAGGCTTGAATAAATAGTCATGTCCTCCAAGGAAAAGTTGTTTCATCAGTGGAGCACGACAGCAAAAAAAACAAAAACAAAAAAACCCCCACATCTTTCTTATTCAACCGCAGTTCCCAGTATCCTTGACGATATCACAGGAAAGCCAAACTGTTGATAGATCAAGGCAGGAATGAACAGAAGCATAAAGACTTTTTTAAAGCAGGGGAAGAAGGACACCATTTGGGATCTGTTTCAGTCACCAAAATGTCATAGGCTAACACTGTTTTTAATTCCTCAAATCTGAAATCCCATTCTTCCAAAAATTTCACCTGAAACTAGCTCCATGGAGGGAAATAGGAATAGAACCTTGTATCCATTTCAGCATGTATTTTAAATCCTTTGACTGAAACACAGAATCCTTTTACTAGCTTAGAACACTGATAGTAATTCTATTACCACTGCAATAGCCATCCCTTTCTAATTCTCTAGACACAATTACTGAGCACCATGCAGAGTGCATACAAATTATCAGAAGAAAGAACCACTGCAAAAGATGGGGGGGGGGGGGGATGAAAAAGGCAAAGTAAAGCAAAACATGGCTGGAAAAGTTCCTGTAGGGGATGCTCTTGGACTCTTTTAGTTGAATCAAACAAGTTTGAAAAAGAAAAGGGAAAGAGAGAGAGAAACAAGGGCAACATACCTACAAGAGTTCTATATATTTGTTTTTACCTCTGCCCTTGGCAATTTATACAAAGACAATTAAAATTTTAATTAACAGAGTTATCAGTATTTTTAACTGCACGCAGCTAGTTGCCACTATAAAGATGGCAATCAAGAGTTATATTGAGTAAGGTTTGATTGTGCTTTAGTTTTTTTTAAGACAATGAGAGTTGCTGATAAGGTTGCAAACAGCAAAGGAGTTTTCATCTCTAAAAGAAAGGACAGTTTTATTAAATAAGCTTGCCACCCTTTTCACTTTTACACTGATGACTGAGTGTGCTCCAAATGCAAACTCAATAGTACACTTCAATGGAATCACAAAACAGCCTCAAGGATGTGAAGAAGAAGAGGAAGCCGTGGCTTCCTATTTGTCACCACTCCAGATTGGTTTATGTGATCACATTTTTCTCATGCTATTTATTATGCCTATTTTATTTCAAATATTCTGGCAGATGCTCAAGGCAGCATGTCAAAATATGAACATAAAAATAAAACAATTTAATTTTTAAAAGCAAAGCCAAGACAGACAACTGACTTGTCTTTAGCTCATAAGGAAGGACTCTCATAGGCTGCATCTTCATTATGGAATTAATGCAGCTTGACAGCACTTTAACCCCCGTGGCTTAATGCTATGGACTAATGGGAGCTGAAGCTTTACAAAGGGTTTAGCCTTCTCTTCCAATGAGTTCTGAAACCTCACCAAACTTCAGATCCCATGATTCCATAGCACTGGGCTAGTGGCAGCTAAAGTAGTGTCAAACTGCATTAATTCTATAATTTAAATGCATGCTTCTTGATAGGGTTGGAAACCAAAAGTTCCTTTTGATCTCCCTTTTTAAAAAAAGTAGTTTTGAAATTCTTTTTCAGACAAGTATCTAAAACCGTTTTGCTGTTTAAAGTGTTTTTTTTTGTGTTACAGGACATCAATACTTGTTTATTGATACTATCATGTCTAAGGACCTAACATACTCTGGCTTTGAGTTTGAGAGTCCCATAGACTGGATTCCTAGACGTATAGTAAATGTAAAGGTTTTGCCCTGACATTAAGTCCAGTTGTGTCCGACTCTGGCGGTTGGTGCTCATCTCCATTTCTATGCTGAAGAGCCTTCATTGTCTGTAGACATCTCCAAGGTCATGTGGCCAGCATGACTGCATGAAGTGTTGTTACCTTCCCACTGGAGTGGTACCTATTGATCTACTCACATTTGCATGTTTTCAAACTGCTAGGTTGGCAGTTTGTTAGCTGGGGCTAACAGCAGGAGCTCACACAACTCCCTAGATTTGAACCTGTGACCAAGTTCAGCAGCTCAGCAGTTTAACCCATTGCACTACCGGGACTTCCACTAGATAGTGGATTATAGTAAATCATATAACACATATTTCATAATGTCACTGCCTTGAATTTACAAGAAATAGTCTATTGATAACAGTGTGACTTGGAGATCTCTCAATTATAGGGTCAAAATAAGTTAAGGTGGACTTGACAGCAATTACCAATAAAGCAACACTAGTAAAATACTTAAATTAAGGACCTGATCGCATTAAGATCACATCATAGCCAATCCGGCAGGGCCCGGCATAGGGTGCGAGAAACCCGTTGCCTCATGCCCTGCATCACCCAGCCCCCCCCCCCCCCCATCCCACGGGGAGAAGTATCCACAGCCTGGCTTCCTCCCATTGTTGTCTATGCCACATGGGAAGCCTCCCATGTTGTTGCCATAGTTGCTTGTGACACTCCTTTTTCAGTTGTCCCACAAAGCCCGCCGAAAGTAGATCTACATCATGGGGCGGAAGCCAGCTCGCTCCATGTCACAAGTGAAGAGGGAGCATCATACAATGCACAATTTCATCCATCAGTCAAGGTAGTATAAGTATGAGGGTGGGATTGCTGTGTTTGTGTTGGTCTGTGGAAACATCTTCAAGGAGCAGCTTTGATGCAAACTATAAATGGGAAAGCTTGTTTCCTTGTAAATATCTCAAACCTAGAGCTCAAAAACTTTGCTAAATGTATGTATTAATAGCCTACATTAAAGAAAATGTACTTTGAAAAACAGGTCTTGTTTTTCAAAGTGTTCCATGTAGAAATTAGCTATTATTAGGAGTCTACCATATACCATGCAGCTGTGGACAAGTCTACATAGGGACCACCAAACGCAGCACCCAAACACTAATCAAGGAACATGAAAGGCACTGCAAACTACTTCAACCATAGAAGTCAGCCATAGCAGAGCACCTGATGAACCAACCTGGACACAGCATATTATTTGAGAACACAGAAATGCTGGACCACTCTCACAACCACCATGTCAGACTACACAGAGAAGCCATTGAAATCCACAAGCATGTGGACAATTTCAACAGAAAGGAGGAAACCATGAAAATGAACAAAATCTGGCTGCCAGTATTAAAAAAACTCTAAAATTGCAACAGCAAAACAACAGAGCGGAGACAATCAGGGACATCTAATCACCTCTCAACAAAAGATTGCCCCAGGCACTAACAAGCCACACCAAAAACTGCCAGACCATCAAGGTGGTTAGTTGAAACATTCACACCTAGCTCTAATATCCTTTAGATACAGGTGGCATGACATGAACAAAAACAAAATGTCCTTGAACAGGAGTAAATTGTCATGCCTCAGTGTAGCAAAATATACAAAATGTAGTGGAGATACAGAGATACTAGAATGAAGACATTGGGCCCATGGATGTGGCCCCATTTCTCAACTGGTGCCTGCCTTGCCACCTCTAAAGGAAAGTGCTATACTGCTTTTCTCTTTTAATTAATTAGCTCATGTATCTGCTTAATATAAATATGGGAGCCCTCAACTATCTATCTATCTATCTATCTATCTATCTATCTATCTATCTATCTATCTATATCGTGAAGGAGCATGCCCAAGAGCTACAACTGATTAAACTCCTTCATTTAATCTAAAGAATGAAATCCAACCTTTAAGCATTTGAAACTCCAGACAAGCAAAGCTACTATATTTAGCACAATGTAAGGTGCTAAACATTAGTATGGATTGTACTGACTTGTTTAAATTCTTCTAATCACAGTTTCTCTGTTGGAAGTATATAATCTCTTTCACCAAGATTAAGAGATAGTGCTAATTTCTATCATTTGAGTAATACTTCCCTTCAAACCCACATTTTTAAAGCAGTTAAGCATTAAACTGGTGCTTTAGGAACACCTATTCTTCTTATTTCTCTATAACTGGTTTCTCCATTGCTATGTTATTAATACCTCCTTATCCCCACGTTCAATTTCACGGCTAATAACTACAAGAACAGCCAGTGCTTGTAAGGCAACTCTTCAGGTGAAGTGCTGGATAGGTAACAGTTAAGAAGCTTGACAGTAACATCATGGACAGGAGAGTTTCTTTTTATGATATAATTTCTTTAAAAGCTAGCATAGAATGGACAACAGGACCTGCTGGAGTTCGGTTCCAGGACCTACCATGGATACCAAAATCTATGGGTACTCACATTGCAATATATCCATATTTACTTAAGTTGAATGTACCATCAAATCTCATGCACATATCCATTTTCAAAACCCTGAAATAAAAAGTATTTGCTGTTAAATGTAATGTGCAATGACAAAAAGTGCCCTAAAAGGGTGCCCATTACAGTGGCTGCATGCTTAGAATTCCTTCTTTAGAAACAAAAATGTTAGGACACCATGGAGAATGTAGTTTGAGATTATTGGGGGGGGGGGGGGGGGGTGTCAAAGGAAGCTGATTCCTCACCAAACTACAAATCCCTGGATCCCATAGTGACGTTCCAGGGCCTTTGAATTAGATATTGCATTCCTCAAACAGTGGCTCCTGCTGCAGCTGTTGAAGCAGCTTCCCCTTTGGCTTTGAGACAGCACTAAGATGACATGAATCTAATGTGCATCCCAATTTTGGCAAAGTCATTTAGCCAAAAAAGATGAGCTTTAGATTTGAGTAAATATGTTATATAATGGTATAATAAAATAGCATGCATAAAAATGGTAATAATCAAGGATTTTTCAAAAATATTTTCAAACTATTGATGGTGGAATCAATGAATACAGAGGGCCAAATGTATAAATATCTAACAAAAATGACTTCATCCCCATTCAAATGAGAGAAGGCCAGGGTAGGCTGTAAGAAGTATGGTAGAAATTAGTTTTCTTCCTGGCCCCAAAGAGGGGCTTGACCATACAGGAGAGAATGTCAAGTGAAGGAGTCAGGAGGGTGGAATTATAGGTTGGAGGTAGAGATGCAGAAGATTGTAATTTATTTTATTTATTTATTGTTTATGATTTGATTTGCTTATGTTATGCTGGCATTGAATGTTTGCCAATTTTCTGTTGTAAACCAGCCTGAGTCCCCTTGGGGAGATAGGGCGGTATAGAAATAAAATTTATTTATTTATTTATTTATTTATTATTATTATTATTATTATTATTATTATTATTATTATTATTATTATTTACTGTATTTGTATATTGCCTTTCTCACCCTTTCGCGACTTAAGGTGGTTTACAGGCAACAAGTAATATACATAATATCAAAATGCACATAAAAACATTAAATACAATATAAAACCACAACAGAAATAATGAGCAACAGCCAGGAGACAGGTGTTTCTAAAGTCTCTTCCTCAGTCCCCTTTCTCCTCTTACCTGGCTTGAGGGAGAAGAGGGGAGGGGCGGGGCAGGGCAGAGCGCGGCAGGGGGGGAAGAAGCAGCAGGATTTCCTCCTTCTCCTCCTGAGGTGGAAGGGAGATGTAGTGAGTAGCAGCCAAGCGACAGGTGTTTTTAAAGTCTCTTCCTCAGTCCCCTTCCTTCTCTTAGCTGGCTGGGTTGGGGAGAAGCAGCTGGATTTCCTCCTTCTCCTCCTGATTTCCAGCATTTCTACCCCATCTTTCTCAACCCCTGAAGGGGGACTCAAGATGGCTTATACTTGGCACAATTTGATGCCATTAAATATAACAAAGCAATATAAAAACAATTAAAACAATAAATAGAACATTAATTAAAACAATAAAAACAGTATTAACCGCCGTATCACCATTCCAGTCAAATTCCATAGCCAAAGCGCTATTTATGCCTGCTGTCCAAAAGCCTGGCCCCAGAACCATGACTTCAATTTCTTCCTAAAAGACAGGAGGGATGAAGCCGGTCTTACCTCGTTGGGAAGCGAGTTCCACAGGCGGGGGGGGGGGGGCTACAGCCGAAAAGGCCCTGTCTCTTGTCCCCGCCAGCGTCAGCTCCCCGTATGATATTAAACTGCAAGGTGGGATGTAGTGGGAGATGTATTTGGATAAGTAAGCTGGGCCAGAACCATACAGAGCTTTATAGGTCAAAACCAGCACTTTTAATTGAGTTCGGAAGTGGATCGGCAGCCAGTGGAGCTGACACGACAAGGGGGACAACAATTATTATGCATTTAAATGGGAACTTGCAGTATGTAATTTATGAAAAGGGAGAAAGGAATGGAAGGCTTCAAACACTGTGGTAAAATGGACATGCTCCAATTTGGGCACTCGTCTTATACACTCCCCCAAATTGGTTACTGTAATTCTGGAAGAGTGTCAAATATCTGTGTTCCAAGCTGTGCGGCTCTGGAGAAATCTCCTATGAAGGATCACACAGAGAATCACAAGTGGAGTAGATATCAACACCTTTATTGTTCACAATACAAGAGCTTCAACTACTAGCCTCCTATATAGTACTAACGCTCCATGCAGTCATGCCAGCCACATGACCTTGGAGGTGTCTATGGACAACACTGGCTCTTCGGCTTAGAAATGGAGATGAGCACCACACCCCAGAGTCAGACATGACTGGACTTAATGTCAGGGGACTACCTTTACCCTACAATACCATAAATCACTCATTCAGGAATCTGGGTGCCTTTCCCATATGAAAGCCCTTCCCATATGAAAGCCCGGTTCCCCCCTCACCTTTGGGCAATTGAGTTTTATGACTGGTCCATTTGTCCTGAGGTTCCTTTTGGCCCAATGTCCCATGGTCGTGTGGTTTGTGTCAGTTGTATGGCATGAGCTAGAGATCATGACAAAGAGTGAAATTCAAGGCACATTGAACTCATAAATGCTAAAGGAATGGAAGGGTAGAAATCCAGTCATGCCTAGATTTGTAAACCTTTGGTTTAACTGAGAGATGCATAAAATATCATTGCTTCTATCAGTATGACACATGGCTAAGTTTTTAGGCATGAAAGGCTAACATTTCAGCTATTCCTCTTCAAGTGATTGCTTCGAAAGAAAATCATACAGTTTATGCAATATATTTTATAACACAGCAGCTTTGGAGTGTGCTTTCAGATTTATTTATTTATTTATTGCATTGAACTGGTTGGAGCTTGCAGGGCAATCAAGGTTTTTCTTTTTGTTTATTTTACAATCAGTGGATATAGGTTGTATCCAATTACTATATCATAAATATGTAGTATTTGGTGATATTCAGCAATGCAATTCTTGCATTGTTTTTGCTTGGGTCTTATCTTTTAAAAGGGAATGAAATATTTTGCTTATAGGGAGTATTGCTTTCTGATTTGACTCACAATTGTTTGTGTTTAGTAAATGCTGTACATTTTCGATTAACTTCCAAATACAGTTTTGTCTTTATTTCCCCTTAACTGAGATTCTAACGGTGGGACAGAGGATTAACAATGTGTTAACAGATCTGCATCTTTTTCGTTACTTTTCTGAGCTTCACCCAGCCTGCCTGTTATTCTGTGGTGTTTGTTGATCACATGAATTTATCAAAGCAACCCTACTGTTTAAGGTAATAATAGCTTTGATTGGAAATTATTGTTAGATCAATGAAAATAGTCCAGGCTCCAGGTTAAGTGATATAATTACTCTCATCAGGGTTTTCTTCACATATTTTTCAAATTTATATGAAGTCTAATGTAAAATGCTACTTAATGCACTACATCGGGGAGTTTTTTTGGGGGGGGGAGGGCGGGGAGGAAACAGAAAGGCATTACTGACACTCAAGTTCCCATCAAAAAATATTGACCGGGGCTGATGAAAATTGTAAACATTCATTGTTTCTATATTTCTGCACATTCAGTATGACCCCCATAACCAAGGGAGATGCGTCCCTCAATTTACTGTTAAAAAGGGGAAAATAAATAATAGTGAACCCTCTTTACTGTTACTTTTAACATGTAATAACTCCTTGCTTTTAATTTTTGCAGTGCTCCAGATGTTACATATTTCACTACTTGTTTCTTTTGGAGTATTTTTTGTCAAACTGAGAAAAAATTCCCTAAGTTTCTTGAGTGAATGAAATAAAAGATTAGAGAAAATGACCCATTTATTTTAAAATGTGTTTTGAATCCCTTATTTTACTTATCAAGTACACAGAACTTTATAAGCATCACCCATGGTTTCACTTATTCACTTAGGCACCTTCTACAGGGCCATATAAAATCCAGATTATCTCCTTTGAACTGGATTATATGGCAGTGTAGACTCATATATCCAGTTCAAAGCAGATTATCTAGATTATCTGAGTTGATAATTTGGATTATATGGTAGTGTAGAAGGGACCTCAGATGCTCCTGTGCAATCTACACAATTTTCTTGGTATCTCCAGTGTGCATCCCATTGAAAATAGCAGTTATATTATTATCTGTGGTTTCATGTATTTACTTGAAGTCTGGGAATGCACCCCTCCCCCCACCACCACCACCACCATCAATACTGTAACTTTACCCTTGTATAATATTCTATTTCTGAAAATTGACTCATTACATCTCCATTACTCAAAGTAACTGGTTTGTAATGTAAATCACTCCTTCCAAGTAGTGTACCAGAACACAGGAAATTCTCATGCTGTCTTGTCATACTTTTTTTCATTTTTGGATTTTCCATAATGAAAAGTCACGAGAAAGCAGTAGATAAAAAAAGAAACTTTACAAAACAAGGATGTCATCACATACACAAAAGGCCTGTAAAATTCAGGGACTGATGGTATAGTATACAACACATAAATACAGTATTTAAGCTTCACAAGGTGGTGGTTAATAAAATTAGGATGGAGTTCTTCATGCTTTCTTTGCTACTCTCAAAGAACTATATCTATTGAAACTGAACTTGTGTAACTAATAACTAACAAGTCACATTCATTTAAACTCATTGGGACTAAATAGAAAGCATGTCTATTTCCATATCAAAAGAATGAAAAATTGAAAAACTGAATTTTTCCAAAGTTGGTCCAAACACAACAAGGACCAAGTACCCAAAGCACAATAATCCCAATTAAACAGCTCAGGGGAAGATCTCAGGGGCTCACATGTCTTTACACTAATGCACAGAGCATGGGAAATAAACAAGACGAACTCCAACTTTTAGCACAACACCACAAATATGATATCATAGGGATCACTGAAACCTGGTGGGATGACTCCTATCGCTGGAATGTAGATATCGAGGGGTATAACCTCTTTCACAGAGACCGAACAAAGGGTAGAGGAGGCGGAGTAGCCTTATATGTCAAAAACTCTTATGCTACAGAAGAGATTCAAGACAGCAATCTGGGAAACCAGCTTGAAATCATCTGGATAAGAATCAAGGGAACTGGGACTCAAAAAGATGTCGTTGTAGGCGTCTACTACAGACCCCCAAGCCAGGAGGAAGAACTTGATGAAGTCTTCTGCCAACAGTTGACCAAACATGCACAGAGAAGAGATGTAGTAGTCATGGGCGACTTCAACTATCCCGATATTTGCTGGAAAACAAACTCGGCCAAGAGTACAAGGTCCAACAAATTCCTCACTTGCCTTGCAGACAATTTCATGGTCCAGAAGGTAGAAGAAGCAACAAGGGGATTGACTACTCTTGATCTCATCTTAACAAATGCGGAGGACCTGATCGATGCGGTCGAAGTGGTAGGATCCTTAGGGGCAAGTGACCATGTGCTCCTGCAATTTGAGGTACAAAGGAAGGCCGAAACTAAGACAAGTCAAACCCGCATTTTGGACTTTAGGAGAGCTGATTTCCAAAAAATGAAGGAAACGCTGAGCAGCATTCCGTGGACACAGATACTAAAAGACAAGGGAGTTACGGATGGATGGGAATTTCTCAAGAGTGAAATACTCAAGGCGCAATTGCAAACTGTGCCAACAAAGAGAAAAAATAGGACAAGTGCAAAGAAGCCAGAATGGATGTCCAAAGAACTTCTAACTGTGCTAAGACACAAAAGAGTCATGCACAAGAAGTGGAAAAAGGGAGAAATCACCAAAGAAGAATTCAAACAAATAGCCAACACCTGTAGGGAAAAGGTCCGCAAGGCTAAAGCAAAAAACGAGCTCAGACTTGCCAGGGACATTAAAAACAATAAAAAGGGCTTCTATTCTTATGTCAGTAGAAAAAGGAAAAACAAGGAGGCGATAGGACCTCTTCGAGGAGAAGATGGGGCAATGCTGACAGGGGATAGGGAAAAGGCAGAACTACTTAATGCCTTCTTTGCCTCGGTCTTCTCACAAAAAGAGAGTCTTCAACCTCAGCAAGATGGAGTGGATGAGGGTTTGGAGGACATCCAACCCCAAATTGGGAAAGAAGTCGTCCAGGAATACCTGGCCGCTCTTAATGAGTTCAAGTCCCCAGGGCCAGATCAACTACACCCAAGAGTATTGAAGGAACTAGCGGAAGTCATTTCGGAACCATTGGCAACCATCTTTGAGAGTTCTTGGAGAACGGGAGAAGTTCCAGCAGATTGGAGGAGGGCCAATGTGGTCCCAATCTTCAAGAAGGGAAAAAAGGACGACCCAAACAACTACCGTCCGGTCAGCCTCACGTCGATACCGGGCAAGATTCTGGAAAAGATTGTTAAGGAAGCGGTCTGCAAACACTTAGAAACAAATGCAGTCATCGCTAATAGTCAACATGGATTTATCAAAAACAAGTCATGTCAGACTAATCTGATCTCTTTCTTCGATAGAGCTACAAGCTGGGTAGATGCAGGGAATGCCGTGGATGTAGCGTACCTGGATTTCAGTAAGGCCTTCGACAAGGTCCCCCATGACCTTCTGGCAAGGAAACTAGTCCAATGTGGGCTAGGCAAAACTACGGTGAGGTGGATCTGTAATTGGTTAAGTGGACGAACACAGAGAGTGCTCACTAATGCTTCCTCTTCATCTTGGAAAGAAGTGACAAGTGGAGTGCCGCAGGGTTCCGTCCTGGGCCCGGTCCTGTTCAACATCTTTATTAATGACTTAGATGAAGGGCTAGAAGGCATGATCATCAAGTTTGCAGACGACACCAAATTGGGAGGGATAGCCAATAGTCCAGAGGACAGGAGCAGAATTCAAAACGATCTTGACAGATTAGAGAGATGGGCCAAAACTAACAAAATGAAGTTCAACAGCGACAAATGCAAGATACTCCACTTTGGCAGAAAAAACGAAATGCAAAGATACAGAATGGGTGACGCCTGGCTCGAGAGCAGTACGTGTGAAAAAGATCTTGGAGTCCTCGTGGACAACAAGTTAAACATGAGCCAACAATGTGACGTGGCGGCAAAAAAAGCCAATGGGATTTTGGCCTGCATCAATAGGAGCATAGTGTCTAGATCTAAGGAAGTAATGCTACCCCTCTATTCTGCTTTGGTTAGACCACACCTGGAATATTGTGTCCAATTCTGGGCGCCACAATTCAAGAGAGATATTGACAAGCTGGAATGTGTCCAGAGGAGGGCGACTAAAATGATCAAGGGTCTGGAGAACAAGCCCTATGAGGAGCGGCTTAGGGAACTGGGCATGTTTAGCCTGAAGAAGAGAAGGCTGAGAGGAGATATGATAGCCATGTATAAATATGTGAGAGGAAGCCACAGGGAGGAGGGAGCAAGCTTGTTTTCTGCTTCCTTGGAGACTAGGACGCGGAACAATGGCTTCAAACTACAAGAGAGGAGATTCCATCTGAACATTAGGAAGAACTTCCTGACTGTGAGAGCCGTTCAGCAGTGGAACTCTCTGCCCCGGAGTGTGGTGGAGGCTCCTTCTTTGGAAGCTTTTAAACAGAGGCTGGATGGCCATTTGTCAGGGGTGATTTGAATGCAATATTCCTGCTTCTTGGCAGGGGGTTGGACTGGATGGCCCATGAGGTCTCTTCCAACTCTTTGATTCTATGATTCTATGAATAATATGCCCATGCACTTCTCCTTTAAGTACTAGGGAATAGTCATTAAAACAAATCATCATCATTACTGAAATCTGGTGGAACGAATCTCTTAAAAAGAAATAATAATGATCACTAAAAATCAACACGGGTTTCCAAAAATTAAGTCATTCAAGATTAGTCTTATCTCCTTTTTCACAGAATGACAAGCTTGGTAGATGAAAGGAATAATGTGGGTGTAAAATGCCTTGATTGCAGCAAAGCCTTTGAAAAAGCCTTCCATAATTTTCTCACAAAGAAACTGGACAATGCTATTGTTAGGGGGATTTGAAGTTGAGTTATCAACTAAATCCAAAGGGAACTTACTAATGGCTTTTCTTCATCCTGGAGGGAAGTAACTAACAGGGTGCCCAGGATTCTGTCCTGGGTCCAATGCTATACAACATATTTATATAAGGATAGCTGATATCTCAGAGGACAGGATCAGAATTTAAAAGCATCTTCACATATTGGAGAGCTGGACAAAACTAACAAGGTACCATTCAAAATGAAGAAATCCACAAATATGAGATGGGTGAGATCTGGTTTGGCAATAGTACATGTGAAAGGTATTGAAGGATCTTAGTAGACTGCAAACTGAACATGATTCAAAAGTGTGATACAGTAATTTAAAAAATCAATGCAATTCTAGGGTCTATAGTATCTATAGGAAGTAATATTACATTTCTATTCCACTTTGGGCAGACCTTACCTGGAATATGTGTCCAGTACTTCACACATTTCAGAAGGCTATTGACAAGCCCTGACGTCTCTTATTAGGAACCACTTAGGGTTTAGTATGAAAAAGAGAAGATTAAAAAGTGTCATGGTAGGCATTTTTAAATATTTGAAAGCATATTATAATGATGATGCAGCAAGCTTGTTTTCTGCTGCTACAAAGACTAGGACATGGAACAATATATTTAAACTATATTTTTTTCCCTAAACATTAGAAAGAGCATCCTAATGATAAGAACGGTTTGGCAGTGGAATCTGGTGCCATGTAATGTGCTGGAGTCTCCATCTACTGAAGTTATCAAACAGAAGGTGGATGGCTATCTTGAAAGAGTACTTTGATTGTATGTTCCTGCATGGGTTAAACTGAATGATCCTTGTGACCTCTTCTATGAGACATTAATTCACTTTACTTGTAATTCAGTTAATTTCTTCAAAATATATAACCTCTTTATGTATCTAGTTGCTCATATACACATTTTTGTGTATAAGATGTTGTTTACGCTATCCGTCGCCCAGCCCTTTTATAGCTGATTAGGTCTGTTTTAGTACCCCTGGTCACTGATATTGTTGAACCTCAAGTGATGGAGCCCCAATGAAATTGGTTTTATACTCTTATTTTTAGTGAGTTTTATCAGGATTTTGTATATTATTATTTTTTGCTATTTTGTTTAAGTTATAGTTGGTTGTACTATATTGTCTAATGTGTCTTGTCTTGTTGTGAATTGTTTGTATGGTTTTCCTTTTGGCATTGAACATTTACCATATTCATTGGAAACTGCCCTGAGTCCCTTCGGGAAGATAGGGTGGCCTATAAAGAAAGTTGTTGTTGTTGTTGTTGTTGTTGTTGCTATGTAGCTGCATTACAATTATATAAAATATTACATTCATACTGTGACCATTCCATTACAGTACCTCTGTCCTTAAAACAGTATTTGCAAATGATTTTATGATCTGGATCACACAAAAACACCATTGTGGAAGTCCAACCATTTCAGACCACATGAAATAGATGTTATTCAAATAAGTTTCATGTATTAGTTTTACCTTTTAACTCCTGTATTGCATGTAGAAATTTAGTTGACAAAATCTTTTTACATGAGATAATTTTCACCTTATAAACTGGAACCATGAAAAGAAAAACATTAGATTTCACCCAAATCCCTTTATATGTAAAAAGAAAATAATTCTGTACTTTGGCTTCATTCATATAATCAAATCCCTGTCTTAATGAGCTGGTAGATAAAGTGTCCCTTTGACTGTACAACTATCGCTTTCACATCTCCATTTGCCCCCCCCCCCCCCCCACACACACACAGACACACAAGCCAAAGCTTTCTATTAAGAATAGTTTCTAATTTCGATTAAATTCCAAATTAGTGAACGATGATCAGGACCAAAGCTGTGCATCTGCTTTGGATAAAATCCAAATACTGTATGAAAGAAGCTTGCTTTAAAGGTATTGGCATCACAAAATGTCTCTTGCACAAAGGCATCTGAAGCAAATAAGCTTTGGAAGCCTGTCTGGGATTGGTTTAAACTTTATCTATGTCTAGTATTCGAATGCCTTGAATCTTCTTTAGGCAAACCCTTCATAAAAGGAAAATTCCATATGAAGAAGCTGGGAGAAGAGAGATGCTATTTTGTGACTGGCGTTTCTAACCTATAATCAGGAAATTTAATAAACCTCTGAAATTCTGAAAACATTGAAGCAATGTATCAAAAGCTGTTTCAGTGCCTCCTATGTGTGCATGCACCTGTGCCTCATCCTCACAAACTATTGCTATAATTCAACATGCCCTAAGCATAGTGTAAATGTCTACATGTGGACACACATTATGCAACATATGCAAACCCAATGCAGTATAATAGCATTGTCCAGCACAAGTTCATGACTATGTGCAATACATAATGCAGGATTGGAATTGCATTCCAGTCCTGCATTATGTATTGCACATAGTCATGGACTTGTGCTGGACAATACAATGCAAAGTATAGGGTGCAAATCTACAGTGCAGTGTATAGGATGCACATCCACAAGTATAGAAAGCAGAAGTGAATTGTGTGTTGCAACACAGCATGCCACATATAATGCAGAACTTGAAAAGACAAGCATAGAGAACATGTCATCATCACAACTCTACTTCCACTGCTATGCACATAACATATTTGTGACATTTGGTTCTGCAAGCATGCACATCTCACTAAATATGTTACTGAGAATCCGTGATGAAGTTTCTATCTAAGGACCTCTTCACATGGGCCCAAAATTGGTGGCAGAAATGGGTTTTTTCCACTTTAGTCATGGAGTCCACTGGCTCCTGTTGCACCCTGGAAATACTTTTCTAGTATCTGAACTGCCACAAAAACCCTGCTGCTGCCGAAAAATCCTGAGTTCGGATAAAAAAGGTTATCTTAAAGAATTTCTACTTTGTTCAAGGCTATCATAGACCAAAGAGCAAAGGAGCTGCAGATACACCAACAAAATGCATTTGTATGTCACTTAATTAAGCCAAGATATCATTGTATAAAGCAGTCTACATGCTGCAAATTTATATAGTTAGCCAAGCATGATTAGTATGCAGGGCCATAGCCAGAAAAAAAATTTGGGAGGGGTTGAAATTTTTTTGGGGTGTGTGTGAAAATTTCACGGGAGGGGGGGTTGAAACCTGCCTCCTATCTCACACTGAAGCAAAGAGCACAACAGGGGGCAGAGCAGCCTTCAATAGCCTGCAGCTCCACCCCTGTCAACCACCTCCACCAAGTCTGGCCTCCTTAATGAGAGCATTCAACAACACCCCCTCCCCCAACTTGGTTGCTTCGCTACATCGGCTATTGCTGCAAGTAATGACAGTGTGAATAAATTGTCAATATTTGCCTGAGATAGTGCTTGCAGTTCTGGAGGGACTCTTAATTTTTTGCATCTCATAGACTTAGCATGGGGATTAGGTTAACCAGTTAAAATTCATGAGTAAACCAGGTTTGTTTTTAATCTGAAACATTTCAGGGGGGGGGGGGTTGAACCCCTAACCCCCCTCCCCCCCTCACTACAGGCCTGTTAGTATGGTAGCTAATGTCCTGGCATGTCCCCCTCAACCCTTTGTTGTGGGTTGCATCCAATCCTTGTGTTGGTATCTATAGCAGTATTTTGTATTTCTGCAATTGTTTGAGATCTGCCTTATACAGTTTAGTACCAGAAGTCATTGGATAAAAATGGGTTACAATGCTCAGTAGCATTTGAGTCCAAAGGCAATGATTTTTTAAATTATAACATCACTTATTTTACCATACAAAGAGTTTTATTTTATTTTTTTTAAAAAAGTTTGTTCAAAAGGCTTTACTATCTTTAACATTTTCTGTAGTTTTATGAAACTCAATGCAATGCACAGATTTATGAGATAAGTTATGTGGTATCCAGCATGAGGACAGGTTCAATCAGTGAATACCATTCAGTCTGTGTTAAATCTACTGGGATTCAAGAGGTTATATTGGTGCATTATAATACATTTAGAGAGAAGCCTATAAGGATAATGAAGCTTGACTCACATACTGAAGATATACTGTCATTAATTCTATAGTGGGTTTTGCTTTTTTGTCAAGTTCTTTTTACATTTCTAGATTGCAGCATTAAGGTGATGCTCTGGTGGGGATCTGGATCTGAGCCAACACTCTAAAATATGGTTCATTATCAGTGCCTAGGGGGAATGAGAACATCTACACTTCCTGAGTCAGCTGCAAAGGATAATGTAAGGAAGATAACATGTCAAAAGAGAGTATTTGGGCCTTTTAACATCTGATTTATGGAGCAACCAGAACCCATGATAAAAAGTCATATCGATGCCAAGTAATATATAGGCTAATTGTGTAATTGCCCAGAAGAATAAGTAGAAAGATCTTTCAACTGCCTCTTTGTGATGCTGGGATTGGCTATATCACAGATATCAATCCATTGCATTGATTAGGCTTGCATAGCATGCTCTTTTATCCGTATTTTAAAACTATAAAAAGAACAGAAAGCAATGCAGAGAACATTTTACAAGTTTGGAGTTTTTGGGATCACAGGAGAAATACATGATCATTGTTGTCTTTTACAGAGGACCATTAATCACCTTAGTTTTTTTTGACAGGATTAAAACAATCAACCAAAATGCATGGTTCTATTTGATGATTTCATCTTAAGGTTTCATACTTCATCTATAGAAGCAATATTCTATGACAACATTGAAATTGACAGATTGACAGAAATATGTTTTCCTTATACAGTGGGCCCTTGATATGTGCTGGAGTTTGGTTTCAGCACATCCCCCCCCCCCCTCCTCCAGAGATAGCAAAATATATGAATGCTCAAGTCTCATTATTTACCATATTGTAGTAAAATGGTGCCCTTTATATAATATGGCAAAAATTGAGATTTGCTTTTGGGATTTTAAAAATTATTATCAAGCTATGGATGATTGAATCTATGGATATAGGATCTGTAGATACTAGTTACTGCATATATTTCTAAGTAGAAGTTAATGATGGTGATGATTTCTTTTTGCCCGTTACTGGATCTCAAGGCAGCTTACAAATTGAAATGGTTGAAATATAGTTCAAAACATACAAGAGTTAAACATTATAATAAAATTATTCTATGAAAGGCATTTATACCATACACTTTACAAGAATTATCAGGATGTAAAAAAACCAGCAACAATATAATTAAAATAACCCTTAGAACAGGTTTCCTATAAAAGCCTTGTGTTTTTTTAAAAAACCTGTCAACATGAAGCCAAAATATTCCTATGGCAATGGAAAGACCATGTGAAGGGGGTCATTCTAGCCTTCTGAGAAAGCTATTTCTAGAGGAAAGGGCATCCCGTTACAGGCTTCCAAACCAACCAAAAAAACCAAAGGCAAATGTCCATAATGAATCTGTGCACAAGCATAGTAGATAGCATGGGCATAGGACATGAAGGAATTTATAATGATAAAACAGCCCTTTGAATTGTGCTTGCACTTTGCTCAGTTTTGGTGGAAGTTCCTATGAAGGCTTTTTTTGTTTTGTTTTGTTTTGTCAACATAGGTTTTAACTCTTTTGGTGCTCTACATTAATGACCATATTTCTATAGATGGACAATGGTAGTTATGGAAGGCAAACAAAATCTACCAAGTCCAAGGAGCCTTTTTCTTCAGTCCTCTGTATTGTTGGTTCCCAATACAGGCAGTGGTTCCCAAATTCTTCTACTCTCAGTATTTTGGGATTCATCTCCCAGAATAACTGAATATTGACCAAGGTGACTGACACTTCTGGGGGATGAAGTACAAAGCACCTTCAGGACCAGAACTTGGGAATACTGGCCTAGACCATGCTTTTATGGCATATTCGACCAATAAAATAGGGCATGAGTTCATCATGAAGGCTGTCACTGTCATGACAATTTGCAACACAGTTAATTGTAGCTTCTCTAATTCTCTCTCAAAGAGCAAATGAATTCTGCTAGCAAAAATAGGTTAGATGTCCTTTGCATCAATTTGATTGGCATTTCTATGAACTTACAGTTAAGGCCATGAGTGTGTATGTGAGAGAGAGTTTGCAAATTGAATGTATCTGTGTGCAGAAAAATTGTAATATATAAAGATGTTCTAAGGTCATCCTATTATTCCCTTGTGAATTGCAATGGGTAAATCACCCTGGTTAAATTTAGCTTTTGGTTTTCAGTCTTTAAAAAAACTTTTTTGAGAGTAATTATTTTAAGTAGATAGTTTTTCTCTCTCCCTTATACTTCATATATTAATATCATTAATCATTAGCACCTTTAGATTTCACTCTGCTTTGCTTTAATAAATGTTAAATTATGAATGTGGACAAAGAAATTACACCTAGATTATTTTAAAGCATGACCAGGAAAATAATAGAGTCTCTAGTGAGCTCAAGAGAAATGAAATTAGTCCTAGAGATATGTACCTAAAAGATGGGTTATTAATGACATGTGGATGAGTGCCAAAATAGTGAGGAAATATGCACCATGTTTTATATGTGATTGAAAGATTGCGTTTTTTTTTTTTAAGGGAGAGATTGAGAGAGAGATAGCGATATAGCTACAGATTAGATATATATTTATATGTGCACAAGCTTCAATTGAACTGCCAGGCCCAATTATTATACCTATCAAATGGATAGAGATTTTGTAAGCAAAACCTTACCAAATTTCCCTTGATTCAATGCATCTACTTGAGGTGGATAAACAATTGAATGTAAGTCCTGTTTCTATTAAATGAAGCATTTTAGTCAAATCTGGAAATGATATAACCTTATCCTGAGTTTACACCAGTGTCAACAGTCTTGGCTTTCATTAGATAGTAATTAAGGATCTCAATATATTTCAATATTTTAGTCTGAATTCTTCCCACAATCATCAAATCATGATCATCAATGTCTGATAGTGGTGGTGAAACAGAGAGGAAATGAGATAATAGGATACAGCATTATG
This sequence comes from Anolis sagrei, assembly GCF_037176765.1. Lineage (NCBI taxonomy): Eukaryota > Metazoa > Chordata > Lepidosauria > Squamata > Anolidae > Anolis > Anolis sagrei. The sequence continues at coordinate 97,054,838 of NC_090023.1, read as the reverse complement.
AAACACAAGAAGGGATTGTACTGGGTCAGACTGAATATCTAAGCAGTTATTCAGTCTTGTTTCCATTTGATGGTCAACCAACTCCCTTCATGAAGCTCGCTAACATATAATGGAATAGTCTCAAAAATAGAAAACCTCTTGGGGGCAGCATCTGATACTATTTTACACTAAACAGATATACTATCATGATTCCACTTTAACTGCTTAAGATATTATGGGTTGAAAATAAAGCCTATATAAACTGTAAATCCCAGAATTCCATAGGATGGAAAATACTGTTCCATTATTCGGGCAGAGACCACAAGGGGGGATAGTCCATTTTATGGGGGGGGGGGAGAGTTAAACAATTTCCTCCTGTTTTCCTGTTATTCCCCCACCCATGTTGCCATCATCAAAACAACTGTTTTTGATATTTTGTGTGTGTGTGTGTGTGTGGGGGGGGGGATTAACCAGAAAAAAATAATGGGAAAATGGTTTTCCTCCTTCAACTCTCCTAAAGGCTTGTTAGAACAACCATGTCAATCGAAGTGCAGGAGGAGGGGTGTGCAATGTAGTCTCCCAAGGAAAGGTGTTCCAAACTTTGGGAACACACACCAAGAAAGCCATTTACTGTGGTGCTACCAAAAATGTCTGGGAAGGTGGTGGGCCTAAGAGATGTCTTTCTGCTTAACTGCTTTCGGTTTTTTCTTTGTCTCCAATAGTCCATTTCTTAAAATAAATAGGGGCAGGAATGAAGGAAATTCAGTTGTAGAATTATTTATTGGAATTGGTCAGATATATATTATCCAGTATCTCTTCACCTCTTGCAGTTCCATTTGTTCTCTTCATTTACCAGGAAAAATGTAGACGAAAAAGTAATGTCACTGCACTGAATGCTGTGATAAGTGAGTTTGAAATGTCATTAGAAAGATTCCCAACCTAAAATAAATGTTCTCAAGCTAAAAAGAACATAATGGGTCCCTTTGACCAAACACGTTTGCAATGCTAGGATTAGTATTATCATCTTCTAACATTGGTGCAGCTGGGTGATCCCTTATTAACAACCAATTGGGGGTATAAATCTCTCCCTATATAGAGAGAGCTAAATGTTTGGCCTCAAATACCCACATTGTTGGTGGGATCTGTTTCCCTCCCATACTATGTACTGTTCTTATTGCAAGCACAACTCCATCTGTTCATAAGCAGGCATTAAAGCAAAGCTGAAAGTTAAACAGTAATTCTGAGTTAAACAAATTCATGGCGTTGAATGTTTGATTCACAATGTGAATGTCAGCACTTGGCTCCTGCTTCTTCTCCTTAATGTTTTGTTTTAAATTGAAATTGATCCTCTTTGTTCAAAGATTGTAATTTGAAACCCCTTACAAGCAATTAGTCTCCAATGAATCTATATGAATTGTACCCAGCCCAGGCAATATTTATTAACATGTAGTCCTTCTCTGGCTTCTTGTTATCACTGACGAGGGATGACACAACACTAAAATAGCTCCTTGGCATATTTGGTGAAGCATTACAGGCCTGCTTGCACATCAAACTCTACCATTAGGGGGGGCCTCTCTCTCTTCAAAGTCTCTGTGGGCTGTGCTGAGAAAATTGTTAGTGACTGTGTAATTTTTTTCCCCTTCTACTTTTGCACTCCATTGTGCGCATTACAACACACCAGGCTTAATACTCCTAACAGCTAGGACTGACTCATGAGGGTAGCTGATTTATTACACCATCTCTTCCTCCCATGAACAATTATTCACAGATGGGTAGGTCCATTACGGGAGGGGAGGGCCAGGGAACATGCTGCTATTTTAAAAGTAGGGTATCATTCCTCAGTGTGAGAAACGTCCCAACAAAAGAAACTGCCATTATAAATCTTGTGTTTCATTTGTCTTTATAAATCTTAACATTTTGCTTCAATCAAACTTTTGACTAATGTAAGAGAGGTGATTTTTCAGCAGCTGTGTGATTAGAGATGTTTATATGATTTGGAAACCTTGCTGGGGAGAGGCGTAGCTCAGGACCAATTCTTCTTTAAAAAAATATATATGAAAAAAAGAACCCTGGTGATTTTCAAGTATTTAAAATACTGTAATTATACTCATTCATAAATCAGAATTTAGGAGGGTGTAGTCGGAGAACACACTGATCTGATCTACAAGCTAGCTCATATCTTTTTTTAAGGGAATGACTGGAGTAACCAGGCAATAAGATATCCTTTCTTCTTCAGTAAGTATCAGCTAAGAAAGGAATTAATACTTCCTGGATGAAAACCACAACATAAAAAGCTGTATCTTCAGATTAATCACTACTTTGTGTGGAAAGTCAGAAGGCGGCTTGTCTTGGAATGAGAACCATTTGGATGGTACCATGAAAGGGCTGTGTTTGAATCAAAGCATTTTCCCAACTACATCTTCCTCAAATCCTTATGGTCAAAATCAATATTAACTCTACTTAGAATTGATTCTACTTAGCAGAGCTACTTCTGAGGTGTTAGTCATTTAACTCCAATTATTGGTTTGTTGTAGGTTGTTTTGGGCTGTATGGCCATGGTCTAGAGGCATTCTCTCCTGATGTTTCGCCTGCACTTTGGCAAGCATCCCCAGAGGTAGTGAGGTCTGTGGAACTAGGCAAAGGGGTTTATATATCTGTGGAATGACCAGGGTGAGACAAAGGGCTCTTCTCTGCTGGAGCTAGGTGTGAATGTTTCAACTGACCACCTTGATTAGCATACAATGGCCTGACTGCGCCTGGGGCAGACTTTTGTTGAGATGTAATTAGATGTCCTTGTTTGTTTCCTCTCTGTTGTTGTGCTGTTGCAATTTTAGAGTTTTTAAATACTGGTAGCCAGATTTTGTTCATTTTCATGGTTTCCTCCTTTCTGTTGAAATTGTCCACATGCTTGTGTATTTCAATGGCTTCTCTGTGTAGTCTGACATGGTGGTTGTGAGAGTGGTCCAGCATTTCTGTGTTCTCAAATAATATGCTGTGTCCAGGTTGGTTCATCAGGTGCTCTGCTATGGCTGATTTCTCTGGTTGAAGTAATCTGCAGTGCCTTTCATGTTCCTTGATTCGTGTTTGGGCGCTGCGTTTGGTGGTCCCTATGTAGACTTGTCCACAGCTGCATGGTACACAGTAGACTCCCGCAGAAGTGAGAGGATGACTCTTGTTCTTTGCTGACAATTATTTGCTCCAATTATTCTCTAGTAGGACTTGTGCTCTGTTTAAAATAACATGCTATGATAAAAGGTAACTATTATTTCTACCTGTATAGGAACTCATAACTTGAAAAGCTATTTTAAAAGTATTTAACTATTTTCCTAGTCTGGCCCAAGTCGTTAGTACTGGTGTAGTTATATTTTCAAAATAATTTGAGGTTCTCAAAAGAGTAATGTTCTGTTTGAAAAACATTGATGCTGCATGCCTATGTCCTACAGACCAAAGCATATTCTTTTGATATCTGTCTTGCCATTGCTTCAATGTACATGGTAGGACATTAAAAACATAATGAGGCAGCATTTTAATCATATTTATTTGTGTATTTATTTACAGCATTTATATACCGCTTTTCTCACCCCTAGTGGGACTCAAAGTGGTTTACACATAGATAATGGCAAAAATTCAATGCCTTTCAACTACAACAGTAAAACCACACTTTAAAATAAATCATATTAAAAAGAGTACATCATCAAATATCAAAACAGTTATTAAAACCATAAAACAATTTCATCACTCAAGTCGCCATTCCAGTCCTTGTCCCACTAAAAGCTGCATACATCTATTGTCTGGAGGCCTGGTCCCAGAACCATGATTTTAATTTTTTCTAAAGGTCAGGAGCGAGGGAGCAGATCTTACCTCCTTTGGGAGTGTGTTCCATAGGCGGGGGGCCACAGCTGAGAAGGTCCTGCTCCCCGTCCCCACCAGCCGCATTTGTGCTGTTGACGGGAGTGAGAGCAGGGCCTTCCCGGATGATCTTAAATTGCGAGGTGGGACATAGGGGCAGATGCGTTTGGACAAGTAAGCTGGGCCTGAACTGTATAGAGCTTTATAGGTCAAAACCAGCATTTTGAATTGGGCTCGGAGATGGACCGGCAGCCAGTGGAGCTGGCACTAAGCTGGCTTTTTCTATGAGATTTTACTGTAATAATTTAATGTTTTAATTTAATGTTGTAACTATTTATAATTACTGTGATATGTATTTTATTGTGTTTAAATGTAGGCATCGAATATGTGCCGGCTGGAAGCCGCCCTGAGTCCCCCCTAGGCGGTTGAGAATGGCGGCGTAGAAATGCTAAAAATAAATAAATAAATAAATAAATAACAGGGGGGAGGGGTATGCTCTCTGTATGCTGCCCCAGTTAGTAATCTGGCTGCTGCCCGTTGAACTAACTGAGGTTTCCGAACCATCTTCAAAGTCAGCCCCACGTAGAGCACATTGCAGTAATCTATTCGGGATGTAACCAGAACGTGGACCACCGTGGCCAGGTCAGACTTTCCAAGGTATGGGCGCAGCTGGTGCACGAGTTTTAACTGTGCAAAAGCTCCCCTGGCCACGACCAAAACCTGGGGTTCCAGGGTCAGCGATGAGTCCAGGATCACTCCCAAGCTATGAATCTGAGTCTTCAGGGGGAGTGTAAGCCCATCCAACACAGGCTGTAACCCTATGCCCTGTTCGTTCTTTCGACTGACCAGGAGGACCTCTGTCTTGTCTGGATTCAATTTCAATTTGCTAGCCCTCCGACACAGCAGCCAAGCACCGGTTCAAGGTCTGAAAAGCCTCCTTAGTGACAGGTGGGAAGGAGTGACAGATTTGGACATCATCTGCATAGAGATAACATCTTACTCTGAAACTCCGGTGGCTTCGGAGACAGTACTGAACCCTGAGGGACTCCACAAGACAATGGTTGTGGAGTCGAACAGGTGTCACCCAGTAACACCCTATGAGACCGACCCTCCAGGAAAGACTGGAGCCACTGCAGAACAGTACCTCCAAGTCCCATTTCTGTGAGGCGTCCCAGAAGGATAACGTGGTCGACGGTATTGAAGGCTGCTGAGAGGTCCAGCAGAACCAACAGGAAAACACTCCCCCTGTCTAGCTCCCGGCGTAGATCATCTACTAAGGCGACCAAGGCTGTTTCAGTGCCATGTCCTGGCCTAAAGCCAGACTGTGCCGGATCTAGATAATCAGTGTCTACCAAGAACCCCTGGAGTTGCGGAGCGACCACACGTTCCATGACTTTGCCCAAGTAGGGAAGATTGGAGACTGGCCGAAAGCTGACTAATTAGGCGGGGTGTGTTTTTTTCAACAGCGGTTTTACAACAGCCTGTTTTAGGCTGGCTGGAAGTTTGCCCTCCTGTAAAGAAGCATTAACCACCCCCTTAACCCACTCAGCCAACCCCCCTCTGGCTTCTTTTATCAGCCAGGATGGGCAGGGGTCTAGGATGCATGTGGTAGGCCTCACTTCTCCAAGGATCTTGTCCACATCCTTGAGCTGAACCAATTGAAAAGAATCCATTAAAACTGGACAAGCAGGTGATCGTGTTACATCCTCAGGTACTGCTGTTAACATGGCGTCGAAGTCGGAATGGATCAGTGCAATTTTGTCCACAAAGTTGCACTGATCCATTCCTTCCCTCACCTTTTAGTAAGCCCATTCCCTAACACACTGTAACCATGACTAAAATTAGATTCCAATAATAATAATATCATCATCAACAACATCATCATCATAATAGGTTATTCTTAGTATATTTTATGCCCTTTTGTTTATGCATCTTTCTATCTTCTTCTTCCTTATCCCCCTCCTCCCTCCCCTGTGTCTTTCTGCATGGCTGAAGTAGATTGGACAGGCCAAATGCCTTCCCCCTCTTCCTTTTCCTCCTCCTTCTCTACCACCCTTTCCTTTTGGTTCATGTAGGAACCAAATGATACTGCAAGACTTGGTCTTTAAAAGATTAGAAAAGAAGAAAGCTAAAAGAGCTTGATGTACAGGTTGTCTTTTCATCTCTCCTCCCAGTTGCATGTCATGGTCCAGGAGAATGAGAAAAAAATAGTAGAGGTGAATGACAGGCACAATTTGTGGTCTGCTTTTTCAGGAACGTGGGCTTCTGGCTTGGAATGGATTGCATGTACCTCGCAGTACTAGGAAGGAATGTTTTTGCTGATCAGGAGATCAGGTTGACAATATCCTTGGAAACATTAGTTTATTAAGGCATGGAGGAAAAGGCTCAAAAGCTAAATAGAGGGTTGGACAAACAGGACAAGTGCCATACAGGGAGAGGACAATAATGTCAAACAAACAGTTACAAGGAACCCATGGGCTTAAATGTCTCTATAATAATGCCCAGAACATGGGAAATAAACAAGATGAACTAGAACTTTTAGCACAACAAAACAGTTATGATGTAATAGATATAACCAATAGGTAAAGGTTTTTCCCTGACCATTACCTATTGATTATTAGGATTATTAAGTCAGGTGCTCATCTCCATTTCTAAGCCGAAGAGCTGGCGTTGTCCACAGACAACTCCAAGGTCATGTGGCTGGCATGACTGAATGGAGTGCCATTACCTTCCCACTTGAGTGGTAACTATTGATCTGCTCACATATGCATGTTTTTGAACTGCTAGGTTGGCAGAAGCTGGGACTAACAATGGGAGCTCATGCCACTCCCCGGATTCGAACCTGTGACCTTTTGGTCAGCAAGTTCAGCAGCTCAGCATTTAACCCACTACCCCACTGGGGGCAACCAATACATAGAGGTAAAGGTCTGAAAGGCTAAAGCACAAAATGAGCTCAAGCTTGCCAGAGAGATTAAAACCAATAAAAGGGGGTTCTTTGTAGGCATGGCTGATCCAAAAAAAAAAAAAAAAGCTCAAAACTCATTTCAGATGTAGGGGGCACTGGTGGTTCGATTCTAAAGACAATTCTGATTTTCATAGAAAAAAATGTTCAAAACTTTTTGAAACTTCTGAGACTTTCGAATCCTTTCATTAATGGATTGAAAGTGTTATTTCCTGTTTCATTGGGTAGTAGTGGAGGGAATTCCTTCCTTCTCTGGTTTAAAACTGGCTTCTCTGGCTTTCAAACTGGTTTCTCTGGCTTGCGTTGAGGCCAGGAAATTCCTTCCTTCTGTGGTGTAAAACTGGCTCCTCTGGCTTGAACCGAGGCCAGAGACCAGAAGCGGGGAAAAGCAAGTGGAGGAAATTCCTTCCTTCTCTGGTTTAAAACTGGCTTCTCTGGCTTTAAAACTGGCTTTTCTGGCTTAAGCTGAGGCCAGGGACCAGAAGCAGGGGAAAGCTGAATCATTTCCGACTCATTTCATGAGTAGTAACAAAAATGGTGGGAAAGGTTTCGGAAGGACAAAGGGCCTTCCGGTTTTCCTGTCCCATGACTTGTTTTTGGGGTGGATAATTAAAAAGATAGTCTGTAATCACTTTAAAAAGAATGCTGTGATCACTAAAATTCAACATGGCTTTCTCAAAAACAAGTCATGCCATGAACACAAAAAATGCTGTGATTAATATTTCATATGTTCTTAACAAAATGTACCCAGACTTGTAAAAGTTACTATTTGGACTACCAATCCCAGAATCCCCAAGAGAGATTAAGTTGTAGTACAAAATAACATTTCCAAGCTCAGAATAAACCTATTTGACTATGATCCATAAGAAAGTGGTTGAAACCATGTGAGGTATATTTGCCATGTGACATATGAAGTCAGAGGGCAAACACTCACTGGATTACTAATTATGTTTTTGCTTGCTTTTATTTTATTTTGAAAATATTTTGTTTTTTTTTAAGAATTGTAACTCATTCTCATTTATTTTGAGGGTTCTGAATTTTTGGGTGCTCAACAGGAATTCAATTCAAGAGAGTCATGTGCATTCTCAAGAGTTGCTTGTATATTGGGGCACAGAGAATTTTTAAACTCACTCATCCATATAAATTTATCTGAGCAAGGCAACTACAGTGAAACAACTGAAAACTCTCACCTGTATGAATGACCGAGTCTATACTTAGAGAATTTTTTTTAAAAAAGCAAGCAAGAAAGAAAACTTGGTGGCAACTGTTCTAGTTTCGAATCAGTCTTTCACAGATGGATTACACCAGTATTTAAAGTTGAGGATTTCTATTCATGAAGGCTAAGATAAAACCTCTTTACAAGGAATTTATATGTGGCTAGAAAGAAAGCAGAAGACTGAGGAGAGAAGTGTGTGTGTGTTTATTTCAGAAAAAAATGTAGAGTATACAAGTGAGGCTGATTTGTTTTTTCAACCTTGCCTCCATCTCCATCATAACATGAAACAAATTCCAGAAACTTATAAAAATAATACTTAAACTATTTCAATCAATTTTTGTTACATGTATTATTTTATTCTATTATTTTTGGAAGGCTACGTAAGAACATTTGATATTTTTCATTCTTACATGAAGGATAAACTAGGTGAATGTTTACATCCCAAGTTAAAAATATTTTGTCATATATTTTCTTGAATCATACAGAGTTCCACTGTTGAACAGCTCTTACAGTTGGGAAATTCTTCCTAGTGTTCAAGTGGAATCTCCTTTCCTGTAATTTGAACCCATTGCTCCAAGTCCTAGTCTCCAGGGCAGCAAAAAAAGTTTGCTCCTGCTTCCTTATGACATCCATTCACATCATTATACATAGCTACCAAGCCTATCAATACTGGGTTATGTGTCTTTTGACTTCTTAAATGTTTATATAATCATTGCAAATTATTTTTCACTATTTCGTATGTCCTAAAATAATGGATATGACTTAAGCCCAGAGCATCATTCCAGTACTTTTGGATTGCAGCAACATGGTGTTATATTTATTTCTTTTCTCAAAAAATAACCCATGCTGTGCTGTCCAACATATTTGCATAGAACAACTGTCAGAAATTACCATAATAATTACGGGTGCTCCATATATTTTTAAGGCCAGAAGATAGAATGCTGTGCTGACAAAACTTCTGCCAAGTGAGAACTGCTTTCAGAACAATTAAAAAGTGGTGGGATGTGGTGGAGTCTGAGTGAAATATTCACAAGATGCACTAAATTCAATGAAACCTTTTATTACCGCAACCCCCAACATCATCATCCTGCTTTCCCCCCTCAGGATTGAGAAAAGTGGCCCCTCCTGCATGTGCTAACTCAATAAATGATTAAAGTACTCAGAAAATGATAATTTTTAATAAATAAAAAAAGAGAGAGAAAAGTAAACTTTTTTTGCACTGTTCTAAATTTCAGCAGCTTTTCTAGACAAACATTGATGGATGGAAGAAAAGTTTGTTAAATGGAAAGAGAAGAGGCAACAAGTGCAGTGAAATGATTTCTGAAGTGCAGTTAGGAGTCTAATAAAAACGTAGAGCAAGAAATGTGAAGAAAGGGAGATAGATGTTCAGTTTAATAGTATGATTTCAGTGCCTGACATTGAACCAATTATTGTTGGAGTATCTACTGTGATTGCTTCAATTCCTGAAAGGTACAATTGTAAGGATAAAAGACAAATTGGGTGAAGGACACATTTTGAAATGTTGCTCTAGCAAGAATTGCATCATGAACTAAACTGTACTACTGTACAAGGAAACGCTTAAGATAACTGTGGTTATCCTTGTGTGTGTGAAATTGTTATTATGCAGGCTAGAATGTATAGCTTACTGTACCAAGGTAATGTGCCAACAAATACACTGATCTAGTTGTGATACTTCAAGCTTTAGGTACTAAATCTGCTCACTATACCTCAACGGCAAGCCTATGACAGAAGTCTGCTAATAGTATCCTAAAGTTCTATAAAATTAGGAGAGACTTGTATGTCCCCGCAGCATTGAAATTGTTTAAAGCAAAAACAAACTCACAATTAGTTTATGGTTCTTTACTGGGATCTTCTTCTTTATCATTTGTCTCACTAGAAAGAGTACAATCTATGTTTCTTAGCTCCCTTATATAGGTCCCAAATAATGTTTCTAATTCATGGATTAGTCTTAAAACTGGGATGTTAAAGGTGGAAGCTCTGATCAGCCTTCAATCTACCAAAAACGTATTCTTCGTGACAACTTCCAGTTCAGCTCGCTCAGGGCAGTCTTAAGAGCCCCACAACAGATGTGTCTTTCCATTCAATCTCTTCCAGCTATGGGAGATTATAGGGCCTGTGCACTAGCCAACAGAGAATGTTTGATATAGAAAGACAACAGAGCTTACGAAGTCACCTAAATTTCTAGCACCAGAACATTTATGATGGCAAGTAATTACAGCACCTTTACTTCCTTGGTAACAGCATCCTGAGCTTATTCACTCTGGCCTGATATAACTCTCTTCCCTTCAAGGTGTTAGGGGGCAAATATAAGAAAATTCCATCTGAAAGGAGAATTTGCCCCTGCCCACTTGCTGAAATAGATTCCCTAGGCCTAGATCATATGTTTTTTAGACGTCTTATCTGTGAAAAGCCCCATAAGAGAATTGTCAGTCAAGTGCTGGTAGGCCTGTCTGACTCAAACATTAAAATAAATTGGACTATAAGTTAATGGACAGTGACCTCAGAATTGCAAGATTAATGGCCCACTTCTGTCCATAAGACTAGATGCTCTTAACAAGATGTAGTTTTCAGGTCTAGGTTATATTTCCAAGCCCTATAGTCAGAGTAGGCTCTTATGTATCTTTTATAATTGTGCTAAATTTTAATTTATATCCTAACCTAATGTAAATACTGTACTGATTTGGATGGATGGTTGTAAGGTGAGGTTCTATACTGGTCACTGACTGCAAATAAAGATTTTCTTTTGTTTTGTTTTGTTATGGTCTTATTTCAAAATATTACTACTGCTGCTTCTAAGAATGCATTGCATATGTCAAAAATATTAATGGACTTTTTGCTCATCTGTATATCTCCAACAGAATACAATTTGAGAAAGTAATAATTTTGTATAATTGTTACTGAATTTTCTGGAAGTGTTTGTGTATCTTTTCCTGATATTACTTGAAGACACTGAGCATAGCATTGTGATGTAAAAGCAACATACAATTCAGCATGCTGATGATGGTGACGATGATGACAGCACAGTATAGATATTTCAAGCAGGCTCTTTCTCAGCTGAAGGAACCAAAAAAAGGCCACTCCAAAACTTCACCAAGTGTAGAATAATTGAGTGTATTGTAAATATGAAAATATTCATTCTCAGTTTCTATGACTTCAAAATGTGGATAAGAGAGAATATCCAGAATTCTGTGGAGGTCGGTAACTAACTAGAGTCTGATTTTTTGTCACCCACATGCTCAGCCTTCTGACTGCTCTGCTCACTCAAGCAAATAAATGAAACTGAAGTAGCAACTGAAGTGTAAATTCAGCTTTGGGCTTTCTTGTGGCTGAATTAAGCCTTCTAGCTGAACAGGTGGAGCCACAAGTTAGTACAACCAGCTGAAACATCTCATGAGAACATTTTTTTGTTAAAGATTTTTCTACATTTTAAAGCTTCAACTTGTGCACAAAACTAGAAAACCTGAAAACCTCATTGAGATTTGTTTTTGCAACAGCATTAATCATAGGCAACAGAACAAAGGAACTATATAAAACATATAAAACATACTTTAAGATATGTTTATTTACAATTTGTGTTGTTTTTTTAAAAAAATCTACAAAGTGAAAAAACATTATGCGTATAAAGCAAAAAAGCGCTGACAGGTGAATGTGGCAGTATGACATATTTGTTTCATCGTCTTTCACCAAAGTCACATTTATGACTTTATGTCAAGTAGAGCAATCTTTCCAAAGTCAAAGTAGAATATGAATAATGTAACAATGATTGTAGAAATGTATTTTGCATGAAAGATAATGTGATCTGGCAGGGGAAAAAAATCAGTTGATTGGACTGGGAGACAGATGGCATAGCATAACAAATGTTTTGTAGTCCAAACTTACATAAGAATTTCATATTTTCACTTATTCAAATATAAACCAGATAGCCTTTCTAAATGATGGTGCATTTACTGTTCTGCCTGCAGTTTTTGATTTTATGTAGCAATATGAAAAAGGGACATAGAATCTATCTCACAGTGAGTCAAATGCCAGTCTGTATGACCTATTATTGTATTATCTAATACAATGAAATTTCAAAAATTTACAGGCTCTTGAAGCTGAATGTTTGTAAAAATTTCAGTTGTTTTCTTGGAATTCTTGAGAAAGTATAAAAAAAATTCAGTAAGTTAAGGATCTGTTTATAAAATTGTATTCAAAACAAAAAAGTTATAACATGTACTGGAACTTCCATTTGAGCATCAATAACAAATAATACCACATATAAAGTTCACAGAATCCACTATATTCTCTCTATGTTCTCACATATGTTTTGAAGGGAATGTCAATTATAATTCAGTCATCTCTAATGTATGTGACTATAACATGATTTTTCTTTTATCTGGAAGGATTCCTTAGTGATGAAACATCTTCAGTTACAAAAAATTTGTGAAATGTAAAAGAGGAATTTGATACCTGTTCTATTTTGCAATGAGCAGGGGTTGAATGTCAAAATCCCTTCCAACTCTGCTTGGATAGTATTAGTTGCCAGTTGTAATTGTAATAAAGAAGAGGAACTTCAGTTGCCTAATACCACCAGTTGAAGAGATGCCCTGTGACTTTCAATGAATGAATGGGTAGATAAATGAATGAATGAATGAATTCTTTTAAAATGAACAGACAAATTTGACACCAAGATTTCATTCCAAGTTGCTATGATCAATTTGTCAGTTGGCAACCCATCTTTGAATTATAAACTTCATACCATGTAGCTAGATAGGCTTGCAGATGGTAGTTAGGCAGTCTTCTATCAAGGCCAGACTTTGCACTTTACTGGTACCAATCCAGTGTTATTTCCATACCATGATCATATGGAAACAAAGAGGTTCATTCAATATAGTGGATCTCCATATTGAGGGATGATGTCCACACACAGGATATAAAGATTAGGCACAGGAATAAACACATTATGCATATTATGCATGTGAAATTTCAGAGATAACAGCATTCATCATGGCAAAACTGATGACTCTATGAGAGTGAACATTTATGGTGACTATCAGGACAGGGCTTTAGAGCATTATATTAGGACAAAATTACCAAGAGGAATCCAAAAAATGCACCAAAGCAAGTTCTGCATACTTTGAGATAAAATAAGAAACATAACAAAATACACCCTACCATCTCCACAATAGAAAGTTCTACTGATTGCTTCATCATGTATACCTGAACAGCCATATATAATGACTCACAGTGTTGCCTTGATTCTGAGGTGAACTGAAGGCATGCACAGAATATCTGGTGGCCAAGGACAGGACAGCGGGATGGCAAAACTATATATAATATAGTTATTATATATATTTTCCTATATATCGTATAGTTATGTTATATTTTCCTTTGCTGCCACCATTAATTAATCCAAAAGCCACCTACTTGATAGGATGTTCAAGAAGACACACAAACTCTTCAGGTGAAATAAAAACAATAATATGATGTTTATTTTGTTATTGAACAGTAAAGATGCGTAGTGGTTTCAATAAACTGTCAGATTTATTTTTACAAGGAATGATATTATAACAAGAGTTTCTTGAAAACTATGTTCCTTACACAGGAGCACAAACAGGATGTTTAAAACTTTGAATCCTCTTTCCCTGGGGCATTTTTAAAAATAGTTTTTATTAGGTTTTTGGTTACACAGTAGATTAAAAAAGAGGTAATGGGGGATGGGATGGGGTTGAAAGAGTTGGAAATGGTTTGATGCAAGCGGGGTAGGGGTGGGAATAGGGGTCAGGAGGTGGAGAGGGGAGGTTGGTAAAGTATGTTGTATGTTCTGACTTCGAATCTTTTTCACTACGGTTGTTGATAATTGTATGTTCTTCAAGGTCTCTCTCACTTGATCACCTGACCCATTACTAATAGTTTCCTTTTGTTTTAGTGTTCATCTTAGATCTATTATCCATTTCAGGTTTTCTTGAGTTATAAAATTCTTTACTGGTGACCAATCTGTTTTTGATATTTTCATATTCTGCTTTAAACTCAGCAATTGGGTTAATTTGTTCATGTTCATAATATCTGCAATCTTCATTAGCCATTGTTCTTGTGTTGGGATCTCCATTGTTCTCCAGAATCTTGCATGTAATTAAAAAGTTTGTCCTTGTTGTGATCTGTTTCTAAGTTAATCATTCCTAATAAGAAATATTCTGCTTTGAGTTCAATTTTTATGTCTAGTATCTTTTCTATTTTTTCATGGATATTTCTCCAATAGGATTTTGTCACTTTACAAGTCCACCACATATGGAAAAATGTTCCTGTTTGCTCTTCACATTTCCAGCATCTATTGTTGACTTTTGGATAGCATTTTGCCAGTTTCTGAGGTGTGATGTACCATCTGTACATCATTTCCAGCCAATTTTCTTTTAAATCAAATGCATATGTATATTTTATTTTCTTGTTCCAAATTCTTTCCCAGTCTTCTAAGTTGATTGAGTGTCCGATAACCTGAGGCTTTAACACCAGCATTCTAAATTATAGAGGCTCACTGTAGTTCTTAACCCTTCTTCCCTGAAGGCTTTTAACTATTTTCCTCAAAAAGGTATCTTTCTATCAACAGTTCCCAAACACTTCCTTCCTTCCACTTCAAATCTCCTAAACTAACTCTTGAAACTCCAGACACTAGCTGACTATATTCTGGCTGCATAGCTCTTACTTTCCCTCTGGCTCCACCCATCTCTGGTTGCTAAGCAACTCCCTCCAATTTTATCAGCCAATCAGACTGCATTTCCAGCTATGAGGCTGTCTGATCATCCCCCCCCCCCCCCAGCTTTCCTTTGTTACAGTAAGTCGTAACAGGATTGAGTATGTGTGTGTGTTAAAATAAAACCTTATACTGCTGGTCATTGTGTGCAGCTGCTAATGTAGGTCAGCAAGTAAGTTTGGACCACACCAGGTGGGGTATAACTGTACGTGTTTTAGAATACAGTTTAGCTTTTGCCCTGAGGAGCCTTTGCTCAGACATTTTGCTCTGCTTTTTGTACTGCTCTCTCATTTGAATGAAGATGAAGAAGTCTTATTCCTTATTACTTAAAAGGACTATGTATGTTTGTTGCACTGTTTGATTTTGTTTGCAACACTGCAAGTTTGTGTTTTAATTCTGCTGATAAGAGTTTTTTGTTCTTTTTCCTCTTGCCTGTGTGCAATGTTATTGTGTCTTCTGCATTGTACATGACTGAAACTATTCTCAACATCCTAAGCTTTTCCAAGCCAGACCTGTTACTGCCTGTACACCAACCTTGTAAGGTTGGCTAATCTGTTACAGCATGCAACAACAATGGCAACATATATGAAGTATTTGGAAATTTATAATCTAATATATATATATTTTTAATGAAACATTAAAATATCATAGCCACATGTTTCGTAACTTGCCATTCTGATATTAGCATCCATATTAATGCATGTGTGTGTTGGACTTATGTATACATGAATGTATAGAAGACCTAGATGTCCCTCTGTCATGCATCATTCCAACAACTTAAGTAATAAACATTATATTTTTAAAAAGTTTTAAAAACCATTACAGAAAAAAATATTATTATCCAAAACAAATAATACAATGGTAGGCATCCTGTTCAATAGTTACAAGATTGTTAGATGGACCTAACTATTTTAGAACTCCTTGGAATTCACATTTACAAACTGAAACAATTGGGTATTTTGGGTATTGAGTAGTATCACCAGCCATAATAATGAAAGAGCTCCATGTCTATGATTCAAGATCTTGGTCAGTATTATCTTCATAAACACACACACACACACACAATCACATACTTTGCTGTTTCCATTATTCTTGTTTTATATGCTACTAAGCGTTCCTTGTTGGTGCCTCTGCTGTTCAACCTGCAGATGGTTTTTGTTATGCGTAGCTTGCTTTTTACCTTTGCCATCATTGGGCTGTTTGATAAGCTACATATTTCTGTGGTGACAGCTGACCTTGAATGTCAGTTTCTATACTAGTGAAGGCAGGGCTTAATGTAGTTGATGCAATCTGTCTGTCTCCCATCCCTGCTTTAAACTTAAGTCTGGGTGGTCCTGTCAGTTTTCTGTCCTGTCAGTTTACATGCATGTCACTGCCAGTTTTCATGCTTTGTGTCAGAGCTATAACTTTATAGATGATTTAAAGGATTCCTTATTTCCACAAATAATAAAAAGCAGTAGTAAGAACTATAAAATGTACAAATTTATCTGTGGGGCATATATCTGAGACAGAAACAGTAGTAATACTCTGAACATGTTTTTTTTTTTCAAAATTGCTTATTCCAAAAGATAATCTTTATTTGTCAGGAGACAATGCTGTAAAATATGAAGCAGTCTGGGAACAAGAGAAAGAAGATTACTACCTGGACTAATGCTTGACCTTTCTATACAAACACACACATTCACATTAATTTCTGAATAACTACATGAATCCCTTCATCATACTTTGGGTTTCCCTGCTTTATAAGAGAATTTTGTAACAGAAAACATTGCAATGATTTCCTTGGATATTTTATTTATTTATTTACTTTGCTTATATACCACTGTTCTCAGCCCAGGGGCGACTCACAGCGGTGTACAACATAGAAAGAACAAGGTTCAAAATTCAAGACACAATATAAAATAATCCACAATCCAGCATTAACAAAAAACATCATCATCAAAAAACATCATCATTACTACAAAAGCCATTCCGCGTCGTCTCATCGTCCAAACCACAATCCAGTATCATTTTCCGTTGTTCCATTCCTATAGTCATTACCAATCATTGCACTTCTTGTTCGAACGCCTTCTTGAACAACCAAGTCTTTAATTTCCTGCGGAATATCATCAGGGAAGGAGCCAGTCTGATGTCCACGGGAAGGGTGTTCCACAGCCGAGGAGCCACCACCGAGAAGGCCCTATCTCTCGTCCCCACCAACCGTGCCTGTGAGGCAGGTGGGATCGAGAGCAGGGCCTCCCCAGAAGATCTCAAAGTCCTGGTGGGCTCGTAGATCGAGATGCAGTCGGATAGGTATCTTGGGCCGGAACCGTTTAGGGCTTTATAGGCCAACGCCAGCACCTTGAATTGAGCCCGGTAGCAAATCGGCAGCCAGTGGAGCTGGTACAACAATGGGGTTGTATGCTCCCTACGTCCCGCTCCAGTTAGTATCATGGCTGCCGCACGTTGGACCAATTGAAGCTTCCGGGCCGTCTTCAAAGGCAACCCCACATAGAGAGCGTTGCAGTAGTCTAAACGGGATGTAACCAGAGCGTGGACTACTGTGGCCAAGTCAGACTTCCCAAGGTATGGGCGCAGCTGGCGCACGAGCCTAAGCTGTGCAAATGCTCCCCTGGTCACCGACGAGACCTGGGGCTCCAGGCTCAGCGATGAGTCCAGAATCACACCCAAGCTGCGAACCTGCGCCTTCAAGGGGAGTGCGACCCCATCCAGCATAGGCTGTAACCCTATACCCTGTTCGGCCTTGCGACTGACCAGGAGTACCTCTGTCTTGTCTGGATTCAATTTCAATTTGTTCGCCCTCATCCAGACCGTTACAGCGGCCAGGCACCGGTTCAGGACCTCGACAGCCTCCTTAGTAGCAGGTGGAAAGGCATGACAGAGTTGGACATCATCTGCGTACAGATTACACCGTACCCCGAAACTCCGGATGATCTCTCCCAGCGGCTTCATGTAGATGTTAAACAACATGGGAGACAGTATTGAACCCTGTGGAACCCCACAAGATAAAGGTTGTGGGGTTGAACAGGTGTCCCCCAATAACACCTTCTGGGATCGACCCTCCAGGAATGACCGGAGCCACTGTAAAACAGGGCCCCCGAGACCCATCCCCGCAAGGCGATCCAGAAGGATACCGTGGTCAACGGTATTGAAGGCCGCTGAGAGGTCCAGCAGCACCAACAGGGACACACTCTCCCTGTCGAGCTCCCGGTGTAGATCATCCCCTAAGGCGACCAAGACTGTCTCAGTTCCATGTCCCGGTCTGAAACCAGACTGTGCCGAATCCAGATAATCCGTGTCTCCCAAGAATACCTGGAGTCGTGAGGCCACCACGCGTTCCAGGACTTTGCCCAAAAAGGGAAGATTGGAAACTGGCCGGAAGTTGTCAAATTTAGTGGGGTCCAGTGATGGTTTTTTCAACAGCGGTTTTATTATAGCTTGTTTTAAGCTGGCTGGAATCTTGCCTTCCCGGAGGGAGGCATTAATCACCACCTCAACCCACTCAGCCAATCCCCCTCTGGCCTCCTTTAGAAGCCAGGATGGGCAGGGGTCTAGGATGGACGTGGTAGGCCTGATCCCTCCAAGTATCTTGTCCACATCCTCGGGCTTCACCAATTGAAATGAATCCATCAAAATAGGACAAGCAGGTGCTTGTGTTACATCCTCAGAGACTGCCCTTAATATGGTGTCCAGACCAGAACAGATCAAAGCGACTTTGTCTGCAAAGAACTGAGCAAAAGCTTCACAGCGAGAGGCCGAATTGTCAGAGTTCCCACCTAGAGTGGCGGGGTTTAAAAGGCCTCTGACAATCCGGAACAACTCAGCCGGATGGTTCTTTGCAGACGCAATAGTGGCCATATTTTCCATATTATGATTTACCATCTACACATGGATAAGTCAACTTCATGTATAAGTCAAGAGCAGGTTTGGGGCTCGGAATTATGGATTTTGATATGACTCAAGGCTAGGTCAAGGGTTATTCCACAGGGAAAGGAAAGCACCAATGCTGTCTCAGGGGACCAGTCCCCCTGGCTGAAATCATTTTCCCACCTAGGCATTCAAAAACACCACAACAGCAGCACAGCTAGGAAAATAAAGGAGGTTAGTACTTCTTTTAAGTTCTCCCAGGGTATTATTTCTTTTTTTAATGAGAGTTGAGGTATAGTTTTCATATTTCCCCATGGATCAGGCAACCCAGGTGTGAGGAAGCGTTAATGCCACCGCTTGTCAACAAAAATTATGTGAGGAAGCATTAATCTTCTTTAATGCCACCAATATTCTGTGAGGAACCTTCTTTTAGATATCAATTAAACTGCCACCAATATGTTTAGAGACGCTGGTTTATGTCTCTGTTTATCTTTAGTTGTGTTGTGAGGTGACTTTGGTAGTGTGGAATGCACCAAGCATAAAAGCAATGGAGGAGGCAGGTTTGAAATACAAAGAGAACAAGTTTTATTGTTAACAGAACGTAATTGTTGCAGTTTTGAGAATTTGAACTTGGCACAAGGCTTGATGTTACAAAATGGCTGGTTTGAGATACATACAGGCTTCTGATGTTACAATTCTACAAACTCCTTCTTTAGTGAAGTGCTTATACTACTTCAGAGTTCCCTATTGTGAATATCCACACTGTTTGCCCTATACTCGGAACAAACCACTGATCACCAGTCTTTCCTTACTGGCGATCCTTTAAACCCCTCTGTTAGATTCTTTAACCTAAGCAATCTAACAAGGTAACACCTTCAGCTCTCTTGCTGAAGAAATATTCACAAATTCTAAGAACTACTGAATTCTCACAGCTTCACAACACTCTGAACCTCTTCCCCGGGTCTCATCCACTGGACTAAACTACTTTTCCCAGAGTCCTTTCTTGACTCTGCTATTTCCCAGAGCCCTTAACTGGCTCTGCTCTTCTCCTCAGGGTCTCTTCCTCCTGACTGGAAATTAACTGACACTTTCAAACCCTTTTCTCCTTAAACTCCGCCCACCTCCTCTGAGGCTGTGTTACCATGGCAACCTATCCCTCACAGTTAGGCCATAGCAACTAATGTAAAACCTAAATACAGTTTAAATACAGTATAATAAACACTCTATAATAAACATTTCTCTACACCAGGTTTTTGGGATTGCTTCCTACCCCCTAAAATTCTGGAAAGATGCATGAGTATATATCAGTGGTGGCTCCTCATCTGTGGAATTCCCTTCCCAATGAAACCAGCCCCCTCCCTCCTGTTCTTTTGGAAAAACCCATAATATGATTGTAGAACCAAGCATTTGAACAGCAGACTCAGCAGTAATGATCTTATGTGACTGACAATGGATAGACCCTGAATTATAACTTGAACTTGCATATTTTTAAATGAATGTTTTAATGATTTGTTTTAACTGTATTTGTTTTTATAATTGTACGTATTGGCATCTAATTGCTGCCTGTTGTAAAGCCACCCTGAGTTCCCCTTTGGGGGTGAGAAGGACAGGGTATAAATGTATAATATAAATAAATAAATAAATAAATAAATAACAACTATATGATATAATTCCACCTCCTAAGTTCTCACATGAGATGTGTGTGGGGCTAGGATGTGTGAGAAAGGGAAGGGCTTGCATCCAGCTCATAGAAGCTGGAAATGAAGAATAAAAAAATATCCTGTATCCACCACAAGGATTGCAAAGCAGTTTATTTCTTCATCTTCTTTGCCAAGTTTTCTCAACTAGGGATGTACGATCCATTAAAATGGTTCAATAGTCATTACAAAACTGGGGGTGCTGATGTTTCATTTCTAAAATGTTTCTAAAGTATAGTTAGTGAACATTTTATTATAACAAGAGTAACAAAATTTCATTACTATTTTGTTATACTAATTGCTCATAAATGGTATAACTGGGGAAAATCCAGGGGCTCCTTTCTCCTTCATTTTTACAGCTATTGTGGTGAAACTCACATCTGCCACTCTTAGCTCACCAAATTTCAGAACGTTGCACTTATCCATTGATTTTTGGGGAATTTTCTATAAAAATTTCTATAAACAAATTTCTTTAATAATAAAGAAAACATATTCCTAGTTTGAAAATATTATTTCCTGTTTGTGTAGTCCTTACTTCCAACATAGTAGTTCTACACTGGGAACTTTGCTTTTGTGCCCAAAACTTAGTTAAATGGGAAGATGAAGATGTTAAATTGGTGGACTGGATAGCAAAATGTGCAATAACATGATTACCTCATGCAAAGACAAAGTTTATGCAGTTTAATAAATATTTATCATTTTTAATTATCGAACCAATTAGGATATGACATTTTTATAACCTAGGAACAAAAACCATAGTGTAGAAACCATCAATGCACCCCCACCAGATGACCATCCAGCCTTTGAATAGTAGTAGTAGTAGTAGTAGTAGTAATCAGAACAAATGCAATTAAGGCCACGATCGAAAAATCAGCCGACGACCCAAAATGTAGACTGTGCAAGGAAGCTGATGAAACCATTGGTCATATCCTAAGCTGCTGCAAGAAAATTGCAGACAGACTACAAACAGAGGCACAACTATGTGGCCCAAATGATTCATTAGAACTTATGTCACAAGTACCATCTGCCAGTAGTAAAGAACTGGTGGGATCATAAACCTGCAAAGGTAGTGGAAAATGAACACGCAAAAATACTATGGGACTTTCAAATCCAGACTGACAAATTTTGGAACACAATACATCAGACATCACGATTGTGGAAAAGAAAAAAGGTTGAACTATTGATGTTGCCATATCAGGTGACAGCTGAATTGACAAAAAACGACAGGAAAAACTCAGCCATTATCAGGATCTCAAAGTAGAACTGCAACGGCTCTGGCATAAACCAGTACAGGTGGTCCCAGTGGTAATCAGCAAACTGGGTGCCGTGCCAAAAGATCACAGCCAGCATTTGAAACCAATAAACATTGACAAAATCATAATCTGTCAACTGCAAAAGGCCACCTTGCTTGGATCTGCGTGCATCCGTCGAAGATACATCACACAATCCTAAACACTTTGGAAGTGTTCAGCTTGTGAGTTTATGATACAAAATCCAGCATATATATCTCATTTGCTGTTTCATATTGTATTTTTGTGTCAGAATAATAATAATAATAATAATAATAATAATAATAATAATAATAATGAAACATGTTCCTAGCTCAAAAGTGTTATTTCCTTTTTAACTGTGTAGTCTTTACTTTGGTGTTTACTCCAGGAACTTTGGTTTTGCTCTAAACACTTTGTTAAATGGCTGGATGATGACGTTAAGTTGGTGGACTGGATAGTACTACAGCAAAATGTGCTATAACATAATGTCCCTCATGCAGAGACAATGGTTTTTTTTTTGCAGTTTAATAAACCTTTGCCATGTTTTTTTTTATGATAGAACCAATTAGTAAATTGCATTTATAACTCAAGAACAATAATAATAATTTAGTGGAACTCTAGCTGGTTATGGAGGGGCAAATCTCTCTAATGCTGAGTAGCGCACTGCATTCTGGGAAATGTAGTTTAGGGCAGAACCTTTTAAATTCTTTGGCACATGGCTCCTCCCTTCCCAAACTACATTTCCCAGAGTTCTGTGCTGTTCCCAGCAAACATTGCTCCCCCTTTCCCCCACTCCTAATGCCCAGACTCCATTAATTTACAAAGGAAAGGAAAGGCACTAAGGCAGCCTTTGGCTTTGCTTTCAGCTTTGCTTCCTTTCACTGGATATGAAACTGACTTTGAGAGCCCTCCAAGATTTACAAAACTAAAACAAAAAAATGGGATAAGTTTGATTCTTAATTTTTTTGGCATGGGCCACGCACACGTATTAGATATTGCCTCATAAGTACAAATTTAATGAATTTGATCCAAATTACGAGGACTAAAAAAAAAGTCACACCTATTCAGTACCCATCCTCCTGCACATTAGTTAACATGTTAGGTACAACTGTTTGCATTTAATATGGGCAGGAATTGTTTGGCTGTAGGCATGGAGACACATTTTCTTTTACATTATACTGTCCTCAAAGGAATTGGTGTTCGCCATGGGTAGTATCACACATGAATTCATTTGAGCTATATGAATCAAAGGATATATTCTAAGGCAAATCCAGCACCAAGTGCTGTAGCATGCATTAACCAAAATCTGCTAAAATGAGTTATTTTCTCTAACTCTGAAGGCTCTGATAAGTATGTTCAGTGAGGCAGTGCCTGGAACAGAGGTTGTAATATTAGACTTGAAAATTAATTTGATAACGTTAAACATGAGAAAACGGAAAATTCATTCATTACCACCAACACAAATAACTGAAATAATTTAATTAGTTAGGTTTCTATTAATTAACTTATTGTTTAAATATTGGTTTTACAATAGGCAATGGTATTTACAGTGAATGTATGGAGGTTGTGGTTGTTGATTCTAAGGGCACTTTACTTTTAATTGGCACCTTCACAAATTATTCTTTTTCCTCTTTTAGTCTTGCCTTTCCCCACTTTGCAAAGCCTGGGAACGATATGATTCCAGCACATATAGAAACTGTACATTTGGAAAAGGTTATCTTGTCCTGGAAAATTTTAATTTAAGTTTTGTCACTGAACTGTAGCTCTCCTCTTTTCTTGTTGTGTGCCTTCAAATCATTGGCGACTAAGGCAAATTATTACACCATATTTGTGGCACATTTTGTTCAGAGGGGATTTACTATTATCTTCCTCCAAGGCTTAGAGCATGTGACTTGCTCAGGGTCATCCACTGGACTTGCGTAGATAAGCAGGATTTGAATTGTACTTTTTGAGTCCCTCTGCAGGGGTGAGAAGAGGGGGGTAGAAATGCTGTAAATAAATAAATAAATAGTTCAGTGCTAAATGTTCAAACCACTAAATCATGCTGGCTCTCAACTCTTTTTTTAACCACTTCCTATTTCAATTTGAGTACACTGATCCACTACAAATCTACCAATACATGGTTGGCTACAAAGATCAGCCTGTGAAGAAGAGAGATTTCTTTATCATAGTAGTTTTCTGTATCTCTTAGCATATCCAGAAACAAAATCTGCATAAATGAATCATTGTATGCTACCTGCGTCCTCACTCCATTGATAAAACATATATTGCTCATTTATTTTTGAGTATATTTTACCCAAATAAAGACATAAACCGGAATTAAAGGTATACCTCCGTTAAGAGTGTGTGTTTTTCCTGGACACTGCCTCTTTACGGGAACAATTCAACCAGTTTCAGCAAACAGTTTATTTAAAACTAATAAGATGCCCATGTGAAATGAAGCAACCAGATCAGTTAAGCATTGCATAAGCGCACAAAAATACTCTGCACTAGAGAACATGTGAAGCTTTTATCCAAAATTCATCTCAGGATGGGTGTTTTATTCATCCAGCATCCACTTTTCTTATTATTTCCATTTTAGTGGCCAGACTTTTAAATTTAAGCTTTTTAAAATATGCTAGGTAGCTGATTTTGCCATTTACGTAGGCTTGCCTGTTCTGAGAAAAGCAAAATCCCACTCTTTCCCATTGTTTATTGCACATCTGTTACAACCTGGCACTAAATATCTATATTTCTTTAGTCTCCCTCATCATCCTCCAACACCAGCGCTTGCTCAAAACATCCAGCAAGTTAAAGGACAAGAAGGTAAAGGAGGATCTGGGCATGTATAAAAAGACTTTGTATAAAATAATGTTTTTGTCAGAGATACA
Organism: Anolis sagrei; assembly: GCF_037176765.1. Taxonomy (NCBI): domain Eukaryota; kingdom Metazoa; phylum Chordata; class Lepidosauria; order Squamata; family Anolidae; genus Anolis; species Anolis sagrei. The sequence continues at coordinate 97,030,379 of NC_090023.1, read as the reverse complement.
AAGAGAAATACTGAAGTAGAGATATGTATGGGAGGAAATCATGTAATTTTTCTTGTGCCCGGGACTGCACAAGCAATACACACACTAAAGGATTACAAGGGAGTTTATTTCAGCACATTTTCAATACGAATATACAATATTGCATATTATTACACAATAATAAATAGAAACTAGAATAAAATCAACAGATTTGGAAAAGTAAAGACAGTAACAAGGCAACCCTCAAAAACCCAGAGTTGTCTGCTAACAATAGATGATAGTGGTGATAGGGAAACACCAGCCTTTAAAGCAGTGGTTCTCAACCTGTGGGTCCCCAGGTGTTTTGGCCTACAACTCCCAGAAATCCCAGCCAGTTTACCAGCTGTTAGGTTATCTGGGAGTTGAAGGAACAGTAGTTGGGAACTACTGTTTTAAAATCTAAGCAGCCTGGCATTCTGTAAGCATCATGACTGAATAAACCAAATCAACCACCCATTACATTTCATTCTGCTCTACTGTAGGACTACCTGTCATCTTTTCTTGAATTGCTTCTTAGTTCCCACTCTTCAATTGTTTTGAAGCTACTCTTTGACTGGATTCAAGTGCTTTGCATCACAGCCATATAATGGGTTTTTTCCACTTACTCCTCCATTTCCCTATATCTTCCTATCTTTCTAAATATGCCAGGTGAAAAGCAATGCAGTCTAATTACTTCCAGCATTCTATAATCCATTCATTCTTTAGAACAGATGTGCCAAAGCACAACTTGGAAGTAAAGCACGCATTCCAATGAGTTAAGCCACATTTACAAGAGTTTACTTCTTTTCTGCAATGGGAAACATTCCACTCTATCCACTTCCTGACTCTGGAGAGCAGCTAGCGGTCAGCTCAACTTTCTCCTTCTGACCTACGACTGTCCCTAACACTTTCCCTTTTTTGTCTTCCAATAAGTAATTGGAATCGTGCCTTCTGTTCCTCCTTTGTTCATAGATAAGGCACCAGTGCTGGTCTCAATATCAAGCAGGCAAATGTCATCTGTTGTGTGCCTCCACAGTAGTATCCCCTTTCATAGGCAGAGATTATGAAGTTATGAAGGGGCCGCTGGCCCTGTCTTGTCCTTTCTGAAAGGAGAGTGACTACCAACTTGGCAATGGTGATGGAGGGACACTACTATCATGGTCAATGTGGTGCTTTGTGTAAGGGTAGCTGGAAGGCTCATACTACCTGTTCTGTCTCTTTGGTCCAGAGACAGCCTTTTTTCCTGGGGATGAGATCTCCATTTTGGAGAAGCTCTCCTGCCTTCTTCAGTTTAGAAAAACCCTCAGATGTGCTTGTGGTCAAGCTAGGCAGCTCGGACAGGCCATCGTGAGTATTTACCCTCTTGCCTTTGAAACTGGTGCTGAGCTCAGATAGGGGAAGACCTGCTCTTTCTAAAGATAGTAGCTCAGCACTGGGGCAGAGAATATCTCAGGATTTCTCTGCCATTGGGAGAGGCTCCATTACTTCATCTCCAAAACTAATCTTGATCTTAGATAGGGAAAGACCTGCTCTTTCTAAAAATAGCAGCTCTTTCTAAAAATACCACTGGGGGAAGTTAACTCAGCAGCTGAAGAAAGAAAGAAGGAACATCTATATAATTTCACAAGTTGACTGTGTTTGTAACTTCAACAAGCTGTGCCAAGTCTGTCAAGGACTTTGAGAAATAAATGTTCTGTTTGATGTTCAAATCTGGAGTGGCCCCAGTTCCCAAGAATCCTAAGCTTCTAAGTAAGGCACCCGCAGTTCACCCGAATAAAGAGAGAAGCACATCTTAGTTTTAACTTTAAGGTGTTTGGGTGTGACGGCACACTTCCCTTCCCCAAATATGCTGATATTAAATATGTTCTCCTCTGAAAATGGAGACTAAATTTGGTATGAAAGATGCAAAATATTCTTGAAAAAATAGAAGAGGTGAATTCAACTTCTCATTAGGCATTTGTTCTTGATGGACAGGATTAAATTTCCATTTAGCAAATTTATGGACTAATGAGTAGAATTGAATGGGACACGTAAATATACGTTCTCATTTTTTCATGTTTTCGAACAGCTCATATCCATATTATATATATTAATTGGGGTCAAGTACAATTTCAGTATCATCTTGTTGTAATTTTCTTTTATTCTAATTGATAAATTCTTGTCTTGCTTTCACGTGTCGTGAAGATGTAAATATGTACAGTGGTTCTGGGGAAAAGTTATAATAGAGATAGAAAGCATTATGAAGGAAAAAATTAGAAATCTGATGACTGTATTGTTATCTTTCTATGATACAGATGATTGGAAAGAAAATGAAAATAATTTGATAATGATTTTGTTAATGGCAGCATGGTTATTAATAGCAATAAAATAAAATAAAGGGTAGAAATCAAGATAAAAGAATGGTATAAAGAAATATGGGAATTAGCAATAAATAATAAATTAACATTTAATTTACAGGGTAAAAAGGCCTAAGGGGGATAATAATAATAATTTTGAAAGCATATGGGGGAAAATATTGAAGAAACATTGAGAAAAGAAGATGGGAAGCAACATTCACTAGACGAAACAAAGTTTTGGTGGGACTACAAAGAAAAGGAGGACTCCGTAGATGGGGAACAAATGGGGAAAATGAGAAGAAATAAATATATGAATTATAGAGACCGTATTTTGTAATTAAATGGAATGGAAATCTAATACAATTATTAATAAAAAGAAAAAGAATTGAATAGGGCAGTAATTTTGGCCACAATTTTGCATGGAAGTGACCAGTTTGAATCCTCTAGGAGAGATGAGAAGTATACACCAGAATCTGCATATTTGTAAGCATTTTTATGGAGGTCATTTCACACAAAAATATGAATATTGGCTAAAGTACACAGAAAATATGATAGTTTAGAAAAGTACATACAAAACCCAAGAATGCAAATATAAAGGACTCCTCTTGTTGTCAAGTTGTTTTCAACTTATGGTGTCCCTAAGTTGAAGGTCACTCAGTTTGTTTCCATGGCTGAGCAACAATGTGAACCCTGATCACACTACAGCATATAGTTTTTAAATTGCATATTTGGGAACAGATGGACAATACCTTTATTTTTAAAATCACAAAATTATGTGGGAATGGGACAAAGTATATATATGGGAGACTAAGAGCTCTCTCCCTTCATTAACCTTTCTATCCATCTGTCAAAGGCATACCATATTTTGGTTCTTCCCCAATGGACCAAATTTCCACATAATGTTGTGGAAATGTTCAGGAAACAAACATGCAATATCATTTTCAGCTAAAGTTTATGCTATATTTCCCCACTCCCCACCCTCTATAACTCTTTAAGTTATTTGGTCTCAGTCAGACACACAAATGACAGTGAAAACACACTGAAGTCTGCCCATTTTTTTTCCCAGACAAATCAGTTCCTCCAAGTTCATTCAGCCACACAGCTGGTTTTAACTACCACTACTGTGCTCATTTTTCTTTTCCTGCTGTGAATTCTCTCACTGCCAGTTCAGCATAGATAGGTAATTCTCAAACAGCTGTCATGGATAGTCTTTTAAATTAAAGACCTAGCACTTGACAAGATTATTGGGGAAGAAATGAACGGTAAAAGACAGCTGCATTACTCTCAGATCTGAAGTATATAAAGAAGAATTAAATACGCATAAGCCATAGTGCTGTGCAATGCAAATCCCCTAAACATTTGTATTGTTTGACAGGATGCTAATACTTATTCGGAGTGGTGCTATCAAATGTACACAGCACATGGAGATGGTGATTGCCTTCACCTGTATCCAATTCACATGCTTAGCCAAGGAAAAGGGAAAGAACATGTTCCTTCAGTACAAAATGAGCCTCTCATCATACTCAATGTGGAAGAATTTTGTGACAAAACTGTGATCTTCTCTAAACAGTTAGAGTTTCTTGATGAATATGAATTATGCAAGCCAAACTTCTAGGACATATGGGCGGCTATGTGAAACAATCACCCCTCCTGCCATTATTCACATTTTGTCAAGTAAAAACATTAAATGATAGCCAAAAATAGTCAGTAAAATATGTAATATGTATTTAATGTGCCATTACAGATTACTCCAAAATGCTTCCCATGGCTGGATGATGGTTTCCAATGGTTCAATGGGTACAAATTTTATTTCATGCAAAAAATATATTTTAAATGTATGCAATTGTGTCTGTAAGGTTTATATGAAATGTCATGTTTTGACTTCCTATCTCTCTTTATGTACATATATGCAAATATAGATATTCCAAAAATTTAATAAATCTAAATCCATAACACTTCTGGACCCAAGCATTTTAGATGAATGATACTAAACCTGTATATGTGAATTGGGTTTATTGTTTAATGCATTTTAAAATTTTGTACATCATATTGTTTTAGCCATTGTGTTCTAACTTATACTGTAAGCTGATTTGGCCTGTATATTGGGGAAAAGATGTGATATAAAGCACATGAAGAAATAGCCTACAGGGGACAAGAAATCCAGAATCAAGTTGTCTGAAAACAATAGAGGGTGGCTTTAGACTTTGAATCTTATTTGATTGATGGAATGTCTCCCTCTGGCTTGTCAAGGGTCCAAGGAATGTCCTCTCACCTTCTGTTGACCATATTTCATCTATAGATTACCTTTCAATGTGGAAAATTTGAGCTACATAGCATTGAGATTTCCAATGGGAATAATAATAGGCAGCTAAAGCCTACTGTTATCTCTTATTAATGATCAGAGACACCAGTGGGGCCTCCCATTCCCAGCTGATAAGAAATGGAAATGAGAAATGATTTTCCTGTTTCTACTTCGCAAGAAATAGGTGCTCATATCATCACTGTATGTGGGTAGTGCTTCCTGTAGATGCCTGGGGATATAATAGCACTACAATAGCATGTTTAGCCTGAAGAAGAGAAGGCTGAGAGGAGATATGATAGCCATGTATAAATATGTGAGAGGAAGCCACAGGGAGGAGGGAGAAAGCTTGTTTTCTGCTTCCCTGGAGACTAGGATGCAAAACAATGGCTTCAAACTACAAGAAAGGAGATTCCATCTGAACATGAGGAAGAACTTCCTGACTGTGAGAGCCGTTCAGCAGTGGAACTCTCTGCCCCAGAGTGTGGTGGAGGCTCCTTCTTTGGAAGCTTTTAAACAGAGGCTGGATGGCCTCTAATATAACTATTTCTAACTGATCAAAGTTCTTTACATAGATTCCCTCAAAAAATCTGTTGAAATCCATTTAGGCCATCACCCTAACAGCATACAATTATATATACAAGGTTGTGTTTAAGAGAATTCAGAGAATTCAGATTAGTAATGTATGGCTAAAATAGGGCATGGACACTGAGACATCCTCTGACTCACATTCTTAATCCTGTTGATCCTGGCTGCAGTATAATATACATTTTTATTAAAATTATCCATATCCAAAGCCCACTAAAACAATAAGCACATTGCACAAAACACTGGTGCAATTCTAAGATTTCACAGTAAGCAGATCAAACTACCTCAACCCTAAATCATATCCATCTGGAATTTTGTCTTTTCTCATCCAATTCTTTTTTTTAATGAAGCTGAAATCAGAATGTTGACCAAAGAGAGATAGCTAGGCTTGGATCACTGTTCTCCTGTCTCGAAACCGTTCTGGAAAGCAGTCTCTTCAAAAACTTTAGACAACCCTCCAGCTGTCCTACCAGCATCAGTTGTTCTATTGGCCATGTTGTCTGAGGCTGATGAGAATTGGAGTTCAACATTTGAAGGATCATATCTACCTTGATTAGACAGGGTGTCACCATATTTCAGATAACCACTACAGCCATATTCCTTCATACCAGGAAGTCTCACTGAACTCAATAGGAATTTTACATCTAAGTAAATATGTGCAACATCACATTGCCTTTTTTGACTGAAATGCATTGAACCAGATCAGGACTTACATTTTTTGGATTAGACCTACAAAGGTTAAATACATTCTGCACTGAACTATACACACCAAGTACCCATATTTATCTTTTATGTGTGTTCAGAAAACAAATTGTGATGTTGAAATAGTAAATCCAGGAGCTTTTTGAAAAGCAGGGAGAGTCATTCTGTTCTAGCGATGGATTCTCATAGCAGCATGCCTCTATCTCCAAAAGACTGGAGGGAAGAGATGAGTTTAATGTGTATCCAGCTGGCATGTGGCTTGATCCAAATCCTGTTGAAGTTGGTAGAACTCATTCCATTTCCAGACTCAAAACAAACTTATTTATCAGCTCTTTGAACTAATCTTTGAAAGAAAGGCTTCAAAACATTAAAAGGATGAATTGCAAAATACACCTTTGTGTTAATAACAAATACAGTTACTAGACACAGTTTTTAAGAAAAGATTTCTGAATAGTCAAATAAATATATGTACAGGTGTGATGGGAAAATGTGTAACAGACATTCCATGGGCAAAAGATAATTTCTATTCATGCTTGGCAAAATATAGACCTAAATCCAAAGACACAGATTAACCCTGGGGCTTGGCTCTGATATTTAGTTAGAATGAAAATTCTGTCCTAATGTTGGAGGAATGGGACTTAATGAAATATTCTTCTTCCAGAGATATAATGGGCTCCGTCCATCTAGTTTTTTAAATTGTTATTATTTTCCACAATTGATTTCTTTTATTATTATTATTTTTAAAAAACCAATTTGTAGCACCTCTTATAGCAGATAGCCTTGTGTGATGTGGGCTAGATGACACTTCACACCACATCTCTCAGAGGCTGGAAGATACTGCAGATACAAGCATTCTTGTCTCCTAAGATTGAGGGAGGAATCTTATTGCCTCACATACACAGAGACACTGCCATAGCCTGTCATGCCATTTGTGTCACCCATAAAGTAGCACACTGGGTTAAACCACTGGCTGCAGGAAAGCTGCTGACCAGAAGGTTAGCAGTTCAAATCCACAAGTCAGGGTGAGCTCTCGACTGTCAGCCCTAGCTCCTGCCAACCTAACAGTTCAAAAGCATGCAATGCGAGTAGATCAATGGGTACTGCCTTGGTGGGAAGGTAAAAGGGCACCCCATGCAGATATGCAGACATGCTGGAAACACAATTGGAGATTTCCATGGATAACAGGAAAAATGGGAGAAGAGCACCCCCTCATGGCCATAGTTGAGCATCACCTGCAGACACCAGAGATGGAAAAAAGGGAAGCCCTTTACATTTGTCTGTGTTGTATGTCATTGTTCACTGTGTCTGTAAAAAGGCATTGAATGTTTGCCTCATATGTGTATTGTAATCCACTCTGAGTCCCTCAAGGAGTAAAGCAGAATATAAATAAAGTGTATTATTATTTATTATTCTCCAAAGAGCTAACAAGTTCCAACTGGCTGCTTCTTAAAGCCAGGGATTGTGAGTATCATGCCCTGGTGGCAAAGGAAATCTCATAGACCCCCCCCCCCTCCCCCAGCCATGACATGCTCTAGAGAGCTGTTTTAGGGGCCATCTGTACTGCAGTTTTAAATTGCAGTTTTAAATTGGTATTAAAGAAAGTAGTTTTGTTGTACAGATGATTACAAAAAATAATAATCCTGGAACCAGTTTGAGGCCCAAATAACAATAACACAAACCACAAAGTACTAATGCACATTAAGGTCTTTCTTTTATGTTCTTTTGTAGGTGTTTGTTATCTGGCCACCTCAGTTTGAAACTAGCTTTAAACTGCATTAGATTTTTCTTTCATGCCAGGAGTGACTTGAGAAACTGCAGGTTGCTTCTGGTGTGAGAGAATTGGCCATCTACAAGGACATTGCCCAGGGGGATGCCAGGATGTTTTACCATTCCATGGGAGGCTTCTCTCATGTCCCCTCATGAGCAACTGGAGCTGACAGACAGAAGCTCACCCCACTACTTGGATTCAAATTGCTGAGTTTTGGGTCAGCAGTCCTGCTGACACAAGGGTTTAACCCATTGCGCCACTGGGGGCTCCACTGCATTAAATGGTCAGTGTAGATAGGGCCTCTGTATGTAAGGCAATGTTTTCTCCTCTTGCAGCTATAAATGGTGTCAAAAATCTGAACCCTTGAACTGATGGAAAAGTGAAAATTTAAGAATATAATACTATGCCCTCTGGTAACAACAGACTGTATGACAAAAGTGTTAAGTGTATTATTGATCAAAACTATCATATGACCACCCCCTTCACACTTTCAAAATACAGAGTTCACTATTACACAAGTATTCAGATATTGATAGACTTGGAATATATCCTCTGCAAATACAAGGGCCATGCTATACTTTGACCAGATTGTTGATATTTGAAGCCAGTGGCATTTAAACATTGTACATTAGAACTGGGTTAAACACATTAATAAATCTGTTATACGCTATTTCTACAAAATCCAGCTGTTTCTACAAAACCTGTGATTCTAATGTTGGATTCAATATCTATGTGTTTTATGTGTACTTTAGGCACCAGGTATCAGGTTTCTAATCGCATTTCAGCCCTTAGCACAGTATCAAAAGAATAACAGTCTAGCCATTTCATTTTTGTTTTAGCAGCCACTTGTTACCTATTTTCACTTCTTTCTAAGAGCAGTTCTGACATGCTGTGTTTCCATTGTCCTACAATGTTATGGTCTTGGCAGTTCCCTACCTTACACTCTAGGAAGTTTAGTGACATGGCTGACAAGTACTTGGGTAGCCATATCGGGTTTTTTTCTTCCTGTGTGGAACAAAACAATGTGCAAAGAGAAGAATTACAAAATTACAGGCCCAAGGGGAATCTGCTTACTGGCAATGTATTATATCCCCCATAAGTAAGCAGAAGGTACCAAGAAGGGGGGAAATGCCCTCAGTAGGTGAATTGTGTTTTTCTTACATCAGTTTCGAGGATGGGCCAGATGGTAAGGGAAAAGCTGCCAGACCAAGCTGCCAGATTTCTGGAATGCTGAATGTTGCTATTGCTTGGAGAAACCGATTAAATTCCAGGCTTGCAATCTATTTTGAGATCTTTTAAAACGATTCTGAAGAAATACTGAAGCCTGTTACATATGTTTTGTTCTACTGTTTAAACCAGCAGTAGTGCATGTATCTTTGCAGAAACCTCCATCTGGTACCTAGGCATTTACATTTATATTTGAGATCTAAGTTGTCTGTTGTTTTTTTTCATAAGAGGCTGGAATATTTTTTGCAGAGACTGAGGGAAGGGGGGGGGCACAGAGAGAAGAAGACAATGACGTAATGCTGCTAGCTACATTTTATCAGGAAACAATATATACTAACCAATTTTCTCAAGATTTCTAGAAAGCATATTTCAACTCTCAGACAGAGGGGACACTTTAACACACCAGAGTCAGGTTTTGTTGGAGAACTAGATCTTGAAAGCAGGCATATCAAAATATTATCGCCCCAAGAATTTTATACAAATACCTGAATTTCAGTTGCCTCCTTGTGTACATTTATTTATATTGTTATGGATGAAAAACAGCTGGTAGAAAAAATAATCTAACCAATATTACATTTGCCATTGAGATATCTTTTTGTTCCACAAAATATATTGGGACCAGGCATGTAGCCGGGGGGGGGGGGCTTTGGGGGCTTCATCCCACCCCCCGAAATTCTCATGGTGGTCTGCGAAAAGGCCTTACTGATATATTATTTAAACTGTTATGTTTATTCATATCATGATCTGATCACCCTGCCTAATATATCTCATATGCATGGGGGTAATGGGGGAATGATACAAAAGGTTTGCTAGGGTAGACCCTCTTTCACTCAGACTTAGCCCCGCCCCGCAAATCAAACTCAGCTCCCCCCCCCCCCCGAATCAAAATCCTGGCTACGGGCCTGATTGGGACAAAAAAAAGTCTCATATTAATTTACCACTGAAATATGAAGATAACTCATGTGTGATAGCCCTTTCTCCAATGAAACCAAGGTGAAGTACAGTAATCTAAAACTATCACTTGCATAAACGATATTGTTTTCTCAAATTGTAGATGCTCTGATCATGAAGAAAATAAGGAATCAGTTGGTTTATAGTCAGGTATATAGGTTTCTGAGAGAGAGAGAGAGAGAGAGAGAGAGAGAATGTTCAAGAAATAGAACCCTACTATATGGTTGTTGGTTGTTTCACAGTGGAAAAGGCAAGAAAAATCAGTTCCTACTGGTGTGTGTATATATAATCCCAAGGGCTGTCTCATCCAACTCCTTCCCATGTAAGAATCTCCAACTAAAACATGCCCAAGAGGTAGATTCCCAAACCCTGCTTTAAAACCTTCATCAAGAGACTTAGGGTGGTTCCAGACAGAGCTTTATCCCAAAAGCACCCACGTTAAAAAACATGGATGTTTTTTTGTTGAGGGCTGTCCGCATCCACCCCAGAAAGTACATGCTTTCTGGGGTGGGCTGTCCACATGTTCTCTTGGGAGTAGCCCGAGAGAATGTGTGGAGACCCTACCACTCTCCCCCCAAACTGAAGACCCTTTAGAAAAGTTTTTAAAAGCTTACCAGGGCTGCAGTTTCCTCCTGGACCAGCTCTCCAGGCACATACAAAATCACTCCCCCCCCCCCCTCCGCTCTCCTGGCACATAATTTGTATGCCCTGGGAAAGCTGCTCCAGGAGGAAACTGCAGCCCCAGTAAGCTTTTAAAAACTTTTCTAATGGGTCTGGGGGCTTGGGGGGAGGGATAGGTATTCCCTCAGTTTACTGGGCTTATTTAGCCTGGTAAACTGTGGCTTATTTAGCCTGGTAAAATGCACTATTTCCAGTGTCTGGACTACAGTGCAGACACTGGAAATAGTGCATTTATCCTGCGCCTTCCAAGAAGACATGGAATAAATGCACTATCAAATTAATTAGCTACAAACCAGGGTTTTTCTGGTTTGTAGCGAATTAATGCGGGACTGTCCAGAATGTTATCTCTGGACAACCCCTCCTTTATTGCAGGAATTTCTGCAGTAAAGGCCCTGTCTGGACGGGCCCACATCTTGGTTGCAGTAGCCGGTAGAATAGCAAAAACCTATTGGAAATGCATTGATAGGATGCTCTCCCTGAGACTTTCGTTTGTTTGGTTGATGATATGAACATTAGTCATGCTTATATGTCAATTTTAAATATTTTAGTTTATTTAGCAAAAGCTTAAATTCAGTAATGTAGAACAAGAAGTATATAATAGTTTGATAGCTGCTTGTGCTTGAAGAGGGGAAAAGTCTTGGATATGAGTTGGATTGTGTGATTTTTAACTCTTTTAATATTAATGTTTCTAATTGTTTGGTTTTTAATGTGTTGTTTATTTACCGATATGTATGTATGTGTGTGGCATCAAATCACTGCCTTTGTAAGGCTACTCTGAGTCTCCTTTGGGGTGAGACGGGTGGGATAAAAGTGTTGCAAATAAATAAATAAAGAAAAAGTCAGCTGTGTTTTTAATGGGTTTTTTATTTTTGAATTTTTATAATTCCTTTTGTTTTGTTTTGTTTTGTTTTAAATAGGGGGTGGAAGTTCATTGTCAGTTCGTGTTGGTGGGGATGGATTGTGGGGTGGGATATTGTAGTTTTGGCTTTGCATTTGTAATTTGTTTACTTTAAAGAAAAAAAGAAAAAAATACTTCCATCTTTCACTTCATTTTTATTCTGTCTTTCTCCTAAACTGGACTCAAGCAGTCACAGAACACAAATAATTACAATAAAAGCACACAGTTAAAAACATACAAAAATTGAAGTGAAAACAGTATTAAGCTAATAAAAGAAGTACACTGTTCAAATATAACTTTAAAGCAAAGATTAAAAGAAATATATTACCATAAAAATGTTTCTCTGTTAACAATCAATTCCCAAATGTTCATTGGAATACAAATATTTGAATTGGCTGCCAAAAAGACAGCAAAGAAAGAGCCATCCTAACTTTCCTAGGGAGCGAGTTTCAGTGTGGGAAAAACCACGTAGGAGTTCTTGTTCTATGTTCCCACCAAATGTTCCCATGTGAAACAGTGGGATAGATAGAACTGTCTCCCGTTAGAAGCTCAGGCATGCTCATAAGGCAGACACAGTTCATCAGATAGCCTTGACCTGACCCATGCAGGGCTTGATAAGTCATAAGCATCCCATATAATTATGCTTCAGAATTTCAATCTACCTAATTCCTTGTAATAATGCATACTTTAGTGTTATATTTGGTTTCTTTGTTATCTGTTCTACAATATAGATTGGCTGTACCAACAATGTGTGCCTGTTTTGTGTCAAAGTGTTACATTATTCCAAGACATCTCTCAAGGTCATAAATGGACCCTTCAATTGACCCATTTAATTCCATTTCCAATACCAGCCTGTTTACCATCATCACCTTTAGACTTGTTCCATAAACATTTCCATCTAAAATCAGTTCATGGCACATTCTCTTTAAAAAGGAAAATGAAAAGGATTTTTTATTAACCAGAATAGCAGTTCCATCCAAGCAACAGATGGAGAGGGGAATAATTTGTAAACCAGGACTACTCTTTTCATACTTTACTTTGATTCCATGAATTTCACTGTTTCTTGATTTCTGTTAAAAATGCATATAGTTTTTGATTAGTTTCCCACACTGTGGAACCAAACAACCAAATATGACAGAATTTAATTTCATTGCCGATGAGCCATTCCCTTGATGCATTGGCAGGGATCACCCAATCAAAGACTGGCTAAAGGTTAGAATATGTGCCACTGTGTGTATGTCAGTAAACATTTCATTGCAATATGAATAGCCCTCTCCCTCCAGTGATTTGGAAATTGTGAGGAGGGGGACAGGAAGATTGAAACAGAGACCTTGCTCCATGCATCAAAGCTGTTTTTCAGCAAAGCTCTCTCTACTTTTCTGCACCAGTGCTCCCTATTATTAAGTTTTCTATCTAATGAAAACAAACTTTGCTTTTTTTAAAAAAATAAAATATTCAAACTCCATTCTGAAGCACAAACAAGAAATATATGTATGATATATACCATAATGATAGCTATACATATGCATTAGCAAAGAGAATCCAGGGCTTGCAGGATCAATCTGTCAAGACTTTTTGATTAGCAGAGACAATAACATCCACCAAGGTTTTACACTGATAAGATGGAGGGTAAAATTGCACTCATGGAAGAACATGGCATTCGCACACCATTGCCTACATATTGAATAGTGACATTGGAAAATCAAATGCACATCCTGAATAACCATGGCAACAGAAAGCCACAACCATGTGCAGCACATAGTTATGCACATTGCACCAAATGTACAACTCTATTTCTGATCAATTTTGGACTGAATATGATTATTCTGCACCAAACAAAAATGTCAAAGTGCTTCAATAAGAAAAGAGGTGTAAGATATATGCTATGAAGATTGCAGTTAAGTTCAAAAGAAATTGGAGATGTCAGATTGGTAGTGTCTGTTTGTTGTTGCTGCACACTTGGCGAAATCAAGCAAAGGAACTCCCTTGTAATTCCAGAAGATATCTATCATGACCTTCTGTTAATGAGTGCTAGCTTTTGAGTATCTTTGATCTAGAGGAGGTGCTGCCATGCATGAACTGATTTTTGATCTTTGGTTTATATAGGTATATCCAGTAGGGCTGGGCAACCACGGAAAAATTTGTTTCTAAACTCGATTCATTTTTTGGGGTTTTTTGCGATTTGATATTTAAAAGAATTCCGAAATTTTTCTTTAAAAAAGTTTGATATTTACGAAATTTCGTAAAATTACGAAACGAATATGAAATGAATACGAAACGAATACGAATCAATTCGTTAATGGCGGACGCGACCGCGCAATACGCTAAAAAACCTCCATATGGGACAGGGGGAACTTCTGAAGCTTCCCTCTCCCTCTGTTGTTGACTGTTGGTGTGATATTTATAATTTTTTTTCACTGATTAAACAAACAACAGCTATAAAACTTGCCCCAGACATGCGGAAATAATAACGAAACGATTTCGAAACAATTTCGAAACGAATACGAAATGAATACGAAGCAATTACGAAATGAATTGAAAAAAAATAACGAATTTTTAACGAATTACGAAATTACGAAATGAAACTGCCCAGCCCTAATATCCAGATCTAATTGCCAGTGCATACATTGCATCACTCTACAACAGGGTGACCAAAGTAAGGCCCGTGGGCCAGATGCATCCCTTCAAGGTCATTCCCTGCCCTAACCTTTAGACTTAAGAGTTGCCCTAAGTCTGAAACAACTTGAAGACACACAACAACAACAACCCTATTACCTTTACTATCTCATCAATCAAAAGCAGGCCCACACTCCTCGCTGAAATATTGTTAAGTTTATGTTGGGGTTTTTTTTTGTCATGTCAGGAGCTACTTGAAAAACCGCAAGTCACTTCTAGTGTGAGAGAATTGGTCCTCTGCAGGGACATTGCCCAGGGGACGCCCGGATGAATTGATGTTTTTATCATCCTTGTGGGAGGCTTCTCTCATGTCCCTGCATGAGGAGTTGGAGCTGATAGAGGGAGCTCATCCGCCTCTTTCTGGATTCGAAACTGCGACCTGTCAGTCTTTAGTCCTGCCAGCACAGGGGTTTAACCCACTGTGCCACTGGGGGCTCTATGTTGGTTAAAATTGTTCTTTATTTTAAATATTGTAATGTTCTTTTGTGGGTTATTCTCCACTACAAATAAGATATGTGCAGTGTGCAAAGAAATTTGCTCATTTTTTTTCAAACTGTACCCCCCCCCCCAAAAAAAGACTGAGGGATTGTGAACCAGCCCTCCTCTTCAAAAGTTTGTGGACCCCTGCTCTACAACTTCAAGAAGCTATCTGTAAGAAAGCACCGCAAAAACAACTGAATGAAATACATCACAATAATGCATGATCCCACACCACTTTGGCAACATCACAGGTTGTTGCACAAAAAGGGTAGTCTCAGAGGTGCCACATATCTCTTACATACTTTCTCTTGTTAGGCTAGATAAAGGACAGCACTTTGATGAAGCATGCAAAGCGGAAGATAGACCTGGGAATGTCTTAAAAGATTTTTTTTCAAAATACTGTATATGCACACACACCTGCTAGAACTGGTTTGTTGATAGGAAACAACATAGCTCTTGTAAGCTCTAGATTCAAGGGGATTTATATAAGTGTTGATTTAGACCATTAAATGAACCAAAGAGGGCACAACTCTAACATAAAATATCAGAACTACAGCATGATACTTGTTAGTTTCAGTGAACTTCTTACTGTATTTATTTATCGTGTCATCAGCAACCATACCATTATATTACAATTCTAACAGAGCAAAACAAACACACAGATAAAAAAAAAAGAAAAGAAAAAAACACACACAGATTTTGCAAATTTGGTAGTTGGTTAGATGTCCTTTGACCAGTATCTGGCCACTTGGAGTGCCTCTGGTGTTGCGCAAGAAGGTCCTCCATTGTGCATGTGGCAGGGCTCAGGGTACATTGCAGTAGGTGGTCAGTGGTTTGTTCTTCTCCGCACTCGCATGCCGAGGATTCTACCCTGTAGCCCCATTTCTTAAGATTGGCTCTGCATCTCGTGGTGCCAGAGCACAGTCTGTTCAGCGCCTTCCAAGTCGCCCAGTCTTCTGTGTGCCCAGAGGGGAGTCTCTCATCTGGTATCACCCATGGATTGAGGTGCTGGTTTTGGGCCTGCCACTTTTGGACTCTCGCTTGCTGGGGTGTTCCAGCGAGTGTCTCTGTAGATCTAATAAAACTATGTCTTGATTTAAGTCGTTGACGTGCTGGTTGATACCCAAACAGGGGATGAGCTGGAGATGTCTCTGCCTTGGTCCTTTCACTATTGGGTGCTACTTCCCGGCGGATGTCAGGTGGTGCAATACCGGGTAAGCAGTGTAATTTCTCCAGTGGTGTGGGGCGCAAACACCGTGTGATAATGCGGCATGTCTCATTAAGAGCCACATCTACTGTTTTAGTGTGGTGAGATGTGTTCCACACTGGGCATGCATACTCAGCAGCAGAGTAGCATAGCGCAAGGGCAGATGTCTTCACTGTGTCTGGTTGTGATCCCCAGGTTGTGCCAGTCAGCTTTCGTATGATGTTGTTTCTAGCGCCCACTTTTTGCTTGATGTTCAGGCAGTGCTTCTTGTAGGTCAGAGCATGGTCCAAAGTGACTCCCAGGTATTTGGGTGTGTTGCAATGCTCCAGTGGGATTTCTTCCCAGGTAATCCTCAGAGCTCGGGATGCTTGTCTGTTCTTAAGGTGAAAGGCACATGTCTGTGTTTTAGATGGATTAGGGATCAGTTGGTTTTCCCTGTAATACGCAGTAAGAGCATCTAGAGCTTCGGAGAGCTTCTGTTCTACCATCTCAAAGCTCCCTGCTTGAGTGGTAATGGCACGATCATCAGCATAGATGAAACTCTCTATCCCTTCTGGCAATGGCTGGTCATTTGTGTAGATGTTGAACATGGATGGAGCAAGCATGCTCCCCTGAGGCAGGCCGTTCTTCTGTTTCCGCCATCTGCTTCTCTGGCCCTGGAACTCAACAAAGAAGTTCCTGTTTTGTAGCAGGTTTCCTATGAGGCGGGTGAGGTGGTAGTCCTTTGTGATATTATACATTTTTCTCAGGAGGAGGCGGTGGTTCACGGTATCATAGGCTGCTGACAAGTCTATGAAGACAGCTCCTGTCTTTCAAAGCCATCTTCTATGTGCTGAGTCAGGTTCAGCACTTGCGATGTGCAGCTTTTGCCTTTTCTGAAGCCAGCTTGCTGTGGGATCAGATAGGGGTCAATATTTTCCATAATTCTATGCAAAATAAGTCTCTCCAGAACTTTGTAGAGGTGGCACAACAGGGAGATTGGTCTGTAGCTTTTTGGGTCATTACGGTCTTTGCCTGGCTTAAAGATGGCGATGACTCTTGCTTTCCTCCAGATTTTGGGGATCTGACAGGATGCAGTGCAGTTGTTCATCAGCTCCAGCAGCCAGCGCCTTGCTTTTGGACCAAAGTTCTTGATTTGTTCCATCCGTAGATCATCCAAGCCAGCTGCTTTGCCATTCTTACATTTGTTGAGAGCCATGTCCAATTCAGTAGATGTAAAGGGTTCATGAAGGTTGTTGTTCTCAATCTCTTGTCTGGCTATTGGTTTCTTTCCTACTTTGGTAGCAAGGTTGGGTTTCCCGTTCTTCAAGAGTTGGTGTGCTATCTGATCTGCCTTTATGTTGGCATGGGTATTAGTTTGTTAGCACATGTATCTTCAATGGGTATTAGTTTGCAAGCACATGTATTTTCTTGGCCTGTTTGATCAAGAAAAAATTTGTTTCTAAAATCGATTTGTAATTGGGGTGTTTTTTTGTTTCGATATTTAAAATAATTACAAAACTTTCCCCCAAAAAAGTTTTGGTATTTACGAAATTTTGTAAATATTAACGAATTTTTAGAATATTTTTTGTATTTTTTAAGAATAATATTAAAATAATATTAAAATAATATTTTAAAATGGAAATGCCCTCTTTGGCAGGAGCCTCCTCCCCGCCCCTCTGCTGCTCCGTGGCTAAAAATTCCCTTCCTTCCCGGGGCTGGGCTCCCAAGCCTGCTGCCGCTGAGGGCGAGGAGGAGGCTACTGGCGAAGGGGGCCTCAGCGGTGGCAGCTTCCCCCTCGCCCCTTTGCTCCTCCGTCCTCCTTCTTCCCCAAGCTGGGCGCCAGGCTTGGGAGTCCAGCCCGGGGAGGAAGGAAACTTTTAGCCACGGAGCAGCAGAAGGGCGAGGGGGAAGCTGCCGCCGCTGAGGCCCTCTTCGCCAGCAGCCTCCTCCTCGCCCTTCTGCTGCTCCGTGGCTAAAAATTCCCTTCCTTCCCGGGGCTGGGCTCCCAAGCCTTGCGCCCAGCCTGGGGAAGAAGGAGCACGGAGCACCAAAGGGGCGAGGGGGAAGCTGCTGCCGCTGAGGGGGAAGCTCCTGCCAAAGAGGGCCTCAGCCTAAGGGCGAGCGCACGCGGGCCGGCCAATCGGGAGCCGCGCTCGCGCCCAACAGGCAGGCGCGGGGCTTGGCTCACTGGGTGCACGCTCGCGCCGCCCCTTCGCTCCTGCCCGCCCCATTTACGAAATGAGCGAAAGCTCGTTAAAACTGTGGGGGTTGCCGTTTCGATATTTAAAAACCCTTCCAGGTTTGAAAATGTGTTTTGTTATCGTTTCGTATATGCAAAAATTAACGAATGTTTAACGAATTAACGAACGAAACCGCACAGGCCTAGTATTTTCAGCTGAAAATTGGGATTTGTTTCTGCTATCATCTCAAAAAAGCTAACTCCAGGTAAGACTATGCAAGTTACCCAGATTGGTACACTAGTATCCAAGTTACTATACCAAGAGGGACAAAATAATTTTATATCACTACAATTGTCCATTCTTTGAATATAGTACAGCTGTTCAGATTGAAAGGATGATTTCACTCCAGCTGGTTTGAGAGGCAATATTTCATCCTGCAGACCTCTTAAGGTGCTTACCAAAGAAAACACATGTCCCTCCTTGCAACATATTGTGTAAATATGCAGTAATATTAGTTTCATAAATGAAGCTGGCCAAAATTAAATCAGTTGCCCCTTACTACAAAGGAAGCATGAAGGAGGTAGAAAAGGATCACTCTTCCAAGCCAATTCAGAGTGAGTCCCTCAATTCCTACCCTGAACTTCAGAGTATGGCAACAATCCCAAGAAGATACAGTCACAAAAAAATGTTGCATTGAATCTCTGAAGTATCCCAGTAGGGAAAAGAGGACCAAATAAACATTGACAAGTGTGAACTTTTCAGTGATTTTTTTTTTTTTTGCTCCTTGGTACTACTCGTTCATTTCCCCCTGAAATGGGACTTGTTCAGGGTTATTCCTCAGGCAGCCACCTAAAAGAAACAGTAATCTCAAGGATACCAATAAATCCCATTGGAGAAAATAAAAGATGGCACATTTTTAACAACAATGCTAGAATTGGATTCTAATTTTTCTGTAATTTGGCAAAAATTGTGTTTGTTTGATTCCTTCTTCATCCTTGTTAACATGTAGAATATTCATATTTATTAATTGTGAAATAAACTATAATTACAAGGCATTATGATCTAAAGTTGTATTCTAACATCTCAGAAACACTGAGATACATATATTTATTTTCAGCATCAGTAGAAATTCTTTTGTTGCAGTTCCAATCACAGTATAAGACAGAATTTGGGTTGCAGTCAGAACAACTTAGTATGGATTTAAGGGGTTTGTTTCTTACTTTAAAACTTATTAATTTGCATTGAATATTGATCCTTCCCATTTCATTGACCATACTATTTCAGTTATCTATTTTGTTAAAACAAACAACACACTATTTTTGGATTATTTCCCTGAGTAGCAGGGGTGCTTGTGTTGTTATTTTTTCCCTTAAGCCACAGAAATAATATGAAACCAGAGACTATGAATAAAACAGGAGATTGATTTAACACAAGGATTATTTCTGGCATTCAGTATGTGTGAAGAGCATATTAATAGTATCCAACCTTTTTATGATTGAAAGATAGGAATAATGAACTGGCATGGAGCCTTTGTAATTCACAGCCAACATGCAGTCATTTTGAAACCAATATGTTGCAAAGGGACAGAAATGAAGAAGTGGACACCAAAGGCTAGAATTAATCAGGCCACAAATTTAACTGATAATATCACTTAACATAATGTATTTACAGCATGGTGAAGTTCCTTTAAAAAAAAAAAAACCCCTGAAGCTCTTAGCATCCCTTTTAACAACATGGTTTCAGCTAGAAATATTCTGGGATTTATAATCCAGAATAACAACTTGAACAAGCTTTGAATCTATTCTGGTGAAAGGTGCAGTGAGAACTGCATAGATAGTAACACTCTCCTCCTAGCAAACTGCTGTGCACCCTTACAGTGAACCTAATAACGACTCATCCCCTATTGAGTAAAATAGGCACATAAAAAAGTCCTGGAAGAAAATAGATTTGCTACCATCTGGAATGTAAGTTTGTAGCCATTCCAGTGATTCCTGAAATTCTGACCCTTTCCTTTCCTAACGCCTAAAGAATCTACAACAGGCAGACAACACCTACCTTTCTTGCTCTTACTCTCCAGACAAAGATGAAATGCCAATGTGATGCAAATGTCATCAGAGTTGGTGATCCAGAATGAGTGAAACTGTGTTTCATAAAATCGTAAACAAATCAGTCTTTCCCACCATTATATGATTTCTTTCATCTCTTTTGGGAAGAGATGCGGGTTACACTCCCCCTGAAGACACAGGTCCACAGTTTGGTGATACTCCTGTACTCAGCATTAAATTTGGAGGCCCAGTTTCTGTAGTGTATAGGAGGGCCTTTGTGTGTTAACTACACCAGTTCCTTGAGAGGCCAGATCTGGCCATGGTGGTACATGCGAAGTTACATTCCATCTGGTTTACTGTAACATGCTCTTTGTAGGGCTGCCTTCGAAGAGCGTTTGAAAACTTCAGCTGGTCCAAGAACTGCAGCCAGATTGCTGACTGGGGATGGCTAGAGGGAGTAGGCAACCACTTGTTGCACAGCTCCACTGGCTCCCAGTTTGTTTCTGGGCCCAATTCAAAGTGCTGGTTATGATCTTTAAAGCCCTATATGATTCAGGTCCAGGTTATTTGGCTGACCACATCTCCTTGCAGAAGTCTGCCTGGGCCCGGAGATCTTCAGGAGAGACCCTTATCTTGGTCTCAACTCCATCTCAAGCTCAGTTGGTAGGAATGAGAGAGAGGCCTTCTTGGTGGCTGCCCCTCGACTCTGGAACTCCCTTCTTCCCTGGGAAGCCAGAATGGCCTCCTCTCTGATATCCTGTTTTCATGATATAGCCAAAGTATAAGCTTAAGATTTATTGTTTTAATTTCTAGAGAGTTCAGGATTCCTGTGCTCTTGGACCCATGCATCGGTCATTTGGGCAATCCTCAGTATCCATAAAATTCTTCTCTAGAACTACATTTCAAATTAATGTTCTTTGATTTCAGCTATACATGATGTAAAAAATAAATTATAAATAACATAAAACAGTAGAAAAAACACATTAGAAGAAAAAAATAAAATAATCTATGTTTTGTGTTTTTAAAAAGAAACGAAAGAGATAAGATGTAAAACAGGAAATACTACTTAAGTTTTAGGAGCATGTACCAAAAAAAGCAAGTCTGAGCTTATCAAGAGACCTATAGCATCAAGATCAACAATACCATTTATCGATACTACTCTGTGGGGATCTCAGTTTAAGAATATCAGCAAATTGAAATATACCTGAAAATTGTTGTTAAGGATGGTAAAGTAAGCCCTATAGAATAATTCAGAACACTTCTTCCCCTTTTCCGACTCCCTTTATTCCAATATTTAAAATGACATAATGTTTTAAAATATTTCCATTTATTCAAGTGTGGCCCAGAGATTTTTCATGTAGCCCACAGCTTCAGAGAGAAACTCTAAATAGCCCCAGCCTGGTCCCTTCTTTCTTTTGACCCATATTGAGCATTTGTTTGCATAATATAGTGAGGCAGCAGGGCAGAGTAATTAGGGCAATCAGTCTCTAAGCACATTAATCTGCACTAAACTGCAGGGAGTAAATGATGCAGAAAGAAACCCAACTGAGAAACATTTCTTTTGTTTCTGGCAGATCTCATACTGAGTTTAAATCACACAAGACCAACCTGTAATTTATTTCATGGTTGCATGAATATTAGTAATTAAAATCTATGGCAAAAATATTTATCTTGAGGAAGCTTTTAAAACACGTAACTTGTTATCTAACTGACATGCCTCTGTAAACAACGGCAGTGTGATCCATGCACAGCTTAAGCTATTGAATTTCCAATTGGTGTGTAGATCCACTGGATGAATTAAATAAATGTAGTGAAAATGTAAACATGATTAGCAAATGGGTAAATGATTTGAAACCTTGACAAGCTTTTCCTATACAATATTTATATGAATATATAAGGCTGCCTTGACAGAAGATAGTTGCCTATATAGCGTTTGATTATCCTGACATCTGGGAATGTTCCAAAAAGGGTCATGGTACCCATAATCTAAGGTGAGTGCATGCCTTAAATAGCAAAGTGGTAGCAGGAGGTGATGCATTTGTGCAATTCAGAGATGTTTCCACTATGAACATATGCCACTTACTATGTGTGCAATGCCTTGTTTCTTATCTCTATAAGGATCTCATCATGTGCAACCTCCCCTCCCCCCATCAAGCAGCCCAAACAGACTTCCGCTGTCATCCATGATGCTTCATCAGGGAACTGTTTTAAAAGAGGTTTTTTTGGGGTGGGGAGGCAGCAGATGGGGAAACATTGTCTTCTGATCTCATGATTTATGTGAAAATGGGAGAAAGTGGGAAAAAACACATTGGATGGAATCTGTCAAATTTGCCTGTGTTGAATCACTTCAGTGATGTGGAGTTATGGGTATTCCTATGGCCAGACTCCTACTTAGCATTGACATTTATCTCCCAAAATCCTGCTTCATAAGCCTTGCATTATCATTTTAAAAAAATAATTTAATCATTAGGAATACCACAATTTCAAAGATATTACCACTTTGTTTTACCTGTCATGTCTCCTTCACAGTAATCTTGGCTTTCGAAATTGTGCTACTGCTAGCTTTTTAACTTTGTTTTCCCTTTTATTGTACCAACTACAGTAAGTTGTAGTGCCTAGTAGATTTTTTGATTGGGAGTAAGGAGATAGGAAAGGACCAAGGGCAGGACAGTCTCCACACTATTTAGCAAACAGTCATGCTTTCCTCCCTCCCCTCCTTTCCCTCCTACCCTTTCCAAGGTATGCTGGTGCTTTTGCAATCACTGGCCAAGGTGATGAACTTTGACCAAGTACATTTTGGAGGTTTGCCACTGCTGTGATAATTGTAACAAGACAGCAATGATGTGCCATCTCCTGTCCCCATGGAAAGGGGGATAGTTATGTGAACATGCAGGATGGTCATGTGTCACAATTCTTCACACTGTGCCAAAGTTCAAGGATACTCCAGAGCTTCAGGGAAGCCCCAGAGAATTCCCCACCTTAACTTAATATGGGGCAAGACCACATCAAGCAGTCTTGCTCAGCATTGGTTTTGAATTGGCTTCATGTATCATGTGGACACTATTGAATCCATTTACACTCACTCCAGGTTATATGATCTGTGTAGATGTGCCCTAGAATATGGAAGATATTAGTTTTTGTCTTCATTAAAACACAAAGCTCACTGTGTGATATAGGTATATAGGTTGTTTCAATCTCTCCATCTGTACATGAAAAGGTGGTTGTGAATGTAAAGTGCAGTGAACCATGTACACCAACCTAGATTTTCTTGGTTGAAGGAGCAGGATGGAAATGAAACTAATAAAATTTTAAAATGGCATTTAATGCTGGTCTGTAATGCAGAGAATTCTGAACGGAGGACATGAACATTCAAGCTACCAACAAACTTTTTGGTGCTAATGACAGCAGAAATAAATCTTGTGACTTTGAAGATGAAATCAATGCCTCTGTAGAAGCAAAATCAAGGAAGGTTAATTTCTCAGGTAATACATTCTATTACAAATTTTCTTTAAGAAACAACAGTAGAAGTCTGGATGTTGAAACATATGCATCTTTTTCACATACAAGTATCCAAAAAGGTTATGTGTGTATGGGAGAGAGAGTAATATTTTTGCACTTTGTATTTTCTTCCATTACTTAGTTAAGTATTTGATATTCAATCCTGCTACTCCTCCACTTATGCTTAGAGTGGTTCTTATATTTGAACCACTCTAGTTTCTCAACCATTTTAATCCAGCCTGATCAATTCAACTACAATTTCTAAAGTTGAAAGGTGCAAGTAACTTGCTGCTTGGCTAGATGAAGGAGCGTCTTTACTTATATGTATTTGCCCAGGGCCTAAGCTCACTAATGAAAGCTCCAGCTGCTTCCATCAAATAAATTAGAAAGTTAACCATAAGAAAGAGGACCCTTTAGAGGTGGCACTGAATTTGTGAAATGCTCTTCTCAGAGAAGCCCACTTGTCCCCTACATTATAGTCTTTGTGGCATCAAGTAAAGATCTAATTTCTGTAATAGAGCAAGAACTGTTTTAGTACTTCAACAATTTTGGACTCTTACTTTTTACTTCTTTTATTGTCTGCCTTTTTAAAATACCAGCCTGATATTCAGTTGTCTCTAGTAGGGAATAGAAAGAATATAGATTTTGTATTCCTGATCCGACATCAGAATATTCCCTACACGAGGAGAACCTGTGGGTGCCGTGAGGTAGATGCAGAAGTGGAGGACTCAGAACATTTTTTCTTAAAATGTCCCTACTATAATAGGATCCAGTCTTACTACCTAGAGCCTCTGCTGGAGAATCATACTCATTTAGAGAATAAGGAGAAATTGCACATCCTCCTACAGGGTTCAGATAAAAACTCTATTTTAAAACTGACCCTTTCTACGCAAAAAGCACTGGGCATCCGCGAGAAGATGGAAGCAGAGAGAGGTGACCTTGCTGCCATCAACAAAATTCAAACTTAAAAACTCAATATGGATATGCCACTAGTTTTACCTACCCGCGCCCCTGCCCAAACCCTACTTTAAGGAATGAATCAATTTTTAATCTTTTAATCTTGTAGTTGCACAATCATTTAGGAGTGGGTGACAAGCCAGTAGGCCGGGATGCCTTGTATTCATATATGGTTTTACTGTATGTATGGGCAAGTGTGTATGTTTTTGTATGTTTTGCATGTTTTGATATGGTCAAAATTGACTAATCAATAAAGAATTATTGTTGTTGTTGTTGGTATTATGACTGAAGAAAAGGATTCAAATTCCTGCTCAGTCATGAAAATGTGCTGGATGGGCTTGGGAAAGTTACATACTCTTAGCTTTAGAAAAACCTAATAGTTTTGCCTTACGGGCCTTAAAAGTCAGAAATTATTTGAAGGTACAAAACAACAATAACAACAAACTAAATGATACATTGCAGATGTGACAAAAATCATTTAGTTTTGAAATGCACTTTATGCACGTAGCCTAGAGATAATGTTATTCTTATTTTAATAATGCAGCACATGAAACAAAGTTTGTGCACAATGAACCATCAGAAAGCAACGGTGTCTTTTTCCTGAGACATTCATGTGGATAATTTTGGATTTTGGAGTATTTGGTATTTCAGAATTCTTGATAAGGGATGCTCAACTTATATTTGAAAATATGTAAAAAGGGGGAAAGAACACTCAAAAGATGTTTGTAGTCCATAACTTATTCTACATAAAATTCACATTAATTCATAATTTTTGCACAGAAAACCTCATTTTCTGGACTGGCACTACATCTTATATGCAGACAGTATGTGTGTGTGTGTGTGTGTGTGTGTGTGTGTGTGTATATATATACTCATTAGTTATTTTCTATTCAGAAAACAAATTAGGCAATATCATCTAACCATCTATCCATCCTCAGTTACTCTGAATATGTCAACTACTTTACAGAAAAGATATTTCTGATAGAGTTGGTGGGTTTATATAATCTCAGGAGGTTTCTGAGAGAAAGTGAGGTCATGACAACTTTGTTTAACCAATACCCATAGATTTCCATGAAAATGTGTTCTTCTGTCTGCTCAATGGACTGGTATTTATCATTAGTAACAAGTTATGAAGACAACCAAAGGAATATTTTTTGTTTGCCTAAAGGAACCTTTATTCATTTCAGCATGCACATGTACACACATATACACTCAAACCAAGTAGAACAAAGCAAGGCCTTAAAACAACTGTAATTGACAATAAGGGTGTTTCTCCTGATCACAAAATAATTTAGAATAATATTGACATTAGATAGTCTTCTTATTAACCAAATGTTAATTTTAGATTTATAGTATATTGATATTATTTTCTCAGTACAAGCCTTTCAATTTTTAGATTACCTCAAATATCCTACTGTTGTAATTTTTTCTTCATTCAAAACACAATGAAGTGTTTTGAAGAGAGAGAGAGAGAGAAGGGGAGAGAGGAATGGGCAGAGCTATACTGTACATATATAGTATAGCGTTCTTACATCACGATTTTTCACTTATCGCGGGGGTTCCTGGAACTGAACCCCTGCAATAAGTGAGAGAACACTGTAGTAGAAATGAGATATGTAGAATTGCTGCCATGGCTTTTCTAAGGACACCATCAGTGTTTGATTAGGAAAACAGATGTTAAGAAAATATTGCAAGATTCAGAATACATACATATGTAGAATTAAGAGATATCCTGCCAATCCCTTTTGCAGACTCATGAAGGAAATATATGGTGGGGGAGAGAGAGATAGGGCCTATTTCCTTGAGGCCAATCTAAATTAGTGGTCCACACATTTTTTTTAACTGAAGACCAAAATCAAAGGCAACAATGTGCTTATATAGTTAAGAGTTTGCATATAATAGATGCTGCTAAATGTATGGGTTCCAAAAGATGAAGGATGTTGACTGCAGCAAGAATGTAGAATGCAGTTTTTCATCAGCAATGAGAATTTATGCTCTACTCAGATGGTGTCAGTTATTATGGAGAGAAGTCAAACTAGTCTCTTTCCACTAAAGAACAGTAGAATTAGTGTGGACCCAAGAACTGAGAGGACAGGAATTTAACCCTCCCACACACACACACACAGACTAGGCTCGAGGTGGTATTTAAAGACCCTCAAGAAAAAAGTTTGTATTGGTTGCAACTGGTTGGCTTCATCAGCTCTAGTCACATGGTGAGGGGCAGAAAGGGAGCCTTTTAATGCTAAGCCACCTTCCTTTTTTGGAAGCATGAGCCACCCTTCCATCCTATGGACAATGTGATTGCAAACTGGTCACATTAGGGCCAGGTAACAATGTCCCCCTCCCCTCCAAGTGTCTCTTGGAGTTTTTTCCAGCTATCCCACACTGTTTTGGCCGGGTGTGGTAATTGTCTTAGAATAGTATCATTTAAAATAGGTTGACATGGCATGTTAAAGGTTAAACAGTTCTGGTAGACACTCTCCCCCTTTTGTGGGTGAAGGAGGGCTTCCATAAGAATCTCTCTAGGTTTTGTGGATGGGGGAGGGCTGTAAAAGGGGGCACCCTTTGGAGCTAGAATTAAAAGTTTCTTACTCTTTAAAAGGTCTGTGGTTTGGAATGGAGTACACTCAGGACAACCTTCTGGTTAAGAATGCTCAATTTATTTATTTATTTATTTATTTATTACTGTGCTTATATACTGCCGTTTCTCAGCCTAAATCGGCGACTCAACGCGGTTTACAACACAACGACAAGCAGCAATATTCCATTAAAAAGCATAAAAACACATACACAATACACGATATTATTGGGCCACCAATAATAATCCACTGCATCTCTTAATTGTAGTCGCAATCCAATTTCGTCGTCTGTGATTAACCAATCCTTGTTCATCAGTTTCGTTGCACCAGATTAATCGAATGCTTGTTTAAACATCCATGTCTTCAACCTTTTTCGAAATACCATCAGCGAAGGGGCTGATCTCACCTCTATGGGGAGGGCATTCCAAAGCCGAGGGGCCACCACAGAAAAGGCCCTGTCTCTCGTTCCCGCCAGCCGCACCTGTGAAGCAGGCGGGATGGAGAGCAGGGCCTCCCCAGAAGATCTTAGGGTCCTGGTGGGCTGATATCCAGATATCAAGATATCCAGCCAAATATTTTGAGTGTCCCTCAAGATTTTTTGGTGCTGGCGCAAGGATGGTCCCTGGAGGTGGTCAGTGGGAGTGAAACCTGGCTCATGGATGTTACCTACTAGGTGGCTTACAACTCCAAAATAGTTTCCACCTTACAGGTTATTTCAGAAATTCCAGTAAATAAGAAAATAAATAGGGCAAGAAATAGCCCTTTAACTTTGGTTTCATGTTCTTGCATCTGGTCTCTTTATTTCAGTGTAGGAATTTAATGTAATACCATACCTCTTATTATTTTATTAACTAAAATCTTGATATAATAATTAAAATAAAGTATGTAAAAGAAAAATGCACCACATACTACCAATCACTACTAGACTACAAACTTAAAACTAACACTAAAATGTATACATACAAAATAGGAATAGATGACAAAAAACAAGAAAGGGACAAGATGAAGATAACACGAATTAAAAGTTGTGATACAAAATCCTGCTTTCCCATATTCATGTTACTTTACACTTGGAATTCTCAGACTTCATCATTAATATATTCTCTCCTCTTTCCTAGAAAATAAAGATTTAATAGTTCCCAATTCTTTCATAAAACTCCACAATGATTTTTCTTCTTATCAAAATAGATAATGTGTCTATTTCTGCCAATGCAAACATTTTAGTATCCTGCATTTTGTGTTGAAATTTCCACATTCCTTTATTTTGTCACATACAGCAATCTTGCCCCAATGATAATTAGTTGGAAAGACTCTTATTTAGTTGCGCTTCCTCAAGCTTTACCAAACAGAAATCTATTCATGATCAAGAATAAGAAATATCAAGACAGTTACTTTGTGGCAATTGTACTACTTACTGGATCTTTATTTTGGCTATAAGCCATTATTGGGGAAAGATTCCTAGGACTATTATATGAAGAAGATAAATCAGTATTGAACCGGATTGCACAATATAGTTCATCCCAGTCTCCTCAGAATTCATCTGTTCCCTGCTATTGGCAAGTAAAATCTGTCAAGAATTGCCATTTTTGCAACATTCCCATCATCTACCTTGTGCAATTGGACCATTCCCCTTCTGTCTCCACATGCAAGCACTGAAGTGAAATCAGGGAGTGAGATTTTGTCCCTCCTGCTCCTCCTCCCTCCCCCCACTGTTGGAAGTTCTGTTTTTGGTTGTTTTTTTTTAAAAAAACAAAACAAAACCTTTACAGTAATTTGGGGTTATTCAGTTCTGTAAAAGCATAACATTTTTTTTAAAAAAAATTAAATGACAAAGCAGCTAAAATTAGGCAAGACAATGTTATGAAGATGTCTGGAGGTATGACTGTGGGGCTTGGATTGGCACTATTGTACAAATAAAGAAAAGTATGATAATTCAGGGGCATGTATCGGCTATGACTAGTCATGTGACTGTCATTGCTTTGTGTAATTAAGGCCCTTGTGCATGTGACATAATGAAAAAATTGTGAACTTGAGGGCATCTATAAAGGAGCAGGTTGAATAATTTATACACCAAGGAGCACACCATATCATAGAATTAAATAAATTGTAAAGCTAGAAGAAACTTGTAGAGTCATCTAGTTCAACTTCCTGCCAATGCAGGAAATTCATCACTTAAATATGTCCAGAATTAAAGCATGTAATCATTACTAATGTTACAGAGAACAATGCAATATATTTGAGTAGGAATTTACTACTTTTTTGTTCAAGGTCATTAAAATATGACAAGCATCATGTCTTTGGCTTCCTCTTTCTCCTAAAGTTTCTTCACTCTTCATATTTCTTTCCCCTTGTAAGCCAAAATCAAATGCTATGCTCTGTTTAATTAGGGTTTTAGATCAAACCCCCTTTGGATAAAAGGGTGTTAGAGATGCATTGATGCATTATTAATTATCCATTGTTATTACAGCATGCATATCTGTTGTACCCCATAAATAACAAATGAATCCCTTTAGAAATAAAACAAAGAGTTGATTAGAATGCACTATAATTGCTCTAATTGTACATTTTGCACATTTAGTAAATAAATGTAAAAAATATAACCAAAAGGTTCATGTTACCATTTAATTTTTGTTAAAAAAATGTTCCAAGTTATTTTTGATGTTTCATTAGAAGTAATCAGTGCAAATTCATAAAAAATAGATACTGACTGCAAATAAATATTTGAACATTATTTCTAATAATGGTCTTTAATGAAGATAGGATACTGGAGTTAAACAGGCCATAACTTTATTAAAGATATGATAGGTGACCCAAACTTCGTCTTAGGGATAGAAAGAATATTGGGATGGATAAGAAAATAAATCTTTAAAAAGACTTTTTGGGTGTACCAAAACTCTGATGAATAAAATCCTTTTCACTCGTTTTCAACCAGACTTTTCAGTTTATTCCCAGTCTTCAAAGACTACTTTTACTCCATTTCACTTGTTCCATCTGAGTCAGAAGGTGCAACAGCAACCAAGTAGAATAATAGATTCATGAAGCTGGAAGAGACTAAAAGGGTCAACCAGCTCAACCCCCTTTTACCGTGCAGAGTCACACAATCAAAGCATCCCTGACAAATGGCCATCCAGCCTTTGCTTAAAAATCTACGGAGAATGTGGAGGTGATCTTCATTGTGAGTAGTGTTCTTATAGCATACAATGGCAATGCTTACACCATTACATCTGCAAGCCAGCTATCAGGTGGTGAAACTATATCTTCACTGATTCTTGACCACCTTTCCAATACACAGCAATTGAGTGTGTGGAACCCAGAAGTTTATAGACTCTTATTCCTTATCAGTGGACTTTACATGCTTACTTAGGTGATCCCTCGTAGTCCAAGGATGATGGTCCTCCAAGGTTGGTGTGTCCGTAGGTGATTGTGGAGCCCAATTCTTGATCTGCATCTTCTTCCACAGTGAGGGCATTGGTTTCCAGGTGGAAGGCAGTCCCGGTCGGGGTTGGCTTGATGTGCCATCCTCTTGGCACGTTTCTCTCTTTCACCCTCCATTTGTGCCTCTTCAAACTCCACAGCACTGCTGGTCACAGCTGACCTCCAGCTGGAGCACTTAAGGGCCAGGGCTTCCCTGTTCTCAGTGTCTATGCCAGAGATTTTAAGGTTGGCTTTGAGCCCATCTTTAAAACTCTTTTCCTGTTCACCAACATTCCGTTTTCCGTTCTTGAGTTCAGAGTAGAGCAACTGCTTTGGGAGACGGTGGTCAGGCATCCAGACAACATGGCAATCCAGCGGAGTTGATGGTGGAGGACCATTGCTTCAATGCTGGTGGTCTTTGCTTCTTCCAGCACACTAACATTTGTCCGCTTGTCTTCCCAAGAGATTTGCAGGATTTTCCAGAGGCAGCACTGATGGAATCATTCCAGGAGTTGCATGTGACGTCTGTACACTGTCCATATCTCGCAAGCGTATAGCAGGGTTGGGAGGACAATAACTTTACAAACAAGCACTTTGGTATCCCTATGGATGTCCCGGTCCTCAAACACTCTCTGCTTCATTCGTAAAAAGGCTGCACTCGCAGAGTTCAGGCGGAGTTGAATTTCAGTGTCAATGTTGACTTTTGTGGCTTCCAAGGTAACGGAAATGGTCAACATTTTTTTTAATGTTACACCATTAAGCTGTATTTCTGGCATTGGAGAGGGATTGCCTGGTGACTGCTGGAAGAGCACTTTGGTTTTCTTAATGTTTAATGACAGGCCGAGCTGCTCGGATGCTTCTGCGAAGGTGTTTAAAGTGGCTTGTAGGTCTTCTTCTGAAAGTGCACAGACAGCATTGTCATCAGCATACTGGAGTTCTATAACAGATGTTGTTGTAACCTTGGTTTTGGCTTTCAGTCTGCTGAGGTTAAATAGCTTGCCATCTCTCCGACAGATGATTTCCACTCCAGTGGGAAGCTGCCCATCAACAAGGTGCGGTATCATACCGATGATGGAAAATAAAGTTGGGGCAATAATACATCCCTGTTTGGCACCTGATTCCACCTTAAATGGGTCACTTTGGGAGCCATTGATGTCCAAGACTGTTGCCATCATGTCATCATGGAGGAGCCACAGGATGTTCACAAATTTGTTAGGGCACCCGATTTTTTGGAGGATGGTCCAGAGAGCACTGCAATTCACTGTGTCGAATGCCTTTGCAAGGTCAATGAATGCCATGTACAGAGGCTGATTTTGTTCCCTACATTTTTCTTGGAGCTGTTGTGCAGTGAAGATCATGTCTAATGTTCCTTTGGAGGGGCGGAAGTCCTTCTGCGATGCTGGGAGGGTGCCTTCTGAGAGGGGTAGAAGGTGGTTTTCAAGGATTCTTGCGAGGATTATTAGTGCAAAGGCAGATGGGAAAAACAAGAACAGGATCCTGAAAGTCTATAGCTTCTCAACCTGGCCTCCACCTCTACAGTGCCATGTGGACAAGAGACAGATTGATGATACCTTTCCCTGCTTCTGGAATCTCCCCATGTGGAAGATTTTCACCACCTAAACTGCTAGGTCACATGAGGAAATCAAGTGTACGAGGTCCAACTGTTCAGTTATGAAGTTCTCATTTATTCAGAGGATCTACTTTCATAAGGACTAGCAACTGGATGTTGATCAGTATGTAGTGGAAGCCACTAAGAAGCTGCCTGACAACCCAGTGCAGGCTCCTTGGAAATGTTGTTGCATCACAATACCATACATTAAGTGTGCCAGGCTATAGCAATCCCATGTAGTGACATTTATGTTTGTGTCTTTTTTCCAGCTGGTGAGTTCATATTTTTTTGATGCACACCCTAGTTTGATCACATTACAAAAATGATTATTTCCATTGAAAAGAGATTCCTCTTTCATTCAGTAAGTTTCAATGAATAGTATTTTTGCTGATGTCGTATTGAAGTAGTCCATATTAACTATCGAGTTCTTTGTTCATAGTATCCAACTAAACATTTCTGATGACCTGACATTTAGTGGAATTTCAATAAAATCTATGAGCAAAATCAATTCCAGAGAGAGTGATAAATAATTCTTTAAGGCCCATTCTGTTCCAGATGCATATGACTCACTTATTGCACCTTTAATATGGCCTCTAAATGCCACTTTAGGATCTGCAATGAAGAGGACATGTGCACCATGCCCAGAATAGAATTCTACGATTATGAAGCAACCAATAAAAGTTTTTCTTTCTTGTGTATACTAGCATGATAGATAACTTGGTGCCAAACCATAAGGAGCTTCATAAGTTAATATCAATACTTCAAATTGGGTCAGGAAAGGGACCAAAAAGTCTGGAAAAGTGCCACTTTATGCTCTTACCGTCTCATCTGTACCAAACATGGAGTATTTACATTGTGAATCAATTGTCATTTCTCACAGGAGAAGCATAGTCTGATCATTTCTAGTGCATTTCTAGTGCATTATCCTAAGATGATACCACAGCATCTTCAGGATGGATCCCCACACTGACCATCACATGACATTATGTGACTTCCAATGGAGGCTCTGCACCAAACTGGGGTGTAAACATCACCAGGCACTTTCCCCCCAACAAAGAGGGCTCCATTGGAGCCAGCACAGGGCTTCACCAAGAGGATGACACTTTCCCTGCATGCAGCTCCCTCTCTGCAAGGCTTTTCCTATGTGATGGGGGCAACCTTGCCAAAAGGGACCTGTGCACAGGGTGACAGATTCTCCCTGCTGCCCCTCTCTTTTCTCCTGGATACCAGGCAAAGCGGGATGCTTCACCTGGCCTTTATGATAAGGCCCTAGGTGGTGTAGCAGCTACTGTACTCAACTAATTTATTTTAAAAAAAAAAGACTTCACCAGCTAACCTTCCAGAAATAAGCCATCTCTCTGAAAAGCATATAAACTATTGGAAAGCTTTATTTGTCTGTCAATATGTTTTCATGTTCACAGTCGACTTGAGAACTGATTTCCTAGGTTTTCTGTTTAAGCTATTTTTACATGAACTTGAACTGTTCACTAGTCATCTGATCAAGAGGCCATTAACAGGAAAGCTAAGCTTGTCTAAAAGCATGTCCTGCACTTTATGGCTCTGATGATTCTCTAGAGGAACATGACCAGAATATAGAAGCTTTTAAACTTATAGTTTATAAAGAAGAAAAAGAAAGCATTGCCAGGTGATGCAGTATGTGAACTTAGAGCATTTTCTATAAAGAACTCAGATTCACTACTCCTTGGAGTACAGCTGTCCAGGCAGGTTTACCTAATTGATTTCAATAACAGTTTACTTTAATGGTCCCTTGTATCTCTAATTAAGAGCAGTGCTTTCTATTACAGCTTTAAAAATCCCTGTGGGAAAGTCCGATTGAACCACGGTAATCACTTTTCTTGCCCCTAGAAAAGACACCTCCCCTCTCTTTGAAAATATGTGCAATATTTTTTCTATAAAGTACTATTCTTAAAACATTATTTGCCTTTAGGCAGCAAACAGTATCTTTTATCAGACAAAAACTTGTGCAGAATGAGCACAAGTTATTATTAGATTACGTAACAGGGCTGTTGTTTTGAATCAGTATCCAGCTGTTTGAAATTTTGGAAACTCTTACATTTGCTTTCTTTGCACAGGCAAAGACCTTGATCATCAAAGGCCCCAATCTAGCTCTAGTTTATTGCAATTCATGATATCCAGTAACTATAGCACAAGATGTGCCTTGCACACCTTGTTCAAATTTCATCCAGCTGGTTTAAGTCAGACCCAGAAGTAGACTGTAGCATGTACGACAGGCATGGACAAACTTCAGCCATATAGAATCCAATTATCTGCTTTGAACTGGATTATATGGTAGTGTAGACGCATATAATCCAGTTCAAAGCATATAATGTGGATTATCTGATTTGATAATCTGGATTATATGGCAGTGTAGAAGGGCCCCCAGAAATCGCAGCCTTTTTCCACCTATTAGGAATTGTGGGAATTAAAATTCAAAACACCTCGAGGGCTGAAATTTGCCCATGCCTGATGTAGGAGGAGGCTGTTCTTCCAGATGAACATAAGCTAGCACACCTCTGTTAACAAAGCCTCTTAAAATTAGGTTCCTTTTTCAAATGCTTTTCATGTCTCCCAGCCCATAACTTTTTTCACATTCTCTGTCTAACTGAAAGCTTGTAGAAGCATCAGTATTAGAAAGATAGTGAAGGAAAGCTAGAGGAAGAGGCATTAAATTCAGGCTTGAGTGGCATTTTTGCATGAAACCATACAAAAAACAAAACCTGCATTGGGGAGTGGAGCAGGATTCTGTTCTAATTGATCTTATTGTGCCTTCCTAAAACAGAAGTAAACAGTAGCTACTTCCTGAATTCTTGACTGCAGAAGTATAAGAAATAAGAGGAGACAAAGTAAAACTTCATCATCAGCTACCCCTGGCATTTAAAAAAATAGGATTTGATGTTTGGCCATCAACATGAAAATTATGGATTCCAGTGAAAGTAAAATATTCCTGGATGCATTTGGGAAGAAACATTCAAGTCATATCTAAAAGGTTTAACATAATTTCACTTACTAATAAAATGCTTATCTGACCAGGTTGCTTCATATTGCCTCCCTCTAGGAATGTTTGGCATTATGAATGCCATACAGCACAGAGGATATGAACACCTCATCCATCAACCAATTAAAGCTTATGGGAAACAATCCTACTCAGCCCTGTAGATGACTGTCTTAAAGTAAGGCTACAAGGAGTATCCATGGAGAACACTTTGCTGGTAAAAGGAGACAGGTTCAAACTTTGAAAAAAGAGCGTGTACCCAAACACTAACGTTTCCCTGCATCACTCTCCTGCCTATTGGAGAGAAAGGCAAAGAGAAATACAATTGTTAGAGCTGAAGAAATAGATTTGAATTTGAAACATGTTGTCCTATTTTTCCTTTTTCGTGCTGTAGAAACCTACGACATTTCTCTCTTGGGTACAAACTTTTCTGTTAAAAGAAATAATGCACCAACTTCATTCTACATATGCATCCTCATCCAAATAAATAACTCTTCCTTCAAGTATATCTTCAATTTGGTTGCAATGATTGATCAGTTCCATTTGTGTGTGTTAGCACAGATCGCTACAGTAAGTTAGTGCTCTTATGAAAACAATGACTGATGGCTTAATACTTGTCCTTTTATTTGTTATTCTTAATAATTTTTTTAGATCATTTTCCTTGTTCTGTTATCCAAAAGTGTCCTTCAGATAAAACTACTGGAATAATGCAACAGAATGAAAGAATAAATAACCTGGTTAAAGAAACTCAACTGGTGAGATGTGGGAGAGACACATGTGTCATGACTAATATATAATGACTGTACCTTCCAAAAGGGAATGAACCTTCTCAGAATCCTCATTCAATCTTGCTTAAAAAGAAACTTTCCACATTATTTGCTTTCATATCCAAATAAATGAAACATTTGAAGGACTGGCCATGAAGTATCAGAATAGCAAAACAAATCCCTGGTAAAGGTCAGGCATCTAGTGAATACCGAAGCATACAGATTGCAAACTCAGGCAGGAGATGATAACACAATCTAAATGAAAGATTAAAAGGAACAATATGGGTGATGCAAGTCAGAATGTAGACAGAGATCTTTCTTGCATACAGGTGGAAAAAATTGTAATAAAAAGGAATCGAAAAAAGATTGATAGAAGCACAGAGAAGTGAAGGGGCAAGAAAAGCAGAGTTTTATTTTTACTACTTATGGCTAGTGGGGAAGAGGGGGGCAAACTTGTGTGGCAAAGACCATCAGATATTGAGATGCTAGTTCCCATTTGTGTTATAATGTTCAGTGCATTAATCTCTTTCCATTAACAAATTTAATGAATATAATCCAATTAAAATATGTTATTTATATGAAAGTGAGCACGGTAGTATACAGGACTGACAGTAAGTAGAAATACTGCCAAAATGGACATTTAGACAACCAACCAACCAAAGAAATAAAACCCCATGATCTGCTCTCAAAAGGTGTGAAAGAGTAGGGGCCCCTACACACTGCCCTTCATCCCAGGATCAGATCCCAGATTATCTGCTTTAAACTGGAATATATGAGTCCCCAATGCCAGATAACTTGGGATAAACAGATAATCTGGGTTCATATCCTGGGATAAAGGGGCAGTGTAGAAGGGCCCTAAGAATGTGGAAATTGATTATTCAGGATTTCTTTTTTGTATGTATATACTGGTCTTTATTATAAAATGTCATGGTGGCATACAGATAAGCAATTGAAAACATTTTTGGATTAAAGCAAGTTAAAAACAGATTAAATGCATATATGATCTCAAAAAAATGAATTATATTAAATATGTTGTTGTGTGCCTTTGGGTTGTTTCTGACTTACTGGCAACACCAAGCTTTTATTGACAAAATTTGTTCTGAGTGGGTTTGCTTTTGCTTTCCTCTGAAGCAGAGAGTGTGTGGTTTGCCCAAGGTCACCCAGTGGGTTTCCATGGCCAAGTGGGGTACCAATCCTGGTCTCCAGCTCTCAAGCAATGCACTACACAATACAATACAATACTGATTCTTGTATTCAGCATGAAAATAGTTAAAACCACTTTACAGATGACAACAGTTTAAAATCATGAAATTCAGGCAAATTCATTCCTGAAGACTGCAATAAATAAGACATGATTTAACTTGGAGGCAGAAAAAACCGACACTGGCATCAGATGGCCTCAAAAGTGAGAGCATGCCATAATGAAAGCTCCAAAACCTTTCCCATATGCTCCCCACATAGTGCTCCAAGTGATGAGACCCAAAGGAAGATCTATTTAACCAATCTCAGGGGGCCATATATTGGAAGAGGTGCTCCTTCAAGTATCAAAGTTCCAAACTATTTAGTAGTTTAAATGTATTCACCAGCACTTTGACTTCCTCTTCCATTTTTCATGACTGAAAAGAATGTATGTATGACTAAAAAAACTGTGCTTTGGGGTGTGTGTGTGTAAAGACATGCTTCATTCAATGGTGAGATTTTTTACCAAAATACTAATGGGTTTCCATTTGAGAAGTAAAAGAAAGATCTCACAATTCAGTACAATACTTGGAGGAGATCAGATTACTGGCAGGATTATGAAAGACACAATGAAAATGAAATAATCAGATTTTCACATCCCTACATAAGAGGCAACATACAGTGTGGTATAGTGGTTTGAGCACTGGAGTCTGACAATTCTCCACTTGTCAATGGAATTCCAGTTGGTGGTTGAGTCACACACTCTGAGTCTGCAATATATTTCAGAGCTGAGCCACAATATGTTAGATAGATACTACTTAAAGGCACACAATAACAATACAATGAGAAGAGAGATTACTTTATCTATAGTGTTCAGGTTGGGAGTAATCCAAATCCTGATTTGAACTATATGTTCATTTCCATTACCTGATTATGCTGATTTGTTGAAATTGAGAAATTCAAAACTGCAGTAAATGTTTCACTGCATGGATTATGACTATTACAACATGGTGGTGGTAGTGGTGGTGGTGGTAGTGGTGGTAGTAGTAGTAGTAGTAGTAATAGTAATCACACAGTCCTAGACACTTGGGAAATGTTCGACTTGTGATTTTTGTGATATGAATTCCAGCATATGTCTCTCGTTTGCTGTGACATACTGTGTTTTTGTGTCAGAAGAAGAAGAAGAAGAAGAAGAAGAAGAAGAAGAAGAAGAAGAAGAATTTTATTTCTTGTCCACCTTTCCTCATGGCTTGAGGCAGGTTACAGCATTATTAAAAAACCAAATAAACATAAACAGATAAACAAAATAAACATAAACAAACACATAATAATTGTAAAACATTGTAAATGCATATATTAAAATGTATTTCCATAAATATGTATTAAAATACACAAAATAAAAAAGGCATGAAGTAGAAGTTTAAAATTCATCATTTAAACTGTCTGGTTAGGCCTGCCAGAAGAGATTGATCTCCACTTGTATCTTAAATTCTGACAGCTGATGCAGTTGTCAAAGCTTTACAGAAAGGCCACTCCACAGTTGTAACAGCTGATAAAAAGGGCAGCTGATAAAAAGGTTCTGGTTGGTAGTTGCCAGTCAGGTTTTGGCTACTTGGAGTAACTGCCCCCCAAAGGACCTAAGTATTTGGGTCAGATTGTATGAGAAAAGGCAATCCTTTAGGTAACCTGGACCTAAACCATGAAAGGCTTTAAAGGTTAAGCCCAACACCTTGCACTTTGCCTGGAAATTAATTGGCAGGTAATGGAGTGACTTTAGGATAGGTGTAATATGCTCACTCCTAGATGTTCCCGTAGCCAATCTGACTGCTGTATTTTTAACCAGCCAAAGTTATCTTGGTAGAAAGGTAGCCCAATGTAGAGCACGTTGCAGAAATTCAGCCTTGAGGTTACGAATGCATGCACTACTATCTTCAGGTCCTCCAAATCTAGGAAGGAACACCTTGTGGAACAACTAACCTGCCTGGACTTGCTCTGCATGAGTTTTCATTGTTTCACAAATGGGGGGGGGGGGAATGATAGTTCTGCATAAATTCATCTTTCTGAAAAATGCAATAGGGAAGAATGCTTCATGCCTTACTGTCACTTGGAAGTGAGAAATTGTGGGACTGTCAGAAAAGCTTTGAATATCTTGCTGCCCCCCCCCCCTCCCATAACCCTATACTTGAATAGTTGTCGGTACTGTAGTGCCATTTCTAACAGTGTCTCTCTTCCTTACACTTAGGTGAGTTTATAATAGCCCTTTTGGAAAGAGTAAAATTATATACTAAGGGCACTGTTGTAATGAGCACAAAATCTGCCTTCCAGTCTTGTCACTTGCTGGCTGGCTCCCACTGACAGGGATTTCTCCAGGGGTGACCTGATATGTGTTTTGTTGCACAAAGAACACACTGACATATTGCTGCCTCCAGGGACTTCCAGCATTCAGGCCTTCCCTCCAGACAGATACATTCCACCTGTCATCATGTTTTTGTATTGAGCAAATTTCTCACTCGGGGATGTTTTGGTTCCTTGCTATGTATTTTTTTAAAATAATAAATCTTAAATAGCTGTAAATAGAAGTGTGTATGTGTGCATGTGAGTGTGTTTAAATTATGCACATTTTAACCTGGTCTTATTTTTTATTGCTTAATTTGGATTAAATGTTTTTGGATTTAAAAATGTATATTTTTAAATTGCGGTAAATTGCTTTGAAGCCCCATCTGGGAAAAATCGGGAATAGAAACAGAAACAGCAGCAAGAACTTACTATTTTTTCAGAACTTCCTCTTCACTTTTTAATTGACCAATGGTAATAGGAACCTTTGTAGGCCAGATACATTTTAAGATACTTAATAATTCACTCCCTTTTGTTTCTTTTCTACTTTCTCAGAAAAAAATCTGAAAAACTTGGATAGTTTTGTCACACTTAGATATCATTATTAGGATTAAGAAATAGGAAAAAAATATGCAATTTCAGTCCCAAAATAAATTTAACATGAAAAAAATGTGTTCTTTTCCTTTGTCATTTATCATACAATCTAATTGTGTATATACCTTCAGTCTTCAGTACTCCTGAACAAGTCAGGGTTCCTTGCATTTTTCTTTTCTCTCTTTCTCTCCTTCTTTGTCTGCTTTTCACAGAACTGGGTAGAAGAAAGTATGTGATAATAGGGAAGGCTTTAAAATCTTGTGTTGCTTTTGAAGCTCCAGAGCTTCCCAGGAGTTAACAAATCGGTTTTGGCACTCTCCTGATTAATTCTGCCTTCTAACAACTCTTGCTTGCCATGTATGCTGTCTCTCTGCCTCCTCTAAACTTTTATCTTTGCCAACAGAGGGTCTGCAGTTTTGACTGTGCATTAATTGGTGGTCTGGCTGTGCTGCACTGCAGATGTTCTGCCACTGAGCAGTACATGAAAGGCTGCAAAATCAAACACAACCACCGTTGTTGAGAGCCAGAAGTGGAGCTCTATTGTGACAGTGAACATGGTAGCCCCTTACCTTCATTTTGCACAATATGAAAGAAGTTCCAGACATACTGAGAGAGTATTCTTGGCAGGGCAAAGAAATAGAAATACAAACACTATACAGCTTCTTCATAATATTTCCCAAAGTGCATGTACATTGTTTAGGTCAGAATACATCCTAGAGTTGTACTCTCACATAAAAGACATACGCTATACATTATATGGAACTGATATATAATACTTCCAACATAATACTTCCAACATAAGATTGCAAAGCATTAATTATGCTTAGAGTTCTTGGTAGATTTGAACATTTACTTTTCATTTCCTGGTTTACATAAATCGGGGTGTCAACAACAGAGGGTCATAGTGGTTTGCAACCTTGTCATCTCCATTATGGGTCATGACACTTCAACAGAAGAAGGAAATAGAAATACACTTCCAGGGTTTTTTTTTAAGCAACTTCATTATTCTTAAAACCCATAAATTATGCTTTAGTGGTTTTATTGTTGAGCTCAGATTCTTAGAGAGCAGGCTTCAAATCACTGCTGACATTGGAAATCCACCGGATGAGCAACAACCTCTACACATGTTGGGGGGGGGGGGGGTGGAGACCATTTTCCTGGCAGTCACTGGCAAAATGGCAGGCACATGGGTGCCTCGTGGCACCTTGTGCACCCTCCCACCTTCCCCCATCACATGTGAAAGATGGGACAAGATGCGTTGGTGCCCTGTCCCTATCACAAAGCAGAAAGAGCCCAAAACCCCACTTACTTCCCCATTGTTGCCGCAGAAGCATCTTGCAACACTTCCTCAGCACTTGTAAATGGGGCAGAGCTTGCCAAGTGTCATGTTATGGCACTCAACGAGGACCATCTCCAGAGTGCTTAAAAGGGGTGATGAAGTGACCAATCATATTTTCTTCACTTCAGTGGTAGAACACATTTACCACTGTTAATTTACAAGGAGAGGAATGGCAAAGGGGGCAGGTAACTTTTCTTATACTGCCTTTCACTAGCTTAGTTTGCTTTCTTGTCTTGACTTTGGGAGCCTTCTGAGCTTTAAAAAACTAAAACAAAAAAATATGGGGTCAGTTTCAATCCTTTCAATCCTTGCATGGGCCATGCAAACGCTTCAGAATGGATTCTGACTTACAAAACTTTCAATTTTCTTACGAATGCCAATATTTATGCACACCTCTACTATTTACAAGTCACAGCTCTCTCTAAAATCTGCTAACTCCAACTAATCCTCCTAACTCCAAACTCTCTCTCTCTCTCTCTCTCTCTCTCATCCCTCAGATCATCAATCACCACCTGCTGGCTGCATGGTGAATCAGCATTCTACAGATGGTTGTTAGGCCTCAGCTAGACTTCAATTCACCACCCAGGATTACCAGAGTATTAAACAAATTCTGACACTCCAGTGAAATCCCATGATAGGTTTACTATAGGGTTTCACAAATGATTTGAGGATACACATCAGCAAAATATGCTTACAACAAATCGTCAGGTAACGGGAGGGTACATTGTGTTTTAAAGAAGAGCTATGCTAACTATAACTGGATCAAAATATTACCAGAATCTCAGTAATCTCAAAAATCCCCTTCCTTTTCTACTAGGCTTCCATGTTTTAAGAAGATTTTGAAAAGCATTAGGGAAAAAAAGCTTTATTAGTGAACTGGCTTCTATCTGTGGATGACATTCCATGCTGGGTAAATCTTCAATTTAACTCAGATCAGTGAGGCATTTCTTGCTTTCTCAGTACACATTCATCAGTTTCCACAAGCATATTCAATCCGTTTGAAAAGCACATTTTGGCAATGGAAAGGCTAAAGACTGGCTTATTAAGTCTCAGCAGAGTGTCACCACAGAGACCATAGCTCATTCAATTTCCACTTATAGCTTCACATAAGGGATGTGAATTTGTTACACTGTTAATTTTTTTGCACATGCTTTAGCAGAGTGATCAAACACTAAGCAGCACATAAATGGCCTCCAATGGTGGTTTAAAACCTGTCTCAAATCTTCCTGTTAGCCTGTGCCATGGATTCCTTGATAGCTTGTACATTGGGTTAGTTATTTTAATCTTTGTACCCCATTATTCAATTCAGAATGAATCCACAGGGTAGCTTGCAAATAGGTTTAATGAATCAGATGTAATAAAATATTCTTCCTCAAAAATAATGATAAAATTTGGTAGAAAGAATGTGTTCCTGCCATTTAACTCAACATCAAACAAAACATCAAACCAATGTTACCGCATATGATGAATAATATTAAAAAGGATATGGTAGATGAGACCAAAAACCTATTCAACCCTACATTCTGTTTCTGCAGTGGCCAAACAGTTGCTTATCTGAAACCTAAAGGTGAGACATACATTAAATTGCACCCTCCCACTCTAATACTGGAGGCCATATCTATACACAGTCATTCTGAAGTAGCTATGACTCTCAGTGGATTTGTTCAACCGCATTAGTTCAACCTAAACTGCCCAAGTTGGTACTCATCATCCCAACTTGTGCTAGCAAATTCCACACTTTGGCTATGTATGTGTGAAAGAGTACCAACAAACAACCAATGAGTACCAAATATTATGCATATATGGGTAGAATCAAAACATGTGTGCAGCCTTCTGTCCACATGACCAGTCTTCCTTCCCTCGTCTGGTATGTTTTTGTTGAGACTCAGCATTCTGGCACCATACCTACTACTAGTAGTAGGAGAAGAAGAAGGAGTGATGCAGAAGCAGAGGAGAATCAGCGTCAGCTGAAACATATTCGTGACATCTTTCTGGCTTCCAGTGATTCGGAAGACTTTGCAGGATTCGGCCCAGAGGAAGCTATGGAAGCAGATTACAGGGGAGTAAAGAGAGTGGCCAGTGAGTCTGGCAGTGATAGTGACAATATGTCTAAGATAATTCCAGATAATTCCACTGGCACTGGAATTATCTGGAATTATCTGCTTACTCACAAGCAGAGGAGAATCAGCGTCAGCTGAAACGTATTCGTGACATCTTTCTGGCTTCCAGTGATTCGGAAGACTTTGCAGGATTCGGCCCAGAGGAAGCTATGGAAGCAGATTACAGGGGAGTAAAGAGAGTGGCCAGTGAGTCTGGCAGTGATAGTGACAATATGTCTAAGATAATTCCAGTGCCAGACAGCAGATAATTCCAGTGCCAGTGAGGGTGAGATGGAGGAGGCTTTAGACTGGACTCTGGTTCACAACATTTGCAATCAAACAACCTCCAGCGATGATTTTGAGGGTTTTCAGGATAACTGGAATGAGGGATCTTCTTGGCAGGATCAGGCATTAGAACAAAGGTGGCAAACTTGGCGTGGCTTA
Source organism: Anolis sagrei (assembly GCF_037176765.1). Lineage (NCBI taxonomy): Eukaryota > Metazoa > Chordata > Lepidosauria > Squamata > Anolidae > Anolis > Anolis sagrei. Next base: position 96,986,536 of record NC_090023.1, on the reverse strand, counting down.
GATGCTTCATCTGCGCAAGGAGAATCAGATGAGTCTAACGAATCCCAATCTTCTGATAGTGAATAAAATGTGCACATTGGGAACTGTTTCTTTGCAGACGACAAAGTGTTGTTATGTGTTGTTACTCTGCCTAACCTTGCTTGGATTCCCAGTATCCTGTTTCTCTGCCGTGTTCCTTCGGACCTTGGAATCTTCGTTCGCGAGTGTTACGCCTGGCTACCTGACCTTGGAATTGACTGGACTACGTATTTGCCTATCGGACCTTGCTCTGAACCTTGTATTTCTTAGAGACTATTTTGCTTTGCATTTTGCTACAAGCTCTTGTATCTCCTGTTTATTTTTGGCTGCTATTCAAGCCTGCTAGATATCCGGATTATCTACTGTTTATGTTCTTGCCTGAAAACACCTTTTGAACTGCCTTCACTGCTGTTAAAGTGCCTCATTAAGTTTGTTATTCGTTAAAAGACTATTATTTTACATCTCAATTGCTGTTTGAGACAATCTGTGTTCCTTGGGTCACAACAGTTCTCATCCAATATCCTCCGTGTACTTAAAAGTCTGTCTGTGTACTTCAAAGTCACCTATCTACTTTTTGTCACCCATGAATTTCAAATGGGTTTCTTAGACAAAGAAAATTCGGAGGTGGTTTTGTCAGTTCTTTCCTCCAAAAAATAGCCCAAATTTCTGGTATTATTTTGTGGTCCTCCATTGAAGTATTAACAAGAGCTGATCCTGTTGAGCTTTCAAGATGAGATGGAATCTGGTATCCTTACCCTCCGGAAATGGTTTTGAGTATAATGGGGCAAGAGGTGGGGAGTTGTAAATAGAAGGGCAAAATTGTTGGAAATGGCAACCTTCAAGTTTCGACTAGTAATTTGTTTTGCATATGATTTTGTTTGTATGTTTTGGTATGCAGCTTTCCCTTTACTCTATGTTTCTTGAGATTATGGGAGGGGCTGCTGACTACACGATCAGATCTGGGACTGCTGATTGCTCAAACCCTTTTTAGAACACAGAGATGCCATTACACTTTGGCCTGTTAAGAGCAAACGTACATTGCTGTTGATTATAAGAAAGATGCCGTGTGTTATCTGCACAGAAAAACTATTTCAAACCTTTCTGTGTCTGAATTGACAAGTTATGTACCTGTATTCTGAATACATGAAGGTTGTGAGTAAATCAAATATGAAGTCTATTTTTCTCTCTCTTGAAAACATGATATAGAAACAAGGTGCCCCTTTCACATAGCCATATAAGCCAGAATATCAAGGCAGGAAACCCCACAATATCTACTTTGTACTAGAATATGTGACAGTGTGGATTCAGAGAACTCAGTTCAAAGCAGATTTTGTGGGGTTTCCTGCCTTGATATTTTGGGTTATAAAACATCTTGGAAGGGCCCAAGATGTTTTATGCGATATTTATTTATTGATCATATCTGGAGCGAACCAATGTATTTGAGAAAACACACAGTTTAAAAACTTGGCATTCTTTTAAATGTCCTTTGATCAGTAGCTGGCCACTTGGAGTGCCTCTGGTGTTGCTATAAGAAGGTCCTCCATTGTGCATGTGGCAGGGCTCAGGCTGCATTGTAATAAGTGGTCTGTGATTTGCTCTTCTCCACACTCACATGTCATGGATTCCTCTTTGTAGCCCCATTTCTTAAGTTGGCTCTTCATCTCATGGTGCCAGAGCACAGTCTGTTCAGCGCCTTCCAAGTTGCCCAGGAAGGAGCCTCTCATTTGGTATCAGCCATAGATTGAGGTGTTGGGTTTTGGCCTGCCACTTTTGGACTCTCACTTGCTGAGGTGTTTCTGCGAGTATCTCTGTAGATCTTAGAAAACTATTTCTTGATTTAAGGCATTGACATGCTGGCCGATATCCAAACTGGGGATGGTCCGGAGATGTCACTGCCTTGATCCTTTCATTATTGGCTGCTACTTCCCGGTGGATGTCAGATGGTGCAATACAAGCTAGTCAGTGTAATTTCTCCAGTGGTGTAAGGCACAGACAGCCCGTGATAATGTGGCATGTCTCATTAAGAGCCACATCCACTGTTTTAGTGTGGTGAGAAGTGTTCCACACTGGGCATGCATACTCAGCAGCAGAGTAGCATAGCGCAAGGGCAGGTGTCTTCACTGTATCTGGTTGTGATCCCCAGGTTGTGCCAGTCAGCTTTCGTTTGATATTGTTTCTAGCACCCACTTTTTGCTTGATGTTCAGGCAGTGCTTCTTGTAGGTAAGAGCATGGTCCAGAGTGACTCCCAGGTATTTGGGTGTGCTACAATGCTCCAGTGGCATTCCTTCCCAGGTGATGCTCAGAGCTCGGGATGCTTGTCTGTTCTTGAGATGAAAAGCACATGTCTGTGTTTTAGATGGGTTGGGGATCAGCTGGTTTTCCCTGTAATAGGCAGTAAGAGCACCTAAAGCTTTGGAGAGCTACTGTTCAACCATCTCAAAGCTCCCTGCTCGAGCGGTGATGGCACGATTGTCAGCATAGATGAAACTCTTTGTTCCTTCTGGCAGTGGCTGATCATTTGTTTAAATATTGAACATTGATGGAGCAAGCACAGTCCCCTGAGGCAGACTGTTCTTTTGTTTTCACCATCTGCTCATCTGGCCCTGGAATTCAACAAAAACATTCCTATTTTGTATCAGATTTCCTATGAGGTAGGTGAGGTGGTAGTCCTTTGTGATATTATAAATTTTCCTCAGGAGAAGGTGATGATTTACAGTGTCATAGGCTGCTGACAGGTCTATGAAGACAGAAGACAACTCCTGTAATCTGCTGCCTTTCAAAAAACCATTTTCTATATGCTGAGTCATAGAATGTGATGTGCAGCTTTTGCCCTTCCTGAAGCCAGCTTGTTTTGGGATCATAAATGGGTCTATCTTTTCCTTGATTCTATGCAGAATAAGTCTCTCCAGAACTTTGTAAAGATGGCACAACAAGGAGATTGGTCTAAAGCTTTTTGGATCATAGGAGAGAAGATGTTTTTGGGCACTGAAAAAAAAAAACACTTCTGAAGAACTGCTATATTTTATGCATTGGCATCATCTCTGTTTCTAACAGATCAGAAACAACTAGGTTATCAGTCTAACAGCTGAAAACCAAATTGCCCTGCATAAGTACATGATATATCCCACTGAAGAGAAAATTTAACTCAAACGAGTTTTTTGGCTCTTCTTTAGAAGATCATATTTTTACAAAAGGTTATGATTTTCAAATGGTTGTGAATGCCATTTCTCTAAAAGGCTATGGGGATTCTGGTTTTCCAAAAAGTTATGGTCTTTAAAAGGTTGTGCCTTTCCAAAAAAATTACCCCTGCCCCCAAATGTCTGCCAACAGAACATGCTCCCATAATACAGATGACATTAATCAGGGACTATCCATAATGGCTTCTGCATAACAATCCTCTCCTCCCCCCCCCCCCCACACACATTGTATTCAGATGATATTTTAACATTTCAGTATCTAATATTTCAATTCCCATCCACAGTTTTTCATGTTCTCATTCCCATTTTAATTTGTTCTTCTCTCTGTTTTGCTTGCTTAAGAGTTTTTTTTACAATTATTAGTTCTATTTGTTTCCTTTCCTAACAGATCTATAGAAAAGAAGATGGAGCCAGCTTTTCTATGACATCGTTAACAACCCTTTTAGTCCAGTGTTGTCCTAGCAGCTGAGAGATTTTAGCTGTCCCTTAAAATAGAAGGAATGTGGATGAACTAGGAAACCTTCACCATGGATTAAGAAATGGGAATATATGTATGCTCTAATCATCATCATCTGCAAAGGCCATATATGCTTCCACAGCAAAATCTTTAATGCCCCAAGAAAACTGTTCTTAAAATAGAAGAAACTCAGTGCTAGCACATAAGTTACTCAGCTTGGATATCGAGCCTCTAGCTTGCTTTGTACATGATAAATCCTTATGTAGGCAAGATGCTAGTACTATAAAAACACACTGGAAATTTGCAAAGTTTCTTGGACCATAACTCCCATGATGGCTGAAAAATTGTTATAAATGCAAGGGAAGAAACTATTTTTTCCCAGCTGTTGGTGAAAGCATATATAACTAGAAATCCTGTCCAGAAATGACTAGAAGCTAATTTGCCAGAGGGCCATTTATTTCTCACAACTGTACTTCAGCTAGTCCATCTACAGACTACGATTTTTAATCGGTCTTCAACAACATGACATGTTTTCTCTGCTCCTAAAGTAGGGAAATAGAGTTCTAATGGCACCCAGTGGATAATTTCTTTCCTCGGTACTGGACCCTAGTTTATGTAGGCTAGGCTGGATCTACACTACCCTATATCCCAGGATTGGATCCCAAATTATTTGCTTTGCCAAATAATCTGGAATCAGATCCTGGGATATAGGGCAGTGTAGATCCAGCCTTAAACAATACTCTCTTGAAGATGTCTTCCACATTCAATATCAGCAAGCCGCTTCGAGTCCCCTCAGGGAGATGGAACAGGGTATAAATTATTTATTTATTTATTTATTTTATTTAGCTATTTTGTATACCGGTCTTCTCACCTCTGTCAAGGGACTTGGGCCGGTTTCCAACAGTAATATCACAAACAGTCATTAAAACATCTTACATATTAAACTAAAACATTAAAATAGCAAAATGCAATCAAATAATTACAATGGTCAGTCGTCACAATAAAATCGTTGTTCGTCATTCGTCGTCATCCATCCATATCACAGAATATTGACTCGCTCGTCGAATGCCAATTGCCATAGCCAGGTTTTCACCTGTTTTCTGAACGTCAAGATGGAAGGGGCATGTTGGGGTTCAGCCTGAGTTTGAACTTGAACCTGATTCTCTGTTTGTTCCTTCTGATGCTAATGAAAGTATATTTACTGATGCTAGTGGAAATGTACCTTTTGATGGCAATGCTCCTGAAATTAGTGAGGAAGAAACTGCTGTAGGTTTGGAAAATGCCAATGTTCCTGAAATTAGTGAGGAAGGAACTTCTGTAGATTTGGAAAATGAAAGTACCAGTGTTCCTGAGAATGTTTCAGAGGGAGACCTTGAACTTTCCCTCCCTTCTGCACCTGTTAACTGTAATGACAACAGAAGGGGCCAAATTTGGGAAGACAGAAGTAAATCACTCAGTTTGCGTCGATCCTCCCGAATTCAAGAATTAAAAACATTGGCTTCAAAACAGAAGGGAACCAATTCTTGAGTTTTAATTGCAATACGCCGAGCTGATTGTCTCAGTTCAGGCATCGTTTCAGAATTGATGAAGACCTTGGCAGTTCTCCCGGTTCCCTGGCCATAGTTTGGGAAGATTTCTAGGATATCAAGTACGGTTAGTGGATTGCTAACAGATTCCAGTATTTCCCAGTGAGGCTTTTGGTTTTGCTTTGTCCATTTAAATTCATGTTTGCTGATTTTGCTGTGGCTTTTGACTTGCATTTTTCCTTTATTTTGTAACCATTTTTCTTCAATAAAAAAGGATTGTTTTTCACAGCCAAGTGTGGTGGATAGTTATCTTAGGGCCTCGTTCCCTGCTCTGGATTGCAACAGGGCAGTTCTGATCTCCAGTGGGAGAGAGTTCCAGAGCCGAGGGGCCACCACCGAGAAGGCCCTGTCCCTCGTCCCCACCAGACGTGCTGGTGAGGCCGGTGGAACTGAGAGCAGGGCCCCTCCAGACGATCTTAACAATCTAGATGGTTTGTAGGGGAGAATACATTCAGACAGGTAAACTGGGCCAGAGTCGTTTAGGGCTTTATAGGTTAACACCAGCACTTTGAATTGTGCTCGGAAGCTAATTGGCAGCCAGTGGAGCTGGCGCAACAGAGGAGTAGTATGCTCCCTGTACCCCGCTCGTGTTAGTATTCTGGCTGCCGCTTGCTGGACTAGTTGGAGCTTCCGGGCAGTCTTCATAGGCAACCCCACGTAGAGAGCGTTGCAGTAATCTAAACGGGATGTAACCAAAGCATGGACCACAAGTTATTATTATTATCATTGTCATTATATAGAGTTACAGGCAATCATGCACTGGCACTTCTCCCTCTGCTCCAAAGGAAACCTCCAGCAGTCTTGGCTATGGTTGCCTGACCAACAATCAGTATCTTAGGGAAAAGAATGCTTTCAATGACATGTGTCATGAAAATATAATCATAGATTTAGAAGAGATTCCAAAGGTCATGCAATCCACTACTCCAACACTCTGGACCTCATCACATGGAGGTCCAGAAGCCAGGGACAGTGTGGGAAACCTTGGGGCAGTGCCCAGCTTTGTCCCATTACTATGACTGGTCATGGCCTGCCATACCATGATGTTTCCTCGCTGTCCCCAGCTTCTTCAATGAGGAGACAGATAGTCACCCATCTCCTCAGGGTTCCCTCTTAGCGTACTGCTGACAGCACACTATGACAGAAAAAAATCTGATGAGATGGTCTGTCAATGCAGAATTCAGTGCTATCCCCCCCCCCCCCCCCGAGAGATGGTGATTTAGCTTCTGCCACTTTCTTATCAATATAAAGTTTTTGCTAATGCTCAAAGATAATTTCCTTTCTTGTAATTTGAATCTTTGGCTTCAGATGTTACACATGACATCAACATTGTTTAGATGGTGGGTAGATGGAGGAGTTGGTCTTCTTGCTCAAAATGAAGCTTGTGTGTCCCCATTACCTCTAGGCAAGAAACCAAGCAAGCACAATTCACACTCTACTGCTGTCTATACTTCTTATTAGGCATGTTGGGTTCTGAGTTTTGTTCTGCTCTGCTGCAGGAGAGACCCTGGAGCCTGAGTATTTGCCATCCAGTTTTGCTGCCCTGGGATTACCCACAAGGAGACCTGCAGCCACACCCTCATTCCAGCCAGCTGACCCAGCAGCCTCCAAAGAGAGAACTTAATCTCGAGGCCTGTGAAGGCTTTGTTGGGCTTTGCTGCAGGAGAGACCCTGGGGCCTGAGTATTGCCTCCATTTATATCTTTGGGCCTTGCTTCTTGCACATCACCATCTCCATTGCAGAGCCAGCAGTTGTTGGGCAGCCTCTTTGTTGCCACTAGTTGTTATAGGCCTTCCACTGTCTGTTGTCACTGCCAGTCATTGCCGGTGGACCTTGCCACTGCTCACCATCTCAGCCAGGCTTTTGGGCCCTTTCATCTTCTCATCAGTGCCAGCCCCATTGGGCCTCATGAAGGCAGCCTTCTACCACTGCACTGGCCTTGCAGGGTGCCTCTGCAAGGCCAGTGCAGTTCTATGGATCCTTCCTGTGGCCTGGAGGCCATTTCCACTTATCCATTTTGCCCTTTTGTTGGTGTTGTCTCAACTGTGCTTTCTTGGCCCTTCATCTTCTTTGGCAGCCCCTGCCTAACTTTAAGGCCATGCAGTGACTTGGGCCAGACCTGTTTTTCCATCTCGCCCTCCTCGGGTTTTCCGCGGCCTAGACCATCAGCAATACACCTGGAATGCTACCCACACAGGACTGTCAACATTACAGTTAGATCCTCTTCTTACCAACAGGAAGGATACCCCCTCTTGCTTCCCCTTCCCCAGGAATGTTTCACCTTATTTCTACCTTAGAACTATATTATCACAGCTCAAAGTCCTTACCTAAACAATTGCATTAAGTTGTTTGGTCGCACAACCTTTTCAAATGCTCAGGGTACTCTGATGCTTCCAGTGAGTCAGAGAAATCAAAATGATTACTGAAAACATTTCTTGCAACATTTAACAGGCATAAAAAATAATTTTCTTCTGTGGCAGCCCCCATTATATTCAGCTAATAAGACAAATGGAAACTACAATGCAAACAGATCTATTGGAGTATTTATATGGGGGTGCTAATGTAGCAAAACTGACAGAGAGGAGCAGCTTCACTTTTTAAATGGACATTATAGCCAAACTTGATTTTCTGACAGGCCACACTATTACCTTTCTCTTTTCTTGTTTCATCTTGTGCCACCTGTTTGCAAGATCCTGTGTAGTGTGGATGTCAGTGGTCCCAACCACAATGAAAACGAAGACACCATATGTTGAATAAATGTGATCAAAATAGGGCAACTGGAGTGATCAAAATGGGGCAACTGGAGACCCTTTCTTTCTGAAGCTCTTCAATTTTATTCTATTTCTGAAGCAGCCTCTCTTTGTCCCAGGAGTCAAAAGAAAATGGGCACATCTCCACTTGCCTTTGCCCTGGGGCCTTTGGCTTAAGGAGTACTGGCTTGGCTTTGATCATTGCAACCACTTTTTCTTCCTTCTCTTTCTCTTCTCTTGACAAGGCATTGACTCTGTTCTTCAGGGCAAAAGTGTCAAGACGCTGCAGCCGAAACTTGGCAGAAATAGGCAAGACAGCTCTCAGTCAACACAGAAGGAGTCTTTTCAGAGTTTAAAGCAGTGGAGAATGCCAAAATCCAATCCTAAGGTCATATCAACGTGAAGCTCACCAGCTAGCCCAAACAAAGTCCAGGGTTATTCACAAAGGCAGTCCAAACAAAGTAGCAGGCACAACACATCATCTGAGAGTCCAGTCCAAGGGTCAAACAAATAAACAGCTCTCCAAGATCCACAATATGCCAAACACAGTCCAAGGGTCAAAGTCATTGGCTGAAATATCCAATATAACTATTGCTTCTAGCACTGTCCTGTTTCCAGTGCCCTTCTTTATCTACTGTCTCTCTAACAACTCTACAGCTGGTCTTTCCTCTGTTGGGCCAATCTCTTTGACCAGCAAAGCTGAATTAAGTCCATTCTCAGCTGCAACTGTGTGATGCACATTAAGTCCTGCCTTTCTTCCTGCTCTGACTCAGCTGCCACTATAAAGTCCTGCTCCTTTGCAGCAGTATCATTCTCAGGGATGTCCAAGCTGTTTATCACCCAAGAGCTGCAACTCTGCTGTTGTGATACAATCCCTCTCCTACTCATTCACTTCTTGGCCCATGGTCCTTGACAAAAAGCCGGGGAATTGGGAACTGTAAGGGGAACATGTTTTTTCTCTGGAACACCCATCACATCCTCTAAAATTGTAAAGGGGCACGACTTTAAGTGGAACTCATAGTGCTCCTCCTCCTGAGGTTTCTTGTTCTTGCAGTCCTGAATATTCTTCTCTAGATCCAAGTTGAAACCAATTGATTTGGTGGGCTCTTTTGTTGGTGCTTCTTGGGTAAAAAGGGAGCACCCTTCAAGATCTGGTAGATGGGTTCCTGAGTTTTGTACTGCTGGAGGTTGGCAATCTCCTCAACCTTCAATTCATGTGGCAGGCCTGAAACCGGTCTTAGTCTCAATGTGGGGGTTTTTTGCTATTGTCATCTTGGGTTCTAAAGGTCTGTTACCGAGTGTGAAAGACCCCCCTCCCCAAGTCAAAAATTATTAAATTAATTCACTTGGTACCATGACGAAGTGTTCCGCAGGTAGCACGACTTTTTAGTTTGACAAAGAAATGTACTCATATGCCAATATCTGAGGACCTGGAGATGCCCAGCAGTGGTTATCAACATCCAGGAAGCTCAATGACCCCCACTGTATTATTTCTATCTCCTAATAAAAGGGTTACCTTTATCTGATCACTTCTTGGCTCTTCCTTTCACTTCCTGTGTCTCTTTTTCACTCCCTTCCACATTCCAGCCCCACAGCCTACAGGTGCCCCTTCCCCACACTGGTGCTTCCTCACATGCCCTCCCACCTTCCATCCTTTCCAGGGACCTCACAGCCTTGATTTCACCAGACTTTCCAGTTCTTTCACCGTTCCATTCTGTTGCGTGTCATCCTGGACTTCACAAGTTTTCAGTACCCAATGAGTATTTATATTAAGAAAGCAGGATTAGAATGAGAAATTCCTTTCTCTATTCCTATGTATGTCTTCCTAAAAGGGGTTTTCTGTCTCTACTCCTCTCTTCCTGTTTGCTACTATCTCTTCCCCATTTAAAGTTATAGAAATGTGATCTCTTTGAGGTATCCAGTAACTTCCTCATTCTGCCATTTTGATTGTGCCTAGGCTTTGACCACATGGTCGGCCTCCATTTTCTCCCTCTTCTGCCTTTTGTCTCCTGTGAAGATGCATCTTGCCATTCTCCAGCAAGATGTAGCTGAGTGCATACGTTTTATATCTTTACCTTTGCCTTCCTTAGAATATGAAATTTAGAAAGATAGTTAACTCCAAGAACTTTCCTATCCAGAATTTATTTCTTTTACTTCAATAAATCAATGGATCATGTTTTTTAGTGATGAGACGCTAGGTAAAGGTAAAGGTAGTCCCCTGACATTAAGTCCAGTCATGTCTGACTCTGGGGTGTGGTGCTCATCTCCATTTCTAAGCCGAAGAGCCAGCGTTGTCCGTAGACACCTCCAAGGTCATGTGGCTGGCATGACTGCATGATGAGACGCTAGTGAATGGTTATTATAGTAATTGTGTACTAATTGTGTATTAGGTTAGGTTGTTAACTGTTTTTTATATTGGTGTATTGAATTTTGCTGTTCTTGTGTGTTGTGAACCGCTGTGAGTCGCCTCCGGGCTGAGAACAGCGGTATATAAATAAATAAATAATACTTTTGAACATATATTTTGGCTCTGCAACCCTGTGCCATCCTAAGCAACAGAAGCTTATCCCAGCTCACCACATGTAAGTTTCTGCTGATTTTGAAGTGTTTCTAGCACTCCGCTATATTTTTGGTGGAATCACCCCAAGAGAGGGTTATTTTTTTAGTCTAATCACTCACAGATTCCCAACAAATTCACTTGCATTGCAGCATGTCCTCGGATAAATTGACCTCTCACCTACTCACCCAGAATCCTTCTGTCTCTACTTCCCATAATCCCAGTATAAACAGCCCAACTACAAATCCATAACTCATGGCTCCATGGATATTGAAACCCACTATTCCCTCGGTATCCACAAATTCCTATTTCTTGCCCCTTTTTCACAATAGCTCCCCGGGATCCACTCACTCCTTTCACCACTATCCACAAATTGTATTTTACCCCTTTATTCACGTTTTGTCAAGTAACCCATCCCTCATCCCCTTCCTGCGTCTAAGTCCATGTCCCACCATCTGTGTCTGTCCCCAACCTTCGTGGACTTGGAGACCAAGTAGGTTTCCTTCATGATCCACAAACCCCTTACGTATGTCCTCCTCTCCCGTGGCTCTCAGCCATCCATGGGACCCTCATGTGCATGGTTACCCTATTATTTTTGCCCTTTTCTCCATTTTTCTTCCCCATAGGATACCCTGGGTGGTATCATCTGGTATGGCAGTTCACAATTCACAAGAAAGCTGTACCCTGTTTTCCCAACAGAAACATTTCCCCTTTGTCACATTCCCAGCAACTAACCATTTAATCCTTTGAGGATGAACAATATTCTTCTGCTTTGGACTAAATGGACAACAGTGCCAGAGGCACTGGACTCATATAGATCATGATCTCTGTCACAATAACAGTTTCTTGGGATCATGTAGGTTCCATTGCTCGTACCCCATAATCCAATCAAGAAATCATTTCCAACACTTTTGTCTCCTGGACTGCTGGCCCCTCTCCAGCAAATGGATAGGGGAAAATCTACATCAAGAGTGGGGAACACTCTCTTATTGGCTAACAGGAACCAAGCTCTCATCTTCACCTGGAACCTCTCCTGACATCATCAGAGCTCAGCCAATCATGGTGGCGCCAGTACAGCTGGGCAGGAGAGAGAAATTTGAATGTGCACAGTATAAAAATGCCTGTTTTTCACTGTACTATATTTCACCTCATTTTCACAGATTATCACATTGCTGGCATTACTTTCAGCTGATTATGAAGTAATTTGGTGACTTTTCTTCAACTTGGTGAGGTTTATTTGGGTACATTGGCTTCGTTACTCGCCAAGCACATGTACTAAAACTGGCCAAGCACTAGTACTGCTCTCCACTTAATGGACTTGATATCCACATCTCAGGTTCTGGTATCCGAGGCCATTTTAAATTGTTCTATTTTAATTTGTGCCTTCATAAACATTCCTGCTCCTTAGGGATTACATTTTTGGAAGTTTTCTACTTGCTACGTCAAGGACACATACTCTCAAACTTCTTATTGTTGCCCTGGGAGAGATTGAATGGCTTGGGGATCATGGGTCCTTTTGGCAGTTGGACGAGAGACAGCAGGTGTCTCCTCAGGGCTGCTATGAAGTCTATCTCCTTGTATTCTGCACCAGACAGGCTCTCCCCATGCTGCTTAATCTTTTCATCTATGAAGAAATGAAAATCTACTGGCTTTGTTTTATGGGTCGCTGTTTTCATAGGTTGACCTGGTCCAATGATGGCTTCTCTAAGAAGATTTTTATTCTTTCTGTGCAACTCAGTCACCTCTAGCTACTGTTGTTGCATATTCTCCACTTCTAGCTCCTTTATGGTCTTCCCCTTGAGAGAGAGATTCCCCCTCTTTGGCATTGCAGGTGCAACTGGTCTTCCCTGGAATAGCATATCTGTTCAAGGGTATTTCACCCAACAGCTTCTTAGGGACCTGATACAGACTCTTTGTTTCTTTTAATGATATGGTTCTTGCTTCCTTGTTAGCAGCATGTCTTTCTGCTTGGCTTTTAGCCATGATTCTGCACGGGGCACTCTTTTGTCAGGCCAAGAGCCCCCTTGTTGCACTTCCAGTCATTCTGCCAGCAGCTTATATTGCTGCCTCATTTGATGTGTCTGTATGCTCTGTCACAGGATCAGCAACACTTGAAGTTGCTGTATTTGGGAGTCTGCTTGACACTGCTGTAGGTCTGCGAAGGAATAGAGGTGAATCTGCTGACGAAGATACTCTCGGTATTGTTTGCTCCATCTGGACAGGCTGAACAGAACTGGACTCCAAAGCCCTGAAAACGGGTGCGGGGGGGGGGGGGGACTGGTGCCATGGCCCACAGAAAAGGGGTTGGTGCTCAGACAGGAGGCTTGCCACTGCGGGCCGGCTGCTTTTCGCTACTGCCATGCTTAATCCATGCCGCTAGCGCTTGTGCCGTAACCACTGACACTGCTACTTACTTCTGTTCTATTGGATAAAATAAGGCCACAACTTTAAAGGTTACAGCTTATCAGAGTTGGCACACCCACTGTGTCATGGATCCCTTATTGATATGCAATGCCGTACTGTATTATTTCGCTCCTGAAACAGTTGCTGAGCTGCCCCAGTGCCTGTGTGTACTGACCTAAATTTGAATCCAGGACCCATACCAACCTCAGTTATAACAAATACAGGAAGGGTGGGCTGGAGATCCTGATGAGACTGTGGGGACACCCTCTTCAAGCCAATGGGGAGCCGGCAAGTGTCTGGCTCCCATCAGTTTATTATTATTATTATTATTATTATTATTATTATTATCTTTATTTGTACCCCACTAACATCTCCCGAAGGACTCGATGCGGCTTATAAAGGCCAAGGCCTCAATAAAGACAACAGCATAATAATACACATAACATTATAAAGCAAATCAAAACATTAAGCAATAACAGTAAACAATAAGAACAATACACCATAACACAATAAAACTAGGGCCGGGCCGAATGTAATGGTTATAGATTAAAAAGTGCTGAGTATGACAGGTGAAATATAGGATTTTAGGGTAAGTGCAATGTGCAGGCAATCTTAAATCTCTGATAAAGTGCTTTTGGGACATATTGCTGGAGTTTCCTATTCTGGAAAGGCACACCAGAACAGCCAGGTCTTCAAACTCTTCCTAAAGACTGCCAGGGTAGGGGATTGTCTGATGTCCTTGGGAAGGGTGTTCCAAAGTCGGGGGGCCACCACAGAAAAGGCCCTGTCAATCGTCCCCACCAGACACGCCTGCGACGCAGGTGGGAATGCGAGCAGGGGCTCTCCAGATGAACGAAGAGAATGCGTGGGTTCATAAACGGAGATGCGGTCACACAGGTAGGTAGGTCCCAAACCGTTTAGGGCTTTGTAGGTGAGCACCTGCACCTTGAATTGGGACCGGAAAATGAACGGCAGCCAATGGAGCTCCTTGAACAGGAGGGTTGACCAGTTAACATCCTGGCCGCCGGCAGTTGGACTAACTGAAATTTCTGAGCCATTTTCAAGGGCAGCCCCACGTAGAGCGCATTACAGTAGTCCAATCTAGAGGTGATCAAGGCATGGACCACTCCGGCCAGATCAGCCTTTACGAGGTACGGTCGCAGTTGGCGCACGAGTCTCAATTGTGCAAAAGCCCTCCCAGACACCGCCGACGCCTGAGCCTCAAGTGTAAGTGATGAATCCAAACTGCGGACCTGTGACTTCAGGGGGAGTGTAACCCCGTCCAGCACAGGTTGCCACCCTATACCTCGATCTGGTTTTCAATCAACCAGGAGGACCTCTGTCTTGTCGGGATTGATCTTCAGCTTGTTCCTCCTCATCCAGACAGCCACAGAAGCCAAGCACTCGTCCAGCACTCAAGGGGCTTCCTTGGAGTTGGGTGGAAATGAGTAATAGAGTTGTGTGTCATCTGCATAGAGATGGCACCTAACTTCAAAACTCCGGATGACCTCTCCCAGCAGTTTCATGTAGATGTTAAAAAGCATGGGAGATAGAATAGAGCCTTGCGGGACCCCACAGGTCAAAGGCCAGGGGTCCGAGCAGGCATCTCCCAGTTTCACCAACTGGGATCGGCCCTCCAGGAAGGACCGGAGCCAGGACAGAACCGTGCCCCCGAGACCCATCGCAGAGAGAAGTCCCAGTAGGATACCATGATCGATGGTATCGAAAGCCGCTGAGATGTCCAAGAGGACCAACAGAGTCACACTCCCCCTGTCCAGCTCTCTATGGAGGTCATCCACCAAGGTGACCAAAGCCATTTCGGTGCCGTGGCCAGGCCTGAAATCGGACTGTGACTGGTCCAGGTAATTGATGTCATCTAGAAAACCCTGGAGCTGGGAGGCGACCACCCACTCCAGCACCTTGCCCAAAAAGGGGAGGTTGGAGATTGGTCTGTAATTGTTCAGCACCGTGGAGTCAAGGGAGACCTTTTTAAGGAGTGGACGAATCACAGCCTGTTTTAGTCGAGATGGAAAAGCCCCCTGCTCCAATGATGCATTAATGATCAACACAAACCAATCAACCAATCCCTCCCTGCCCGATTTAATTAGCCAAGACAGGCAAGGGTCTAAAGCCGACGTGGTCGCCCTCACAGCACCAAGGACCTCCTCTACGGTCTCAGGAAGAACAATAACAGTTTGATACATATTATGGCTTACACTTGCAAAGGCTTACTGGGAGCCACCATGTGCTCTCCTACAGCCTTCCCACATTTCTCTGGGAGCAATCGAACCTGGGATCTGGGCACCACTTTGCCTGGTATTTTTTTTTTTTTTGTATTGCATCAGAAATGTAACAGTCAATTCATGAGGAATTAGAAATATTGCTGAAAATGTTCATTCCTCTCTCCTCCCCTCTGCACCACGTTCAAAGTCAAGGTCTGGCTTTTTTTCCTTTTGGGAGCATTACCTTACTGGAAACCATTGGGTTTGGTTCAAAGATTGCTATATGAGTAAATGAAAAATTCACAGTTAATATATCACTCCCTGCATGGCCAGCCACACACTGTTTTACAAGGAAATCCTCCAGGTGTCTGCTAAAAAGTCAGTGAGGCTTCTGAATATAGGTTGCACTGGTAATTAGTCAGGAATAAACAGAAATGAAACATTATATATTATCATACCCATCCTTCTTCTTGATCCAGTTAATATACACAATTATCTGACCTCCACTTATATAAAATTAATATGTTTCCTAAGATAACCATTTCTTGATACAAATTCTGTATTACCCCCATTGAAGCATTCTACAATCTAGTTGAAGTAAGAATAATAGGGAACATGCTAATGCCACCTGATTTGTCTTCTTTATTTTCTGCCCAATTGCAGTAGTTTCACACTTCATCTATTATGGCTTCTTCCTATGGAATCTTGGGATTTAGAAATCTTACCTGAATTACAATAATAGCACTCTCTAGCACAGAATTCCAAGTACCTTACCTAATAAAACTACTAACTCCAAGATGCAGCCATGACAGTTGAAGTGGCATATTCACAGACAGTAATAGGAGGCAGAAAGCCTCCACTACATATAAAATAAGAATTTCATATTGAAGTTGCTATCAGGTCTTACATGGAGGAAGCCTCCAGTTAAGGAAGGGTAAGAGAGCCAGTGGTCCCTTCTACACTGCCCTTTATCCCAGGATCTGATCCCAGATTATCTGCTTTAAATTGGATTATATGAGTCTCCACTGCCAGATAATCTATGAGCAGTGAGGAAGTATTCAGTGATAAAAGATTCCAATTTGGAAACAGAGGAAGAAGGCAACCTTCCTTAGAACTGGTGAAATCAGAGCTTGCATCATCTTATATAGCTCTTGAGCAGAACTTAGATGCTGAGTTGTTTCATCCCTGAGTGTTGTAGACTAAAGCGACAGCTGCGAAAGTTCAGGAAAGATTTCAGTTGGCCTTAAAACAAAAAACAAAAAAAAACGTGACAATTAGGACAGCTGTTTATTGGATTATTCTGCTTGGCTCTTCTCTTGATTGTGAATCCTGCTCAAATTGCCTTTTGTTTCTTAACCCTGGACTTTTTTTTGTGTCAGGAGGGACTGCAAGTCGCTCCTGGTATGAGAGAATTGGCCGTCTGCAAGGACATTGCCCAGGGGACGCCTGGATGATTTGATGTTTTTATCATCCTTGTGGGAGGCTTCTCTCATGTCCCCGCATGAGGAGCTGGAGCTGATAGAGGGAGCTCATCCGCCTCTCCGCCTCTCCCTGGATTCTGAACATGTGGAACATTTCTTATATCACAAAGGTTCTCTTCTGCAGACTTCTTTCATAGATGAAAATCTGGGTAGTGCCATTGTGTCCTTATGTTTAGACCAGTGAAGAAGATTGCATCTGTAGTCCAGGATAAGAGTTGGCAAAAAAAAAAAAAAAAAAAAAGAAAGAAAGAGAATACAAGCTCCCTTGTACTTATGGAGGTCAGACATTTGGGAGTGGGAAGAATACATGAATTCAATTTTGCAGTAGTTTGAAATTTATTTTAATATGTGAATAATGAAATGTTTTAAAAAGCCTTATCCAGCAGTTATAAAAGAAAAAGAAGAAAATCCTCCCCTTAGAAACTGTCAAAACAGCAGCTGAATGATTTCCTCTGGGAGGTGAAGGAACATCACTATGCCACAGGGAAAAACAAAGAAGCCAAAACATGGGTTGAAATGGGAGGTGGGAAGTAGTGAGGCTCTTTTTCCTCATCCTTTTTGACAGAATGCACCTGAAACAAAAACATCAGCCAAGGAAGGCAGTATGCCTTTCTTGTCACTTCCTTACTGCTATGCTACTGTTATTAAAAATTGCTTGCTGCATAAAGAGATTTTTCAATGTCAGCATTAGAATATACATGGCCTAGATTGAACTTGAATGTGGTGCTCTTCTAAGACTGCTGAGAAATACTGATGGAAAACCATATAGGACAGATTTCTTTCACTTTGCATAAAAATGATGCTTTTAAGTACATTTGGTTAATCTCTTCTTGAATTTGCAACAGGCATTTTGTCAGTCAGTACTTTTAACCATAGTATTTACCTGCAACAGACAGTATCTTTCATGATTTTTAACATATTTAGCTCTTGAGTTCAGTATGCTGAACATTAGATGACAAAATCTTATTATTATTGACAGAATTCCTATTATGCTTGTAAACATTTCTTAATTCAAAAGCCCTCCACACACAGTCTCTGTGTGAGCCAGGAACTTATTCATTGGTTTTGAGTGCCTTTCCAATAAAGCCTTAAAATTTAACTTCAAAGTCTGACAAGCATATGCTGGGTACTTGGGTAGCTATCAACCCAGAGGTCTAATTTGGAGTATGTAGTATGCTTATAGTTTGATTATACCTGGTTTGTGAAATGGAAAACAAGCATAGGTTTAAGGGGGTCTACCTTGTTGGAAAATTAAATGGTAGTCACATATGGTGGCATGGTCCCTGAAGATTCAGATTGGCCAGATACTGCATGATAAGATACAGTGAGACTGGAAAAATCTGCATGACAATACTAGAAATCCAAGTCTCCATTGAAGTGGTCAGACTAGGGTCAAGGCTCATTGAAGTCACCTAAAAATGCCTTCCATATGTCAAAAACACCCTTCAGGCCCCTTTTTACATGGTATATGATGGTTGCCATGACTCCACACTTGCATGGAATTCATGATGTGGTAGGGGAACAAGTTATCTTTGCTGCAAGAGTCGGATTATGGAAGTCCAGATCCAAAAGGCTGCTCTTGACTGACTGGCAGACTTCTACATTTGTGAACATTAAGAATGCTTCCAAAGACAGACCAATTGTTTTGATCCTTCTGAGAATCAAAGAATACCATTCTGAAATAAAATGATCTGAAAACACAGAGGGAATATAGCTATCAGAGTCTGCTTGAAAATGTATATGCAACCAGAATTTTATAGCTCTGAACCATGCCAAGGTTTCAAGAGTGGTTTGACCTGTCTCAATGCATAGAACGGCGTAAATACACATTTAGGGAGCTTCATTAGTTTCTGGAGAAACTTGGAATGTGGTGTATTAAATGATCTATGGATTGCAGAAATCCAAATAGGGGAGCCATGCAGTAACAGAGAACAAATCCTAGCCCGACAAACCTTGAGGGCAGCAGGGGTATGGTTACCCTTACTGTAGAAAAAATGATATATTTGTATGTGCAGAAACCATTACTGCTTGTCACTGTGAGAGCCATGACAGGTTATACCTATATCAAATACCATGGTATCAAAGGTATGTGACCTGTTCAATTTTGTGACCTCTGATCTGTCAAGACATGGGCTTTCACTTTGTTTTGGCAAAAATGAGAATTTTTGATTTAATGCAGCTAATTTTCAGTCTATTTATTTCACAGTAATTTTGCAAAGCAATGATTTAAGTATTTAAGGCCAATAGTAGATAAGGACAATAGCACAGCATCATCTGCATATAAGAGTAAGGAAACGTGTAGAATGTAGCTATGACCATTCACCAACACTAAAGCCTGGGGTAAATTATACAGGAATATGTTGAACAAAAGAGTGGCCTTACCGATCCTTCCAATTACTGGCCAATTAGCCTTCTATCGGTAATTGGAAAGCTTTATTATACAAGTATAATGGCAAATTGCCAACTATTTGGTGGGATGCTCATGTTGTTAATGATGGTGATAAAAGTGCATAGCAATATTGAAAACATAATAAGAAACAAAGTAACACTGAAACCAGAAACTTTTTTATTGGGACAGTTAGAAAACGAGCAAAAGTAATTAGGTTAAAATCTAATGAAAAGTCCAGAGTCATTAGACTCCACCCCCAAATGACAAGTCATATCATTGCTAATGGGATCCATACAGATTTTCTGATCACATGTAAAAAATGGAAGAATCCATAAAAACATGATTATAATGCTGTTAGCAACACTTTGCAGACAGATTCCAATAGATTACTGATGTCAATGGGACTCATTCAAAATAATTCTCAAAATGTATTTGAAATGAAGTATTTCCTAATGTGATAACGTCCTAATAATTGTCTCATTTTATGTATTATCATAGAAGATCCAATACCCAGTATCTGCAATAGAGTAGAATGCTATACTCTGCACACATCATAACTGGTCATTTGATGTATCAGATAAAAATGAGGCGCATCCAGAGGAAGACTTAAATATGTTTGAATCATAGCATTTTAACATGAAAAAGTGCAGCATGTCCTATTTATAAATTAATCTCCTTCCCTGGTTGAAAAAACAGCATAAGAAACAGTATGATTATTAGGAACTTGTTTTTCTCTCATTCTCAAGCACTTACCATGCAAATAAGATTCTGAAGTATTATTTTGTCTGTTTATATAATCGGATAGATGTGCTTAGATGCAATTTTCAACTCTGTAGCATTTCTGCTATTTTTGGATTTGACTGAATGAATTGTAAACTCTATTAATACTTTTCAAACTGTGAGACAATATTAATTTCTTTATTGCTGTTTGTGATGTATAAAATCTAACTAGTAACTGAAATTTATATGGAAATATCCAGCATTTCTCATTATGGGCAATGTGTTTCCTCTAGGTAATTTGCTCCATGGTAATATTGTTAGGCTTGACAGAAGTATGGATATCTAACACAATAAATATTTTATGAACTATACATAAAAGGATATAGACAGATTGAAAGTATAGGAAATTAAAGTTGGTGATAAAATTATCATCTTTATCCTATGACATTAGAAAAAATAAATATAGAAAGAAAGGATTAACATATATAGATTTCATAACAATTAAATAGTACAAGACTGAGAACTAGTAAGGTTCAGGAGTAGCATTGTTGTAAGGCTGCAGGACTGTATTTTGGCTTTTCAGATTCTTAAGTCATGCCTTTTTAGAAAATCTCTCCCCATACCTTCTTCCCATTCCAAGAAATCCTATGGTTATGTGTAGAGTTGGTATTTTCTTCATCTATCCCCCACCTCCCATTCTTGAAGGTTAAGTCAGTGGATATGATACTACTGCTAGAATTAGTTAAACTGGACACATATTGTTCTATTTTATTACCGTTCCATGTTAGAGATCCATAAAGGGATTGTGATTATATTATACCTTCTTCAGTATCACATTAATGTATTCCTTTGGCACCTCTTTTAAACTATTACCCATATTTTAATATCTATCCTCTCAAACTCACATCGTTCTACATTCCATACTATATTATTCTCTTTGTGCTCAGCACACAGGACGTCTTAAATGTAATACTTGGCTTCTTAAGAAAAGGAAAATTACATTTTTTTGTGTTTTCAGATTATTTCTTGAGTTTTCAATTATCTGCCAAAGGAGGCATACATTAAGTATTAATTTCAAATTATTAAATGACTTAAGTGGAAGATCATGAAATATATAATCCCAAAGTCAGAAAACTAGAATGCTGAAAAGTTGTGGACAGTTAATGTCAAACAAAGAAGTATCTCTACAGTACACTAACTTATGGTCAACAAAGATGAAATACCCTTGGCTGTGTCCTGACACACATCTCTGCAATTCACCAACATGATTTCTCAGTGTCTCTGCTACATAGCCATTATATGTAAAGTGTTGTAACATGAGACAATGATATAGGATTCTAACCACTATTCTCTAGCACTTCTGTACACTCCAGTGCAAGTCTGTGGTCAGCCTCCAGTAGAACTTAGAAAATGCCTAGAGAGAACCTCCGGCCCACGTGGTCTCTTCTAATTCTATATATTGTACACGTCTGACTGTCCTGAGATGGTCCACCTGTGTTCTAAATGGACAAATATATTTTATAGGCTTCATTTATACTTTTCTTTTCACTTGCTTCCTCTTACCATTTTTCAGTACTGACATATCATTGCATTGAGAAATTAGCCTTTTTCATCTTATCTTTCTATTGATGTGTGTCAATACATAGCAGTATGTAGCTCCACCATAAATGAGCCAAAATGACACTGGTTCATAATCTAAAGGCCAAAATGCTGAAGTTTAATGGACTCATGTACTAGGGCTTACCCTTCTAAGGCAAACATGAGCATAGCTTTCCACACTGCTGTGACTAGCCCAACAAGCTGCAGTGCAGCTACGAGCTAAGTTAAAGGTGAGACTTTAGACTGTCCACCTCATCAGATGGCTGGTGGAAGAAGGAGGTGGTAGTCCACTTCACTGCAAGGCACCCCACGCCTCGCATTGCCCACCTCACCAGGAAGGTGATCAAATGGGGTGTGGGGGGGGGGGGAGAGAGAGAGAGAGAGAGAGAGAGAGAGAGAGAGAGAGAGAGAGAGGAGCGTGCGTGGTGTGTGCAGCTTCCCCCAGAGTTTGGGCAATGGAGGCACGCCATTTTACGATTTTATATAAGGGACACCATTTTACGATACCATTGTATATAATTGGACTTGAGCATCCAAGATTTGGTGGTACATGGACATTTCTTGAACCAAACCTCAGTGGACACCAAGAACCTATTGTATTATTTACTGATTATGAGGTAGTACTAACATATTTTTGTTTCAACAATATGCTAGTACATATTTTACTGTATCTTTACTGCATAAAATACAGAAATAATATATACAGAATAGCCATAAAGGAGAGTAGAAGGTGAAGGTTAGTGATTTCAGTTGCTTTCATCAGATTTCATCTATTACCTTGAACTTTTGCCATTTGAAAGGCTTGTGGATGAGCTTTAGGGAAGATATACAAGTCAATTTTGTTTTTTTTAAATAAAAAATAGAAAGAAGGTGCTTTTGTATGGCACGATTGTAATAGAAATGAATGAAACTGGAATCAGAAAGCATTTTAGGACTCATTAATTTTGAGTGGTATTACATACCAGGGTCATTTCTGCATTGAATCACCAATGAGTGTGCTCCTCTGATGCAGAGCAAAAGCACTAGGGTGTGAAAGTCAAATACACATTTTGGAATAGCAATATTCAGATCACTGAAACAGAAATGCAGTATTCTGATTAGCTGATATTGTCATTTTACTCTTTCTGTCTTAAAGGAAAATTTCCTAGTTACTTAGAAAGATGTCTACAATATAATCCAATGCATGCTTACTCAGAAGAAAGCCCCATTCTCTTCAGTGAAACTTACTCTTAAGCAAACAACATGTATTTATAGCCATAGAGTGCAATTTTATACACTCAAGCCAGGCTGAATTTAATGTTTTATGCCAATTTATATTTGTGTAGAACTTACGATGTCCAGCAGAATCACCTGAGTTTAATAAGATGAAAGTCAACAGAGACAAATGAAAATTCTACATTAAAATAAAAACAATGGAAAGGAATAGGATGAGGATGAGGGTTACTTTGCTGAGCAAATCAGTCAATTGCTGTCTTAGGCTGCATTCATAGGAGCATAGTTTATAATAGAAGCAATAGTCCCACTATATTATATGTCAGCAATATTCTATACCAGGGGTTCTCAAACCTTTTTGGCCACAGAGCCCTTTTTGAAGCAAAAGTTTCTCATGAAGGCCAAAGAAATGTTTATATATTACATTACATTATATATTATATTATATATAGTGTACATATATCACATATGGGCAAACTTTTTGATCAACATAAAGCAGAAAAAACACCATCAAAGCATTCCCTGAGCGGTGGGAGGGAAATATGGAATTATGGAATGGAACCATAAACGGTTATGGAATGCCCTACCAAGCGACATCAGACAGGCCCCTTCGTTGCTGGCATTTAGGAAGAAGCTCAAAACCTGGCTTTTTGAGCAAGCGTTTTGAGCAAGCGTTTGGCTAATCAGCGCAATTGTACACAGAATGACGGTAAACTGAACATAGGAACGGTATAAGGATATGAGACTGGATCTTGGTTGCGATCGAGGCACTGTATGAATGGTTGTGTGTTTGTTATTGGGTATGCTGTGTTTTAATTGTTATTGTTGTGGCAATTAATATTGTGTAAACCGCATTGAGTCACCTATTATAGGTTGAGAAACGCGGTATAGAAATAAAGCAATAAATAAATAAATAAATAAATAAAATACAGTTTTGGAAGCAAAGAAAAAGGGGGGGAGGATTTGGGTAGCAAGGAAAAAAGGTTTTTTTGGGGGGGGGCAAGAGGGGTGGGGGAAGAAGTGGAGTAGGAAAGAGGAGAGAAAGCTTGGAGGGAGAGTAGGAAGTGCAGAGCCCCTCAGTATGCTTTGTGGAGTCCTAAGGGCTCCGCAGAGCACACTTTGAGAACTGCTGTTGTATGCTCATCAGGCCTAATTGCTGGGGAACTTATTTAAAAAAGGATATAGATACATTGGGCCAAATTCAGAAAATGGTAACAATGATGATAATGATGATAAAGAGGTTGAAAAAGGTTAGCTTAGTGAAGAAAATACTGAGGGATTATCACACTCTTTAAATATCTCAAGGTCTGCCACAAGAGGAAGGTGAAAGTTTCTTTTCTACTGCCTCAGAGGATAGACTTAATTATTTAAAATTTCAGTAGGTGTGATCTTGATTGAACATCAAAGGGCAACTTTTGACAGTAAAAGCATGTGGAAGCAATTGCCCAGAGAGGTGGGGAGATCTATTTTTTTGGATGTCTTAATGGGGGGAAAGGAACTGAAAAGCTTTTCTAGTCCATTCAGTGCCTCCCCCCCCCCCCCATAGTGGGCAAATATGTGCCACTTTGGAAACCACAAATAGGAACTGAGATTAATGGTTCCGTCTTGATTTTAAAGTAATCCCAATTCTAGGTGTTCCTTGATGTTATGGAATATCTAGACCAAGTCTGGCTTCAGACTGATTGTAGTATGGAGACAGCTTTACTTACCTTTGTGGAACTGACAGGGGAGTGTTTCTTTGTTGGTTATGCTTAACATAGCATTGACCATGATATCCTTTTGGGTTGCCTCTCTGAGGTGAAACTCATTTTACAGTAATTCTTGGAGGGCTAATCCAGAAAGTGTTGCTGGTGGAATCTGGTCCAACATCCTTGCAATTTGTTTATAGGATCTCCAGAGTTTATTTGTACCTCCTGTGCTCTTGCCTTACATATAGATGCATCTTCCAGAGCTTGGGAATTTGCTTTCATGAATATAACTTTTGTATTGCACTTTTAAAACTATGAATAAAGTGTGAGATTGTTAGCTGCCTTGAGTTCTCACGGGGAGAAAAATGGGGTATAAATAATAATAATAATAATAATAATTATTATTATTATTATTATTTGCCTGATTTAAGTCTTTTTAATTATTGTAATTCATTCATTGTGGGTCTTGTCTTTGGAAATATTCAAATGTTTCAGCAGATCTGATATGCTGCTGTCGGTTGCTGACTGGGCTTTATTACAGGTAATACAAACCTTCCTACTTGAAACAGTTTCATTGGCTATCACAACATTTCAGGATAAAAATCAAAGTGCTAGATATTATACCTAAATTTGTATATGGTGTAGGGGCACTATGTGAACCTACAAAGGTCTGAAGACCTTGGTAACAGTTCTATCATTGTGTAAATCTACTAGTTATGGGCCTGGTAACCGTTTCATCCATTTATTTCATGTGCTTGTATCATTTGTTTCATTCTGGTGGCACAAAATGGCAGGCCCTGACAGGTGCTGGTGTTTGGGCTTGCACACCACACACACACACACACTCCTTGGAAAGATAGTGTGTGTGTAGTTTGCAGGTCCAAAGCACCCACGCCTGCCAGGGCCTTCAGCCAAGCACCTCTAATGGGCACTCAGCTGCAGGCCCTGGCAGGTGCTGATGCTTTGGGTCTGCAGGCCACACACACACAAACTCTTTGGGCCTTGGCAGGCCACCAACCAATGTGGCACATTCCAGCCCCAAACCAAGGATCCCACCGTGGGTTCGCCCCTAGCTCCAATTAAGAGACCTCAGTTGTGGCCATCTGTACACAGATGACATCCAACTCTATTAATCCTTTCTACCAAAAGCTAAGGAAGCCATTCTGACCCTGAACTGGTGCCTGTCAGCTTTGATAGACTGGATGAGGATGAACAAATTGAAATTGAATCCTGACAAGACAGAGGTACTCCTGGTCAGTTGTAAAGGTGATCGGGGTATAGGGCTCCAGTCTGTGTTAGATGGGGTAAAACCTACCCCTGAAGATGCAGGTCTGCAGCTTGGAGGACCTCCTGGACTCAGCACTGACCCTGGAGGCCCATGTGTTGACAGTGGCCAGAAGGGCCTTTGCACGGTTAAAGCTTCTGTGCCAGCTGGGCCCATACCTTGAAAAACCTGATCTGGCTATGGTAATACATGCCTTGGTTACATCCCATTTAGACTAATGCAACATGCTCTATGTGGGGCTACCTCAGAAAACTGTTCAGAAGCTCCAGCTGGTTCAAATGTCAGCAGTCAGATTGCTTACAGGGGCTGGTTACAGGGAAATAACTACCCCCTCCCCCTACTAAAACAACTGCACTGGCTACCAGTCAGCTTCCGAGCTCAATTCAAAGTGCTGGCTTTAACCTATAAAGCCCTAGAAGACTCGTGCCCAGTTTACTTAAAAGATTGCACCTTCCTCTATGAACCTGCACAACCCCCAAGATCAACAGGAGATACCCTTCTCTTGCTCCCACCATCATTGCAAATATGATTGGTGAGAACAAGAGAGAGAGCCTTTCAGTGTTTCCTCCATAGCTCTGGAACTTCCTTCTGAAAGACATCAAAATGGCCCCCTCCCTTCTAACTTTCAGGCACCAGATAAAAACTTTTGTCTGGAATTAGGTCTTTGATGAAGAATAATACAAGAGTGATAGGCACCATAGTAACATTTGAGCTAAACCTTTTTTTGTGCAATACCTTTATGGACAAGTGGCAATTAGATGGATAATGGCTTCAGTTTATGTTTATTTAGTTTTAACTATACTTAAACTATTAAATATATTTTAATCTGTAATGTATTCTATTATGGTCTAACTGCTTTTTTATGTTTCAGTTGTTATTCTTTAAATGATGTCTAATTCTTTTTTATACCTTGTTGTTAGCCTCTGAATCCTCAATAGGGGAGAAAAGCAGGAGATAAATCAATCAATAAATAAATGACTGAAGAGAGTCCACAGAGAGATGTGTGTGTGTGTGCTGCTGCTGGGAAACCAGCCTATATGACCCCCAGCCACAAAATAGGACCTATCTGTTCCCCATCACTTGTCCTAATGTAAGCCAGAACAATTGAACATTGAGGGAGAAGGAGGGGGAAAGGAGGAAATTTCCCCATCATCCTTGCTGACATCAGGGCCATCCGCTGAGAAACTATCATTTTGTGCTCAGATTACCCAAAGCTGGGGAACATGGGATAGAAGTTAAGAACTGGCCAAATCCTCTCCATTGACCCTAATTCTGAGGCAGATTTCAGACTTTCCCCTGAACTCTGAATAACACAAAACAGGCTAGGTTATGGTGGCTTTGCCCTGCATGAATGCAGAGCATCCCTGCTCAGTGTGTGACCACTGGAGTCCTGATCTTAACTTACATCAGTCTAAGTGATCAGTGTAGATAGGTCTCAGAGCACATGAAGGGCTTTCTTTAGAGTATTTCCCCAACTTTGCTTATGGCTTTTAAAGGTTCTTAAAGTGTGCTGCAGTATGCTATCATGTCATGTGTAGTCTGGCCCCCACAGTTTGAAGCAAGCTTAAATGTAAGATGGGGTCATTGTCACAGTCTCATCTAATAAGAATATTTGAGACAATTTTCTTGGTGGCTACTCCAAAGTTATGGAATTCGTGTTGTGGCTCACTCTGAGCCTGAGCTTTCTGAGCCTGAGTTTCTTCAGGACAAGGAGGATGATGGGTTACAGATTTCTGAACATGTCCCTGTTGTTGATGCAGACAGTGTTGATACTGAAGATGAGGCGGCGTTTCAGTTTCCCAGGAAAGAAATGTTGTTTTAGAAGATGGTCATGATTTGAATGAAGCTTCACAGCTGCAGGTGGAGGAGTTGACCGCTCCATCTGTGAGCTCAGTGCCTGTCGATTCCCAGGCTGGCCAGTCCCAGGATAAGACTCTGTTTTGGCTATTTTGAGGTGAACGCAATGCTTTCATGCAACCTTATTTCTATGTTTTTGATTTTGCTTTTTCTTCAGTAAACTAAAAAACCTACAGCCTTGGTGTGTGGTGGTGTTCTGAGCCAAGTAAATCTATCCTGAGTTGCGACAGTTCATTCCCATGTGATGCTAGACAGTTCAATTGTCTATTGTCTCATTATCTGGCAGGTAAAGCCCTACTCTTTCAAGCAGGCATTGGGCTTCTAATTGGTGATGCAGATAAGTTTTTTAAAGAGGTCTGTGTGCTGAATTTCTGTTTTTATAATTATATTAAACGATTTAATTGTTTTTACATTATCACTAATTTATCTTTTTTAAAAATATATTTATCTCATCAAGTTTTTACTTGCATTTAATCTTGCCATAAGTGCCCTTGGGTACAATGCCAGGAGAAGATGTGGTATTAGATCGATAGATAGATAAACAGATATAAAATTATATGCCAGCATGCTCTCCCTGCCCTGTATGCAGCTTGTAGCCATTATGAGTAAGCAGCTTTCTGTCCATGGATTTGTTGAATCACCTTTTAATGCAACCCAAAAATGCTGTTTGCCAGAAAATCCTGTAGTTCAACAATGGAATGGATAGAATAGTTCTTTTTTAAAAATAAAAATAAAAAAATAAAATCCTTAAACTCCAATATGACAAGCCCAACTGGAATCTTTTAGCTTGCTCCTATAACAGCTAGGATTCAAGTATGAATTAGACAAGAATATGTGATAACTATGCACTTCCATTCATGGTGATTTTTAATTAAGTGGGACTTTCTATTGATCCTGTTGTCAATATAAAGGGTAAGAAAACTATCATGTTATTTCTAAATAAATTTAGACTATGCAAGTCTGTCAAATTTTGCCTATTTTGCAATATGCCACAGATAGCTCAAGAAAAACAGTTCTATTTGAACTTTCCCTATTAATATTTTCCAGAAGCAGTTGCAGAAGACTAAGATAGAAATACAAAGAAATGAGTTAAATTTACAACTTCAAACATTTTCATTTTCCTTCATACAAGATCTGAATCCCAATAGGGTGGAGCCATGGCAATGAAAGTGGAATCATAACAACTGTCATTGTGGAGTGTGAAAGTGGCCCTGGAGCAAACATATATGTATCTTTTAAAGTACTACATTTAGATGAGAACATACAGGACAACCTCGATATCTGCAGGAAATCTATTCCTGAACTTCACCTGGTTAAATGAAACTGAGTAAATTAGCAAATCTTTCTGAAATGAAGGATTTCCACCCCCCCCCCCCCCAAATATCACAGAATCATGCTGGTGGACCTAAAAAATGCCTAGTGTGGACATATTTTGTTGGATGTGGAGAAATGATGCTGAGGATATTGTTTCATAGATATGGGGTTAGTGCTATTTTTTTTAAAAAAAATAGCAGATGGATTTAGAAAATACACTCTAGGTGTAAATTCCAGCTTCACTCTCGAAAAACACTCATATCTGATATAGTTCAGTATATGTCTTTGGATCACACTTTGAACCAAAAATCTACAATAGAAAGCTGATTACCATAAGAAGTTGTCTACCCTACATACAGTGTTCCACTGTATTTAGATTTTTTTAAAGTGTTTAATGCAAAAGATTCTGTATGCAAAGGGATCTTGAGGTGCCTTAGAGATCAACTGAGAGAAAAAACTTGGAAACAGGTAGGTACAATGTCACAGTCAGAGACCACCATGACACGGGGTGGGGTAGGGGTTGTCATACCATATTGTTGGGCTGCTTGAGTCCAGGGAAAGCAGGATGGCAGTGGAGACAGTTGAATCGAGTTCTGTTTGGGAACCAACCCTTCTGTATCAACTGGCTCTAAGTCAGGGGAAAGCCTGAACTGTAAGCCACAATCTGGTCTTTCCCCTGACTTTTGGTAACATGGGGTAAACCCGTTTTAAAGTCTTGTGTGGCATGTAGCTGCCAAAGAACTGATCCTAATCTACACCAACTTAAGTGGTCAGTGTAGATGGGGCCTCAGTCTCTAAAGTACTAGAATATATCTTTGTATACTAACATTCTAGACTAACTTGGCTATGACTTTGTATACAAAAGATTGAATAAGGCTTTTATTTTAATAAGGCTATGTGCACACAGAAGAATTGTCTGATTCTGTAGGAGGTAGACTCATTTTTGCCTCTTCCCCATCTTTTTCTCTCACAAAAAAACAAAAACACAGAAGGTTTGGGAGAAACATTTTATGTAAATTAATGGGCTCCTGTGATCATCACATTCACAATTATATGGGGAAGGATTTTCCACACACCTGTAGTTTTGTGTTAAGAAAGCATATGGTACTAGGCCTGGGCGGTTTCGTTTCGTTAATTCGTAATTCGTTAATAATTCATTAATTTTTCCAATTACAAAACGATAACGAACCATTCTGGAGCAATTATTTAAAAAAATGAATTTTTAAACACGTTTTTTAAATGCTTCGTATTTCGTTATTGTATTCGTTTTGTTATTGGTCTGAGGTCGTTTCGTTATTATTTCCGCATGTCTGGGCCAGTTTTATGGTTTAATTAGTGAAAAAAATATAATATCACACCAACAGTCAACAACAGAGGGAGAGGGAAGCTTCAGAAGTTTTTGGAGGTTTTTTAGCGTATTTCGCGGTCGCGTCCGCCATTAACGAATCGATTCGTTATTGTTTCGGAAATCGATTCGTTAATTTTTTACCATTTACGAAATTTTGTAAATATCGAACTTTTTAAAAGGAAAATTTTGTAATTATTTTAAATATCAAAACAAAAAAAAAACCCAAATACAAATCGATTTTAGAAACAAATTTTTCCGTTGTTACCCAGGCCTATATGGTACACCCTGGAGTTGTTGTTGTTGTTGTTTTTTTTTGTAGCCTAGACTGCTGAATCTTATGTAAATCAAATGGCTGAATGTTTTGATAAATACTGGTTAAGTTAAAATAAGTTAGTTATATTGGCTCACCAGGGACTCATTCAAATGATATAGTGATTACCTGGAGACCTCTGGAAACAATGTCATAGCTTCTCACAATGTCCAGAGCAACAGGAAGTGCTCACAGTCACCATATTAATTTCCTGGAATAGTCAGATATTGCACAATTCAAATGGGGAGTATAATGTCTTAAGCTGTTTTAGGCACTGTCCACCTTGCTATTGTATTGTTTAGGACTGTATTAATTTTCCTCAGCAGTTGTAAGAGAAAAAGAGAAATAAATGGAATAGGCAAGATCATTGTGTTACATTTTTGTGTGATGCCCAGATGAATAAGCTTCAAGCCATAGGACAGAGCCTGTTAATATTACTAGAAACTAACAATTTTTTAAAAATCCACAAATAATCTTTGGCATCCTAAAATACTAACTGTTCTACAAGAAGGGGAAATAAGCCATATTTGGAGCAGAGTAATCCAGAAATTTTATTATGAAATTTCATACTTGTTCACTGACCTTTGTTTGTCAAGATCCTTAATTTAAAGGCATGAAATAAAATGCAATCATGAATTGGCAAGTTTGACATTAAATGCATTATATTTGTTGCACCCCTGCAATTTTTCTATATAGTGCAATGGTTTAGGAAGGAACTTTATTTTTGTTTAAAGTTGCTTTCACATACAAAAACCAAATCACAGAATATATTCAAAGAATTGTTGTGTGAATTCTGAATTTTGCTAAATGTCTAAGATTGCATTTCTGAGACTATGAAGTCAACATTGCTGCAGGTAAGTTCAGTAATTTTGCTCTGTTTACATGGATGTTTTGTCTATTCCATGCTATACCCACAGGACTTGAACAATTTGCTATGAATGGCATCAGTAAATGAGCACTTTTCAGAAAGGCCAGATGAAATGTCTTGCTTTGTCTGGCTTCTGGCAAGCAAAGAGGGAGCAGAGGGGTGAATCTGTCACTCCACGCATAGTTCCCTCTCAGCAAAACATTCCTCATCACATGGGGAAAGTGTTATAATCGCAGGGAGGTCCTGTGCTGGCTCTATTGGAATCAGCACAACATGGAAACCCTCCCATGTAGACGTGAAAGCATTTGGCAACACTTTCACCCCAGTTGGAGGCATGGCCTATGCCAGAAGTCAAATGACTTTGTGTAATATCCAGCGTCAGCCTTCATCCTGTGTGGCAGCGAGCAGAGGAAAAGAAAAATATATTTTAAAAATGAATATAGGAAGACTTACCTTCAAAAGGGAGAATTCGGCAGCATAGGAAATTCAATAGAAAGAGCGTTTCATGGACGAAAGTAAATGATTGACTTAAAACAAGCTTCACAGGTTAGGCTCAAGAAAAGTTAAATATTAATGGAACGTGACATTTGAGAAACAATGGGGTTTGACGTTATAAGCATAATCAAAGACAAGTCTTGTTGGCAGGAAGACAAGTGTTTTTTGGCAGCCAGTCAAGAACATGCGTAATTGATCCAAACTAGGGAAAGGTCAGTTAGCGGCCTCTGGTGGGTCAGTGAGGTAAATAGCAGGCAACTTAAGATATATTCTAAAAGGTATTTCGAATATGGGAATAATTAAGGTTGGAAACAATTGGGAATACGTCATTGTAACGTCATTGTAATGCGTCATTGTGATGTATGGGAAAAGGTCATGCGTAATGTCTCTGTAACTGATTAGATCTATGTAAATGTCAGGACAAGTCATACGTATGTCCAGACCAGTGGATTCTGCTATAAATATTGAACCCAAACTGACTGTAAGGCACGCTTTCAGAAGCTTGCTTCTGAGCGTCCTATCAACTTGTGTTCTATCAACTTGATAGTAAATATGCATGGAATCAAATTGTGGTCTCCGTTTCTTCATTTCCAGCTTGATTGTGCTCTAAATTGATCCTGGGAAAAGATCATGCCGCTACATATGGGGGCTCGTTCCGGGACTTGAGCCAACAAGAGGAATAGAGATGAAGCCTCATTTGAGGGCTTGATGGCCCCCCACTCAGCGGGTCGGGTAAGACGATGATCAGAAGGGGCAATGCGGGTACCCATTGAAAAGAAATGACCCGGCTGGTCCTCGCCTTCCCTGCCTCCGGACTGGGGTACATTGAGAGCTTTGATTCCATGGCACAGGTAAAGGGAAAAGGCCTAAAAAGAAAAAGGGGTACTTTGGAAGTACATTGGGGAATATTTCACTGTGGGATTGCTGCAGAAATCGAGTGAAAACCCCTTGAGTGATTGTTTTCGCCACAGAAATCACACTCACAGGTTAGAGGAATACCCTTTCAGGGGGAAAGTAATAAGTCTGTTTTGTGTTTTTGTGATTGTCTTGGTTAATGTGTCCATATGTGATTGTCTTGGTTTGTGTCCATATGTTTTACCCTTTCTTGCTGCTTTGCAACCCTATGCAACCCTATGCACACATTTGTGTATCAATGCCTGTTTTTGTTGTGGAAATGTGTATAATGAAAAGGGACAAATGGTTTCAGGCTTCCGGGAAAAAGCCAAAATGGAAAATGGAAAAGAAAATGAAAAATGAGAAAAAGGAGAAGAAAAAGGAAATGCTCAATATGATGAAATGGTGCCTGTCTGTTGGGACAAGGAGAAAATGATCGTTTACATTTTCTGGATAACATAAATGTATGTGGATGACTAGAAAAAGGAAAAAGAATGTGTGGAAATTGTTTGTGTTGGGAAAGAAGAAATAATCTTTACAGGTTTCCAATAAAAGGAAAAAGAGGATAATTCAGAAAAAAACCTGGAAAAGTACACATGATATGGGAAATGCCAAGTTTATATGTTTTCATGTGGGTAAGCAAAATTGAGAAGAAGAAAAGGTATGTGAAGAAAGTATGTGTAGGGAAGAAAGGAAAAAGTAAAAGTATAGGGCCAATCACAGGGGAAAAACCAATATATGTGATTGCCTAAAACAGGGTAGAATTGAAGTGAGAAATGCAGAGAGAGAATATAGAGGAAGTGGTGATGAAATGATAGAAAGAGAAATGCAAAGATCTAGCATTTGCTTAATAATAGAAACCTGAAATGTTGAGATGTGAAAGAATAGATTCCCTTTTTGAAAGTTCAGATAAATGTGTGGCAATATTGAATAAGTAAATGTATGTTAAATTATTATACGTTTAAACATTTGATGGGTTAAAAGAGAGAAAAATTGGAATTATTATATGGTGAGAATATTCAAGAATGGCCAACTTGAATGTCCTCACTGGGAAAAGGGAAAGAAAAATTGGAAACTTTTTGAAAGAAAAAAGAAATGGAAACTGTACCATACAGGAGAAAAGTGGTGACAATTTGAGATACATTTACATTTAGAAGATTTTGTGGGAAGAGCGGTGAAAAGGAAAAATTGGATGTTATAAAGATATTTGTTTAATATATTTTATTAATTGATATGTACACCCCCTCTTGAAAAGTCCAAAATGTTGGCAATTGAATTGATAAGTGAATGAAGATAAATGAGGGCGATATGATGTGGAAGTAAAAAGGAGAATTGAGCATTAAGAAGTACAAATTTTGGAAATGTTAAATGATTTTACATTGGCCTGTTATAGAATCCTCTGTTTTGTTAGAAGACCCAGAGTGGCTAGAAAAATTTTGGAAAATTTTTGGAAATGTGGTTCCTGTGGAAAAAGGAGGAAAGGGTCTACTGCTTGATGAATGTCCTAATGCTATGAGGAAGTGCCAAATTACGGATGAGTTAAGCCTGCTTAAAAGGAAATCATATAGCGACTGACCCTGACTTACAATTTAGGAGTTGATTGAGGGTAAAAAGAGCTAATTACATCGTACATAAATAAGAAGATATTTCAAAGACTTAAAAATATAAGAGGATAAAAGTTGCTCTGAATGAGAGAGAGAGCCAACATCTGAAAGCTGTAAGAAGAAAGAAGAAAGAAGATTGGATGGACCTGTCAGGGTTGGGAATGCGCTATTGTGGGATTACTTATTGTTTTAGGACTAGTGTGGTTGTGTTACAATTATAGACATGTTTTTTGGGGGGAAAGCATATTCACGCAGGCATGTGGTATATTTAATACCTGATTAAGTTGAGTGTACTCATCCTGAAGGTAGTACAAGGGGGATGGGAGCAAAACATATTCCATCAGATGAGTCAGGATAGAGCAAAGGAGACAGAAGTTACTTGAGTGTTGGATTTGCAGTCATGAGCCTACTTCCCAGCGTGAGGGATGGCCAAAAATGGTGGGAACGTTATTAAGTTAAAAAAAGGATGGAGCATCTTACAACCTAGAAATTATGAAGTGATTTAAATCTTACTTGATCCAGAACAAAGCTATAGTGACACATAAAGGGATCTCACTGGAAGCCCAGCATGTATCACCTAGGAAAGAAATAAGAGGGACACGAAGATCAGGGAAACCCTCTCAATATGCACCAAATAGAACTTGGTCATTATCAAAATTGCAATCTCCTCCATGTATTTAGAACAGAGGCTACTGAGGACATCAGCCTCCTGGCCCAGTTGGAACATTCTAAAAAGGATGAAAAGGGATTTGATGATGTTGTTTCATTGGAATTGGGTACACACATTAAACAGGCCCAAGCAAAAGCTGCCAGAAAAAAAAAAAGCCGTGACCAGCCAAAGGACCCCCAGCAGGGAGGTACCGCAGGGTCAAGGGGAACCCCCTTTGAGAGACCGCCAAATGAAAGATCACAGCAGAGTCGAGGGGAACCAAATCCTGCCAGAATGGTAAAGGAGGTGGAAACCCATCAGGCTGTGCCACAAGTCTCTGGTAACAAAGGGAAGGTTACCCACCCCGGGCTGTAACGGATTTGTGGGCAGTGGGCAGAAAAGATTTTTGCCGCCTTTTTGGGTTGGAATATGTATAGGTACCCTAATGTTAGCAGATGTGACAATATGTATAGAACAACCATCCTAGATGACTTGGGAAAAAGAACAGCGTTTAGAAAGAGTTTATGATGAAGAGGTTGGATATGGTCCAGAAAGAACTTGTTTAAGTGAAGGAGAAAGGTTGGGAGCCATTTTGTTCCCTGCTATGGGTTTAGCTTTGAATATAAGACAGATTTGGAGAAAAACTCTCAGTTCAAGTTGAAAGGTTGAAAAACTGTGGCTGGAATAAGGACTTTGCAACTATAAGGATAAGACCTCTTTATGAAGTTACAAAGGGGGGTGAAAGGGAACCATTTAATTGGACTCCAAATGTGCCCAAACATTTGCATAGTTAGAAAGCAAGCTTTGATGCAAGCATCAGCCTGGGGCTTGTTTGAATTGAAGATGCCATTCACACTTTATGTTGGTGAACGAGATGGATTAGCAGTAGGGGTGCTTACCCAGCTAATTACCCAGCTATTAGGAACATGGCCGAGACCAGAAACTTACTTGTCTAAGCAAAATTGACCCTGTAGCAAAAGGATGACCAACTTGTCTATGTGCTGTAGCTACTAGGGGCCTGCTGACTTAGGAAGCTGATTAAATTGACTTTGGGACAAGAGTTGATAGTTAAAAAAACCCCTTATTCAGTAATGGCTATCATGGACTATAGAGGATATCAATGGTTCATAAATAGCCGTATGTAAAAATATATCAGATTTTGTTATGTGAAAACTCTTAAATCAAGTTACGGAGTTGCAGTGCGTTAAATCCTGGTTCACTCCTGCCTGTTGAAAGGGAAATGCTTCAACATGATTGTTTAGAAATTGTGAATGAGATATATTCCAATAGACTTGATATAAAAGATTAGCCATGGCCTGAGGTAGATGACACTCTTTTTACAGATGGAAGCAGTTTGATGGAAAATGGGAAAAAGATATGTTGGATATGCAATACTAAGTACAACTACTGTGTGGGAAGCAGAACCACTTCTTTTAAACACCTTAGCTCAGAAGGCAGAACTGATAGCACTAATTGGAGCTCTGGAGTTATCAGAGGGAAAAATATAGTCAACATGTATACAGATTCTAAATATGCATATGGAACATTATATAAGGTAAAGAGACTACTAAATTCTGCTGGGAGATAAATACAATATAGTGAGACCATTTTGAGATTGTTAGATGCTGTTTGGGTTCCTGCATCAGTAGCAGTAATGCACTGCAGAGAACATCAATGAGACAAGGAACGTGTGACCTATGAAAACTGGTATGCTGACATCACAGCAAAGGCCGCGACCCGAAAGGGACGAGGAAAAGAGCTGGTCATAGCCCCTTTGCAGATAAGAGACTGGATACATTATACTGGAATGAAGAAAGCATCACCTGAGTGAACTGCGACTCTTAATCCAAAAGGATTCTTTGAGACTTTGTATCATCAAACCAGCAGTGCCATGAGATCCAGAACGAGGATTACGGCTCTGGTTTTGACCACATATTCGAAAGCTGATTAAATACATCAGACAGAAGATTGAGGAGCACTGTGAAGATGCCAACGTGTGTGGAACATTCTTCAATAACTGTGATAAATGATTGTGTTAAATGTTATTTTTGCTAAAAATGTAATTGCGTGAGTTTGCGAGACTACTGTAAACATCCGTTCGCAAAAAGGGGGGAATGTGGCAGCGAGCAGAGGAAAAGAAAAATATATTTTAAAAATGAATATAGGAAGACTTACCTTCAAAAGGGAGAATTCGGCAGCATAGGAAATTCAATAGAAAGAGCGTTTCATGGACGAAAGTAAATGATTGACTTAAAACAAGCTTCACAGGTTAGGCTCAAGAAAAGTTAAATATTAATGGAACGTGACATTTGAGAAACAATGGGGTTTGACGTTATAAGCATAATCAAAGACAAGTCTTGTTGGCAGGAAGACAAGTGTTTTTTGGCAGCCAGTCAAGAACATGCGTAATTGATCCAAACTAGGGAAAGGTCAGTTAGCGGCCTCTGGTGGGTCAGTGAGGTAAATAGCAGGCAACTTAAGATATATTCTAAAAGGTATTTCGAATATGGGAATAATTAAGGTTGGAAACAATTGGGAATACATCATTGT
Organism: Anolis sagrei; assembly: GCF_037176765.1. NCBI lineage: Eukaryota > Metazoa > Chordata > Lepidosauria > Squamata > Anolidae > Anolis > Anolis sagrei. The sequence goes on along the minus strand of NC_090023.1, from coordinate 96,949,085 downwards.
AACGTCATTGTAATGCGTCATTGTGATGTATGGGAAAAGGTCATGCGTAATGTCTCTGTAACTGATTAGATCTATGTAAATGTCAGGACAAGTCATACGTATGTCCAGACCAGTGGATTCTGCTATAAATATTGAACCCAAACTGACTGTAAGGCACGCTTTCAGAAGCTTGCTTCTGAGCGTCCTATCAACTTGTGTTCTATCAACTTGATAGTAAATATGCATGGAATCAAATTGTGGTCTCCGTTTCTTCATTTCCAGCTTGATTGTGCTCTAAATTGATCCTGGGAAAAGATCATGCCGCTACACTGCAGGTTGGGTGAAAGTGTCCTAGGATGCTGATTTCACCCCATTTTATGAGGTTGTAGGTCATTTCAAATAGGTTGAGGTGGGGGAGTGAATATAAGAGTTCAATGATTGTTTTGCATCATTTGTGTTGAAGGGTGGGACTTGGGAGGGAGTGCCCTGAGTTGACCTTCCAGTAAATGACTAGTTGGAGTTTGCAACCCATGAAATGGGATTGCCCTTGAAGTCTGGTGTTTTGCAAAAAAGAATACTGAAGAGGTGGTCATGCATTAACATCTAGCCTCATCTGGACCCACATCTTTGATTATCCTGAGGGACAACTTTTTTGAATAGTTTCTAAATTTTATTAAGAGTGTCTAATCTCATTATTTCATCATTGATCATCAATTGTTTGACTTGAACATTGTGTGATTATTCTTTTACAATGGGAAAAAGCTATGACTTTTCCCACCACCACTGCAACTATATTAAAACATTCCAAGGCACTCATGAATATATTGGTAACAAATTATCTGTACATCTGACTTTGATAAATGAATGACTTACAATGCCAACTGAAGAAATATTGAAGTGCACAATTATTATATAATTTGTTTGGTGATGTTTCATAATAACACTATTCTTCTGTTATCTACAATGGAATATACACATTTGGTATTCTACTCTTCTACAACTTTAAGATTGCTGATTGAGACCTGTCTATTCTGCTGTAGAACAAACAGTTGCTTTGCTTGTAGCTTTGGGATGCTTTATTGTCCCTCTTCTCTTGAACTGGTCATTGTAATAAAGTGAAGTTGTATTTGAACTTACCAGAGGTTGACTTTAAGGCTACTTTAGGGAGTAACAAGGGCTGACATAGGAGAGGAGTCGGGAAAGCATCATTTCCCCTGATTTGTTACCCAAGTGTGGTCACATCTACATTAGGAATGTAATTCTTTACTCATATTTTTCTTGAAGGAAGCAATGGGTTTTTAGCAACTTCCTGCTGTAAAACCACAGAATTTTCAAAGTATATTTGCAATTTGGAACTTCTGCTGCCCCAGATTAGCACAAGATTGCCTTGTGCATAAAACCATATTTTTGAACAAAAACAAAGCAAAACAATTTTTCCAGAAAATGTTGTACTCCTGCACAGAAAATATTCAAATGTTCAAAGCAACAGCCAGTCCAGAAATCTTATTTTCAGAGTTTCTATTCACACAGATGCTTTTAATATTCCTTCCAATCCTAATTTATACATACATTCTTCACTTGAGTGATATCAATCAAACAAGATCATTAAACAACAGGTGTTCTGACTGCTTGTTGAGAGATTGAACAGGGTTTTTAAAAAAATGGGGATCAAACTTACAGAGCAAAAGTAAAAGGAACAAATAGCAAGCAATAACTTAATGCAGACATGGTCCTCAAACTTGCTTCTGTGGACAGAGTCTCCATGCTTCCCCTTTTCTAGATAAAAATATAATAAAGTAAATTGTCTTTCTTGTTATGTACCAGAAGTAGAACTTTTGCAAGAGAATGTAATTCCATTTTTACACCAGTTAACATTTTTAATATCTCTATTTCAATACAAACTAACTTGTTATAATACATGGAATTATGTTAGATGTTATCTATTGTGAAAGGGCAACTAAATTAAAATTGCACTATCATGAATGAATTGAACATTTTGGCATTAACCTAATCTAGAATTAAGACATCAATTAAAATACTGATCAATTAAATAAGTGAAGTACTAAGAAAATAAGCTCTACATTTACCAGTTGTGTTTTCATCCAACGTTAGATTCTCTTAAATTTCTGAAAAGTGGTGCTGTAGTTATAGCTATGTGTCTTCAAGTCATTTCCAACTTGTGGTCTATCACAGGTTTGAATTAAAGTGAAATAGACCTCCTCATAACACCAAAGACTCATACCTCAGTGTATTAGTTAATTGCCTTTGTATGTGATCAAAAACACACATTAACACGTTCCTTCAGATTACTATGCAATTGCTGTAAATGAGCGCTGATTGACTGCCTGTCCCAAAGTGTATAAAATAAAATATTATATCTTGAACTTTGGTGTGAATTCATCTAGAAATGTTCTCTTTTGGTAAATAAAGTTCCTCAATATTTCAGCTCATATAAATTTTTACATAGGAAAGAAAACCTTTTAAGCATTATTGTATTCAGTAAAAAAGAGGGAGGTTTCCTATCCCTATTACATTTTTTGCTGTTTCTCCTTTGAGGATAATAATGAGTTTTATCATTTTCATCTTGCTCGCTTGACATGGGTGTTCAATAGACAGCCCTAATTTTGAAAAGCATTGTAGAATAACTTCATTTCTGAACATTACTTGAGAAAATGAGAGAAACTATAAGTTTCCCAGAGAACAAAATGCCTTTATTTACAAATATACACATGTATAATTAATCTAAGCTACTATTAATTTATGCAAATATTATAGGAGAGAATGCCTCTAGAACATGGCCATATAGCCCAAAAAAACCTACTACAACCCAGTGATTCCAGCCATGAAAGCCTTCGACTATGCAAATATAGATTAACTTCTCTTCTATCTGATGCTTATCTGTGTATAATTTCTATAAATCTTCATATTTCTTTAAGAACACTGAATTAGCAAATATACCATTTATCTTGATTACGCCTGTTGCATTGTAAGGTTTTACTTTTAAAGAAATCCTAATTTAAGTTATATATCTACTGTAATTTCAAATTGATAATATAGTCACAGAAAAGATATATAATTTTGTTGTGCCATTAGCAATGAAACATTTAGTATAAGTGGGAGGAATCCTGGAACAGGACGAGGGAAGAGTTTTCAAAGGCTTCTGAATTTTGGAAGGTAATTTGAATATATATTGCCTCTAAACTATATGTAATTTGACACAATCAAAATTGTTACATAAATTTTGTAGTAGTTTAATTTAAGTGTGTGGAAAATTTGGTCTGTGGGTAGATTTTTGGGGCACCTTTTGCTTTGCCAAACCCACAAGTCTCCACAAATCCCTCAAAGAGTCCTAAATTTTTGAAAAGATTCCTTGCAAATTGCATTTAAAGCCCTCCCAAAGGTAGGCAAACACAGAAACACCTCCACAAAACCCATTAGAACTTCTATTTCCCCTTCACAGGGGAAATATTTTTGAAAGGGTTTTAATTAGAGCCTCCCCATCATACAATCTAACCCCCTAAATTGCAGTTCATGTAGATTGTAAATCAGTGGTTCTCAACCTGTGGGTCCCCAGATGTTTTGGCGTTCAACTCCCAGAAATTCTAACAGCCGGTCAACTGGCTGGAATTTCAGGGAGTTGTAGGCCAAAACACCTGGGGACCCACAGGTTGTGGACCACTGTTGTAAATTAACCAAGCTCTGGTTAGATGCATGAAGCTATGGCCTTGGTCACAATAACCCTGTTTCTTGTGAAACACTGAAACTAAAAATTAGACTGTCTTCATTCCAGTGAGAGGCTCCTAGACAATTGGAGTGACTTTGCTCATCCACATTTTTTTTTCAACAGAGAGGTTTGTGAAAAATCCAATTCATTGTAGAACTTTACAATGGCAGCTAGATATCTGCTTGTTTCTGCTCTTGACATGTTCTGAATCTTAAATGTGATTCCAGTCTGCCTCCTCTTCATTTTGCTTCTTTATCAGCATATGACAAATAAAGTGACATTAGGGTGAGATTATCCATTTCTCCCCATTTCCTTTTGCTATTTCAAAGCTGTCTGTTTCAATTTATTTTATGGTTATATTTACCTTTTTGTTGTTTTTCAAATTGTGAAATTGCTCTAAAAAATTTAAGAAAACAATATGGAACAGCTGAAGTGCAAGAAAATGGGGCTCAAATGCTGTGCAGCAATATGATCATGGGACCAGAAATGGTTAAAACAGTGCAATAGTATCATTGAACAGACCTGTGATATCAAAGGTGCTATTAATAGCTCGACTGTAGTGGAATAGTGGGTTCATGTGATAAAGTCCTTTGGCTCCAAGGCCTGAAATTCAGACTCCTGATGTGATTCTTGACTTCTGATTCCTAGTATCATTTGACATGCTATTAAAACTTAGTTCTTTATTAAAATTGCAGGTCTACCCAGTCAACTTCGAACCATGAGTTTTGGATTTGCATTCTACTGTTTCTGTTTATTTTTATCTTTGCACCATGTGTTTTGGTGTTTGTTTTATAATGATGTGTTTTGAGAAATATATTTTATTGTAAGTTTTTATGTTGCTGTGTTCTGACTGTATTGAATCCCCCTTTGAACTGTGGGGAGAGATGGGTAACAAATCATCATCATCATCATGAACAGCTGTATGCATATCCTATAGCATTTCACAAATAAACAGAAAGGAACAACATAGAGTCATAAAAAAGTAAACAATATGGATGAGGGAGCACACACAAAATGCAACAGTTTGCATTTGCCTGAGACTGCTGAGAAGGACAACATTCCACCCTCTTCTCTTTCTGCTAATGAATTAACTTTGTGCATACTACTTTTAGAACTTGAACTCTGCTTGCAACAATTAACATAAGCTGAGGACAAAGAGAGGGAAAGCAAGATGAAGAGAGAGAAACAGGGACATTTTGATTTAAAAAAGTGGGATGCCAGAGGCAAAATCAAGACTGTCCTTGCCAAAACAGAACACTTGGAAGGTATGCTCACTGTAACTACCAACTACCGAAAGAGAAAAATAAATCAATTCAAATGCTAATCCTGTTACCATTGACTGATATTGTGAGGCCAGTCAAAAAACTAAGCAAGAATAAGATAAATCAAGAAAGGAGAATCCAAAAATAAAACAGGATTAGAAAGGGTGCTTACAAGGAATTGAAAAAAAATATTTTGAGTTTCATAACAATTGATAATGTTATTCTATCAAGAATTCAAAATTGCAATTTGTGAAAAAGAGAAAGATTCCTAATTCTGTTCTTCAAAGAGAAGAGGAAGTTTGGGGGCCTTTTTGCATAAGAATATTAAACACATGAAGCAATTTTTTTAAAAAAAAAATCAATGTTTAGCTTGATTGTTAAGATATTGTGACTTCAATGCACTCACTGATAATAATTATATTAAATACCCTCATATTAAGCTTATGATAGCATAAAATAGTGAACTTAACTGAAACAAGTATAGTAGTTTAAATATGGTATACTGCTTTCGTTCCATGTGAACAGGGCAGGAAAAAATATCTCAATGAAATAAATTGAAAGGCAGAATGTAAAGATGTTGGGGGAAGGGTTCATAATGAAGAGACACTTGTATTCAAAGGCTCTAGTTGATTATTTGTCTAAATCCTTTCCTCTTTCACACACGTATAGTCAGGCAGAACAAGTGACATTTTAGTTCATTGTGCAGAGCAAAACACTGTAATGTTTACCCATTTCTGGAAAGCTGTGCAGACTATATGCCAAAGCTCAGTCAATTGGCATTAGCTTTGAAAGTCTGTGCTGCATCACTGCACTTTAGCTCTATTTCACTCATTATGGTGCAGAGATTGCTCACTGCGTTCCCAGGGATCTTTTGTATGAAAGAGCTATCGTCTGTGCTGCCAAAATGGCTCTGCTCTGTGAGATTAGCTTTAATTAAAGTGAACCACAAGGCCCTGAACAATGCTGCAAACCGATAGCTGAACCCAACTGAAAAGCAATGTAAAAGGATAAAGCTAGAGGATATCCCATATAAAGGACAGTTACTTCAGTGTTCTTCCCAATTAGAGCACTCTGAGTGAGCTCTTGCAATGAGTCACTGCTATAACATTGTGAATTAGACGTCTTTGGTCCATGGATAGTGGCTCCAAAATATCTGCACAAAATTAGGCCCTTTCCTGTCAAGTCTGAGAAGTGGTTAGATGTGAAAGGGCAAGTGTTTCTTACATGTGTTCTTTTTCATCTTCAACTGCAGCAGAGCAGTTTTTGCCTAATTTAAGAAAGCTGATACAACCAGAGTTGGACATGATTTGACAATCAGATAGAGGCACCATTCTACCAATAAGTTGTTGGCCTCTGCTGAACTATGTGTGGAGGAGCTGTAAAAGCAGCAGAATCCATTTAGAACAAAGCAGAGGGTTTGGGGCATGTATCAAATAGTACATTGCCAACCCAGAGTAATTTTCAAGTCAGTAAGTAAATGCTACAGTCAATACAATCAAGAAATAAGTCTGAGTGCAAATTGTCTTGCTCTTGAGTAACTGTACACTTTGAACATGCTGTACAACACAACTTTGTATCTAGCTACTCAGAAGTAGAATACCTCAGAATGTAGTGGTACTCAGCTACCAGTATTTATTTTTGGCAAATTGACTAAGTCAGCTATACAGCTTGTGATCAAAGGAGAGATTTGGGTGTCTCTGAGGGTGAATAAGGGTATACCATAGTTAATGAAATAGATGTGTTCCTAGATGTTCCTCTTTTAGCAAATAATAATAATACTAGAGGCAGAACTAGCAAAGGTAGAATCCTATCTCACAAAAAGAAGGGCAGTTCAATGTGTTTCAACAAAAACATTTTGAAAACCTCTAGAAAGCTTCTTTCAAAATGTACCCAGGGACTACATTTTAATTTCCACAGCATCTACATTTTTCTGGTTTTGGTAGCTAGAATTCTTTGCTCCTAACATACTGGGGGAGCTAGTGATGCAGGCTAGTATTCTCTATTTTGATTTTGCTGTTCATGATTGTGCACAAGGGACTTCTGGTGGCAGCTGCTATTTACCTTGCTATTGTAGAAAGGCAGACATGGTTAGGTTAGGATTGGCTAGACTACAATCTCATTCTTTCATAATTCACATTATATTTCATTGTTTATTAGAAACATTGCTGCAATTTGACACTGAAACTCAATGTTTTTGCAATCATTCCTCACTATCTTCACTATCTAGCTAGGCAGAGAACAAGTAGGCAATGGGGGAGCTAGCAAGGGATAAAATATTGTAGAAAGAAACTTGTTTGTTAGAGATTTTGTTAACTGAGGTGTGTCCTATTCTAATTCCAGGAGAAATTCGCAGGAATTCTTAACATCACTTTTGAGATTCTGGAATTTAGTCCCAGATAGTTCCAGCTGAAATTAATGCTCCATTATTCTAGATTGTTTTAAGCTGTGGAAGTGATTGTGCCACATATACTATATTAGCTCCAACTGTGTCTGTCTCTTAGGAAGGATTAACCTGTTTAAAAAGGACCAGTTTTATATTCTGGTACATCCCTGGCTGTTGCAGTCTTTGGTCAAAGGTCTAGCAGTGCCTTTTCTTTAGCAAGAGATACAATTGCAGAGCAGCATTAGCCTTCTTTGCAGGTGCTGCAGTGACCCTAGCCTAGGAAGGCAGTTTCAGGAGTAAGTCCTGAAATTAAATTCTAAGCATTTTATCATTTCCTTCTTCAAATGAAAATTAGTAGATTGAGCCATATATAGTGTGACCACCACTGCCAACAAAATAAATTGTAAAAGTATTAAGTAGAGGTCATTTTCTAATCAAGTTGCTTCATTCCCTTTTCAGCTCTGGTAGGTAATAAAATATATAACTGGCTTCCATTTCTTTGCTAGCAAGCACAGTATATGCTCTGCATACTTAATATCTGTTCTCATTCCTTCTTTCACCATAAAATGAAAAAGGGACTTTGTTATTTCTGTGCTAGGTATCTTATGAGAGCCAGCATGATGCACTTGAATTATGCTTGAGCACTGAATTATGATTCTGGGAGACCAGGGTTTAAATTCCCACTCAGCCATAGGTTACCCACTGGATGACTATGGACAGACAAGTCATTCTCTTTAAGCCTCAAAGGAAGGCAAGAGGAACCTCCACCTGCATTATAAATTCGTATGATTTGAAGGTACCCAACAACAGCATCAATAGTATTCTATATTGGGGCCATGGAGCTGAGATATGGATGAGAATGGTAAAAGCTAAAAAGGATGGGGTGGGGTGTTTAATTTTAGTTAATAATTTATTATAATTGTTATTACTGCTGAGGTGCCATCTGAGCCAATGTTGTTTAAAAGAAAAGGTGAAACCTAAACAAGTTGGACTGCATGAGTCGGTAAACCACTTTTTTTTTTCTGTTTCAAATTATAATCTCAGCCAGAAAAGAATTCAGGCATTTTTAATCCACTATTCTTTTCCTATATTTTCTTGACCAAAATATTTTCTGTATGGACTTCCTCAAAGAATAGATGACATAGTATGAAATGATTGATCTGAATACTGCTATGGCCCGTTGTCTACCACCTGAAGACCAATCAACATATACAGATGTATTTAAAAATAGTTATTGACACAAAAATGCATATCTATTAGGCATGTGTGATCAATATCAAAACAAAAAAGGTTCAAAAGCCATTACAAAATTAGAGGGTGGTGGCGTTTTGTTTCTGAAGTGTCATTAGTGAAAGTTTAATAACTATTTTGTTATAATAATTGCACAAGTGGGGAGATTTCAGGGGCTTCTTTCTCCCTCATTTTTATAGCTATTGGGGTGAAACTTGCTACAATGGTAGAACACATTTGCTACTGTTAGCCCAACAAGTTTTGGGACATTTCATTTATCCACAGACTTTTGGGAAATTTTCAAAGATTTTAGAAACAACATTTTTTTAAAAAAGACAAGAGCTATCTCTTTGAATGTTCTATACAGGAACATAAATATAACACATTTCCCCAGCTTTCAGAAATATTCATACATTTCCTGATTTTAGGGATTTTAAAAAAATTGACACAAAACCATTTTTTAAAAAATTGCAACAGTTAGCTCATGGAATGTGTCTCCTGGCCTTCCCAAATTACATTTCCCAGAATTCTGTGCTTTCTCAGATTCTTTCCCAATGAACTATGCTTTTTTCCTTCTGTTTCCCTGCCCTCATGACAAGCGGCCATTAATTTAAAGAGGAAAGGCAGCCTTTTTTTTTGGCTTTGTTTTGCTTCCTTGGACTGAAAATGAAACAGACTTTGGGAAGCTTCCAAGATTTACAAACATCAAACAAAAAAGTATTGGATGAGATTCAATTATTAAGTTTTTTTGTGTGGGCCTTGCCTGTGCATAGGATATTGTGTTGTAAGTACAAATTTAATGAATTTGACAAACGAAAAAATTGCACACCCCTCATACCTATTTGCGTGCTGTCTTCCAGCTAACTCCTTTATGCCTGTCTAAAGGGTCATCCATGTGAAGTAGAGCACTTATCTTTTACTGAAAGCCCTAATTTAATGGTAATGCAGTGTAGGAAGACTTTTTGAAAATGAAAATGAAAACTTTGGCAATTGTGGTTATCTATTTGGGTTTCTCTTGACATGTGGTCTTTATGTTGAGATGTTTACTTTAGTTGCAGCTTACCTTATCCAATATTTCACAATGGAGTGAAGAAAAAGACAGAATTATAGACAGGTCTGAAATTCACAAGTTATGTATTGTACTTTGCCCATCTAGAATCTCTAGGAGTCTGTTCACTTTCATAGAGCATTTGAAAGCTATACACAATGCCTCAAAATTCTCTTTCTGAGGCAAACATTCCTGCAGTGATTTTTATCCCATTTCATATTCAAAGTCTATGCAAGATGACGGCAGTTTGACTGAATGGCTTGATAATAGCAATCAGGAAATATTACAGCCTGTCATAAAGTTCTGCATTTGAATAGATGTTCTATGTGCCTGAGATGCCTGAATCTACTTTAGGGGGAAGGGATTAAAAAGTAGAATTATTACAAGTTTCTGGAAGATTTCTTTATTGATAGTAATCTATGCAAAAGATGTAGCAGTGTTCTACAGTCATTCAAAAGCATTGGTGATAATTATTAATAATTTATTGAGACAAAAGGAAGTGAGTGATTCATCTGTATGGCTGGCAAAATGAGGAAAGCTGCATCCCAAAATCTACGGCATTCTGACTGCTTAGCTGGTAGCTCAGTCAAATAAAACTGTGCCCTCAGCAAGCATATCAAGTAATTCCCTCCATAGCAATATGGAAATTATCATGACAAAGAGACACAGAATTTTAAGAAGTATCAAAACCTGGTTGATTAAAATAACTCTTGTCTTGCATGAACCACTGATCACAGCTGTTAAGCCCTTGCTTGCTCTGCCACAACTGTTGCCAAAGGAAATAGATTTAAGATAATCAGTTACTAGCAATTGCTCCCAAGAATCTTATCTTGCATTGCAGGGATCATAAGGTCCTCTGGTTTATAGATCTTCAGGTAATAAAGCAAGTGAAACAATAGCTAGAATAGAGGACAAGTGGAACATGTCACAAAACAACTGTGACCCAACACAAATGGGTACACTTTAACATGCCTATTATATGGCACTGAAGGGTGACAGTTGTCTTGATATTGGATATTTTTTTTTGCACATTTTGAATACTGGTATTTGCTTACTGGGAAACTTGGAGAACTGAAATTCATTTGTGGTTTATCCAAAGACTTTACACATATGGTTTGAAGGTAATTATACACAATATTTTAAATAATTGTGTGCATGAAACAAAGCTTGTGTGCACTGAACCATTAGAAAACAAAGGTGTTAATATTGCAGCCATCCATTTAGACCATTTTGGAATTCCAAGTATTTAGGAATTTCACATAAGTAATGCAGAACCTATATAAAGCTGCAACTTGTTCTCCTGTTAATTTCCTTCATTTTCCAATATTTTTACTATTCTTTCAAATATATAAAGTATGGGGCCCTTCCAGACTGGCCCTATATCCCAGGATCTGATCCCAGGTTTTCTATTTATCCCAGATTAGCTGGCATTGTGGACTCATATAATCCAAGTTAAAGCAGAAAACTTGGGATCAGATCCTAGGCTATAGGGCCTGTCTAGAAGGACCCATGATTAAAAAAAGAAAGAAAGAAAGTGATAAATCAGAAAGAAAAGGATTAAAATGGTCTCCAATCTTCCTAACTGTACTAGTCTATAAGGAAAAAAAATCAATGTTTTTCTAAATCTTCAAACCTTTTCTCCATAAATGACTAGTAAAACTCAAAATTCAGATAATCATATTTTGAGTTAAGAGGAAGCACTAGTGTGAGAGGGAACACTAATACCAGAGTACAGGGCTTTAGGGCTTCAAGGGAGCAGCCTCTATGCCTTGTACCTCTGTGCCTTGTGCTTTTGTCTGCTTTGGAAAAATGCTGTCTACTTTGCTCTTGTCTGCTTTGAGAAACTTTGAATTGGTTCATTTTATGTGGATTTTGTTCCTGGTATGTTTGATTTCATGAAGAGACAGGGAGGAAGAGAGAGCAAGAGAAGGAGGGAGGCTGAAATGACTACAGTATGAAGAAAATGATGCTTCTGCATCTTCACTTAGTGCTTTGTGCTTCCTTACCACAACTTTGTGCTTGTTGTTATTCCATGTGAATGTGTGGATTTTGCCTTGCTGTTACACTGGCCAACACACATTTTGTTGTCTCAAATGTGCTTCAGATGTGCCTCCAATGTGCCACAAGGGTCTGCCACCAGGAGCAAACCAAGAATGTACAACTTGGTAGTCCCTGAACAGACTCAGAAATGGAATGGAAAGATCAAAAGACCACCGGTAAAATGGCACTATCTAGAAGGATCTTCCACCTTGTATGACCGTGGATCAGAACAAACAACTCCACATCTGTATGCTTGCCCACAATACCCTGCCTTGGTTCAGACTACAGACAATGCAGTTGCTGTTGCCCATTTTTGGTCAAAAATTATTTAGTCGCTTGTGCTCCTTCTATAATTTATCAGTTTTATACTTATTTATGCAATGCTTTTGATACAAAATAAATGCAACTTTGTGGTTCTACCACTTTAAATTTGATCTTTTTTATTGTTCTGTTTGAATGTGCTTTTCTACATTATTTGTTATTTATAAATTACATTTTCCTTAACAAAAAAAATGGGAGTGGTTGTGGTCAGGGGGGCAGAATGGATTATTAGCATCTCAGTGCATTCCCATGGGAAACTTTTCTTTGAGATAAGAGCAACTTGAGTTCAGAGCTCAATCATGGAAAGACTTAAACTCTTAACTCAAGGTATTGCTGTACAATCCTGGTCCCCTGACACATGTGCCTGAATAACTTGTCTAAACCTGTCCAGTTTTAAGGATTGTGAGGTCTGTAGTATAAGTGCATGGTGGCCAAAGGTTGCCCAACCCTGCCGAGTGGAACTCCAGCTAATTTGTAACATGTGCATTTCTTACCTTATTTGTACTGAGTTTAATTACATTGTTCTACTTTCATTCCATTTTAAGACTAAAGTGTGTGTGTGTTGACTTAATCTCAGAGGATTATTTATATCATAACTATTTAAACTACAGGAACCTCTTTGACATACTTTTTATAAAACTCAGGGACAATGTCTGACTCTTTGTTAGATAATTTTAACTTTTTAGTATTGAAGCTTTAGCAGGAGGAGCTGTATATGCCCAAATCTTGAGTAGACAATCTCTGCTTAGCCTAAACTACAAACACTTTTTATGTGTATAATTGGATATTAACATTGGTTAGCCACCCTCTTAGGTATATTTATCTTGGCATGAGATAATCATATTTGCCTACTGTTCATGGGTGCTTTTGTTAACAGTTTTACAAAAGAGGAATTTATATAAGTTATTAAAACATCTTGCTTAATGTGGATTTATTTTTCAACCACAGTTAAGCAGGACTCTGAGACAATATATTTAAAAAAGGCTGCAGGCAAGATAAGAGGCTTTCACAAACTTCCATAGCACTATTGCCGTCTGCACATCCACTCAGAAATAAAATCTACTAGATTTCAAAGGGAGCTGTTGCCAGATGAGGATGTACAGAATTTACAATAACATAGTTGTTATGGCTTTAGCCCGTATACACAATGAGCCTGATAGATTTAAATTTAAGCACTTTTCTGTTAACTAGGTCCAAGAGAGAGTGTAAACCTGTCAAACGCTCAATCTAACAAAAACTGGGCCTGAAGGAGTTTTAACCTTTTTCTAATTTGTACATCAGAACTATATCCTGCAAAGGAAGCTGCAGTCAAATGCCCTATTGTATGCAGTGTAATGTATATCCAAATAAACATGGAAAGGATGCAGCAATTAAATGGGTTACTTTGGAAGAAGATACAGTCACATTGTGACTGCCATGGCTTAAAGCTATGGAATCATAGGATTTGTAGATTGGGAATACACTAGCATTCTTTGGCAGAGAAGATGTAAAACTACAACTCCCATGATCCCATTACATTGAGTTATGGCAATTATAGTGGTGTCAAACTGAATTAATTCTATGGTGGAGATGCGGCAGTAGTGTCAATAGGAAAACTCAGTAGTGCCAAAGAATTCCATGTCCATTATTATAAGTGAAGAAAAGAGCTAGAGCCCATTTTTAAAATAGGAATACTTAAGAAATGACTTTAAAATTGTACTGAATTGATTACTTCCAAGCAACAAATGTTGAAATGTTTTGGCAGACTGCTCCTTGTATCTGATGTCAAAGCCAAGACAGTTCTGCTGCTATAATGACTCTGGCAACAAATATGAGTTGCCCTTTGAAAAAGAGCATGTCATGCCATGAGAAGGTCACCTTAACTTTAGGTATCTCTGTTCTTGCTATTTAATATTGAGTAGACAGGAGGAGGATAGGCTTAAGAAAACTATTGTCATAGAAGTTGCATGAGAAGAACAATGATCTATGGTATTATGCAGTGGATAATACTTTAACTATTGAAAAACAGAGTGAACTTTAAGGAGTTATGCTATCGCAGGTCTGATACGGTACATGGTTCGGAGAAATAGGGATTGTCCCTCCAATCATGGCTGAAGTTGAAAGAAATAAAACCTTGCTTCCACATGTGCAGAGTTCCAGTTATTATTATTATTATTATTATTATTATTATTATTATTATTAATACCCCACTTAATCTCTCCCAAAGGAGACTCAAAGTGGCTTAACATAAAAACATTAGCATATAATTTAAAATATATAAATATTAAAACAACATTGAACATCATTAATATTAAAAACAATTCAGATTAAATCCATAAAACATATAAAACCACAGGAGCCCCTGACATGATCTTAAAACCTTCTTCTTTAAAAGCCTGCCTGAATAAAAAGGTTTTAGCGAGCCACCAGAAGGACAGCAGGAAGGGGGCCATTCTAGCTTCTCTGGGCAGGGAGTTCCAGAGTCGAGGGGCAGTCACTGAGAGAGAAAACCTGCTCTCTTGTTCCCACCAACAAACCTTGAGATGGAGGTAGGAATGAGAGTAGGGTTTCTCCTGAAGATCTCAGTGCCCGAGCAGGTTAGTACAAAAGGATATGGCCAGCCAAATAGCCTGGACCCAAACCATCCACAATTAATTTTAAAAGCAATGAAAAAAACAACAAACAGAATATATCAAGTGTAAATAGTAGCTTTAAAACAACAACAACAACAACAACAAAATAGGGCCCTTTGCTATCATATCAGGGTTAGCTCCATGAATATCAGGTAAGGCCAATTAGCCTCAAACCCGTTTTTGCTTTGATTGAGTTTTTTGTAATAGTAAATAGGAGACAGATTTGGGAAATGTCATTCTTCAGGTGCTAAATTTTTTCTGACTGTGCTTTGACTATGGGAGTGGGAGAGCGCCATATGCTGCTCTGCTTCAGGTGATGGAAGGTCTTGGGATGCTTCTGCCTCACCTTAAAACATAGCATTTGTTGATTTATCACCATATTTATTTTAAAGAAGGTATACAATTGGGATCGACAGATGTTGGGAGGCTGCAACTTCTGCATTCCAAGCATTCATCTAAATAATTTCCTAAACATTTCACATATTTATCAAGCAGACTTGCTTAATATATTTTTCCATGTCATACTGAGAAAAATAGGCTAACAAGATGTTGTGAACTGGGATTTTAATCCAGGTTGCTCTAAGGCAATATTGACAATTTCACTGGATCATACTTGCTTTTCAGTGTTATAATGTAACATCTATAGTAGATGGTAAATAATAGTATTTATTATGCTTATATTAGGAAGTAGTGTGCTGTAGTGCTTAGAGCAGCATTTCTTAACCTTGGGATTGGGACCCCTGGCGGGGGGGGGGGGGGTCACGAGGGAGTGTCACAGGGGTTACCAAAGACCATCAGAAAACACAGTATTTTCTGTTGGTCATGGGAGTTCTGTGTGCCAAGTTTGGTTCAATTCAATCGTTGGTGAAGTTCAGAATATTCTTTGATTGTAGGTGAACTATAAATCCCTGCAACTCCCAAATGACAGAATCAATCCCCTCAATTGCACCACTATTCAAATTTGGGTGTATTGGGTAGTTGTGCCAAATTTGGTTCAGTGAATGAAAATACATACTGCATATCAGATATTTGCATTACGATTCATAACAGTAGCAAAATTACAGTTATGATGTAGCAACAAAAATAATTTTAGGGTTGGCACAACATGAGGAAACACAATTAAGGGGTCACAGCATTAGAAATGTTGAGAACCACTGCCTTAGAATGTTGGATTCGGACTCCGAAGACCAGGGGTCAAATCCCTGCTCACCTATGGTAATGCACTAAGTGACCATATCAAGTTTCAGTCTCTCAGCTCAGAGGAGGGCCATGGAAAACCCCCTCTCAGGAAATCTTGCCAAGGAAAGCCCATGATAGTGTCCCTATAACCTGGAAACTGGATTGAAGGCACACAACATACACATTTGTTGTTGTTGTTGTTGTTGTTGTCATTATTTTACTGATAAAAAGCCACAGTATGTCACAGCAAACAAGATCTATATGCTGGATTTTGTATTTAAAAAATCACAAGTCAAACACTTCCCAAGCGTCTAAGACTGTGATGTATTTTCGAATGATACACTCAGATCCAAGTAAGGTGGCCTTTTGCAGTTGACAGATCATGATTTTGTCAATGTTTATTGTTTCCAAATGCTGGCTGAGATCTTTTGGCACGGCACCCAGTGTGCCAGTGACCACTGGGACCACCTGTACTGGTTTATGCCAGGCCTTTGCAGTTTGATTTTGAAGTCTTGATAATGGCTGAGATTTTCCTCAATGCGGCTGTCACCCGGTATAGTGACATCAATAATCCAGACTTTTTTCTTTTCTACAATTGTGATGTCTGGTGTATTGTGTTCCAAAACTTTGTCAGCCCCACAGTATTTTTGCATGTTCATTTTCCATGACCTTTGCAGGTTTATGATCCCACAAATTCATTACTGCTGGCAGGTGGTACTTGTGACACAAGTTCCAGTGAATCATTTGGTCCACAGAGTTGTGTCTTTGTTTGTAGTCTGTCTGTGCGATTTTTCTTGCAAGAACTGAAGATATGGTCCATGGTTTCATCAGCTTCCTTGAACATTTTGCATTTTGGGTCATTTAAATAACCTAAAAATATAGTAAACACAACATATTAAAGAGTTGGAAGCATGAGATTGCCGAATTGTCTTTCACATACATTTAAAGAAATAAAGTAACAATTTTAATGAACATTTACCCATAAAATTATTATTATTATTATTATTATTATTAACTTTATTTGTACCCCGCTAGCATCTCCCGAAGGACTCGATGCGGCTTACACGGGCCGAAGCCACAAAACACAATACAATAGAAAACATAACACAGCGATAAACAAAGCAAATCAAACAATTAAGCAAAATAACCACAATGACAATACATCAAGACACTATTAAAACTGGTTCGGCCAGCGCAATGGGGTACAGGGTTAAAAGTGCTGAGATGGCAGGAGGAACGTAGGATTAAAGTGCGGTGTGCAGCAACATTAGTTGTGCTAAAGTGCATCTAGGACTTGGGATGGGGATTCCTAATCTGCGAAGGCACATCGGAACAGCCAAGTTTTTAGGTTCCTTCTGAAAACTGCTAGAGTAGGGGCCTGACGAAGCTCTTTTGGAAGGGCATTCCAAAGTCGGGGGGCCGCCACAGAGAAGGCCCTGTCCCGTGTCCCCACCAAGCGCGCTTGCGACGTAGGTGGGATCACGAGCAGGGCCTCCCCAGATGACCGGAGCGAGCGTGTGGGTTCGTAGATGGAAATGCGGTCACGCAGGTAGGGTGGTCCCAAACCGTTCAGGGCTTTGTAGGTGAGCACCTGCACCTTGAATTGGGCTCGGAAAATAAATGGCAGCCAGTGGAGCTCCTTGAACAAGAGGGTTGACCTCTCTTGATAATGAGCTCCAGTTAGCATCCTGGCTGCTGCCCGCTGGACCAATTGTAGTTTCCGAGCCGTCTTCAAGGGCAGCCCCACGTAGAGCGCATTGCAGTAATCCATTCTAGAGGTGACCAAGGCGTGGACCACCCCGGCCAGATCAGCCTTCACGAGGTAAGGTCGCAGTTGGCGCACAAGTCTCAGTTGTGCAAAGGCCCTCCCGGATACCGCCGACACCTGAGCCTCAAGTGTAAGTGAAGAATCCAAGAGGACACCCAAACTGCGGACCTGTGGCTTCAGGGGGAGTGTAACCCCGTCCAACACAGGTTGCCACCCTATACCCCGATCCGGTTTACGATCGACCAGGAGGACCTCTGTCTTGTCGGGATTGATCTTCAGCTTGTTCTTCCTCATCCAGATCGACACGGCGGCCAGGCACTCGTCCAGCACCCGAGAAGCCTCCTTGGAGTTAGGTGGAAAGGAGTAGTAGAGTTGTGTGTCATCCGCATAGAGATGGCACCCAACTCCAAAACTCCGGATGACCTCTCCCAGCGGTTTCATGTAGATGTTGAAGAGCATGGGCGACAAGATAGATCCTTGCGGGACCCCACAGGTCAAAGGCCAGGGGTCCGAGCAGGCGTCTCCCAGCTTCACCAACTGGGTACATCCCTCCAGGAAGGACCGGAGCCAAGACAGAACCGTGCCCCCAAGGCCCATCCCAGAGAGACGACCCAGAAGGATACCATGGTCGATGGTATCGAAAGCCGCTGAGATGTCCAGGAGAACCAACAGGGTCACACTCCCCCTGTCCAGCTCTCTGCGGAGGTCATCCACCAAGGCGACCAAGGCTGTCTCGGTGCCATGACCAGGCCTGAAACCAGACTGTGCCTGATCTAGGTAGTTGGTATCGTCTAGGAAGCCCTGGAGCTGCGAGGCGACCACCCGCTCCAGCACCTTACCCAGGAAAGGGAGGTTGGAGACTGGTCTGTAGTTATTCAGCACCGTGGAGTCAAGGGAAGCTTTTTTGAGGAGTGGACGAACCACTGCCTGTTTCAAACCAGATGGAAAAATCCCTTGCTCCAGCGATGCATTGATAATCAATACAAACCAGTCAACCAACCCCTCCCTGGCTGATTTAATGAGCCAAGATGGGCATGGGTCTAGAGGTGAGGTGGTCGCCCTCACAGCCCCAAGAACCTCCTCTACGGTTTCAGGAAGAACAAGCCTAAAAGAATCCCACAAAATTGGACAAGCAGGTACCTCCGTCACCTCTTCAGGCACTGCGATGGAATTGGAGTCGAGCTCGAGGCGTATCTGGGCGACTTTATCTGCAAAATGGTGTGCGAAATCGCGACACCGAGCTGCGGGGTCGTCAGGGACCTCCTCCACCGCAGGTGGGTGGAGGAGTTCTCCCACGACCCGAAACAGCTCCGATGATCTATTTGCTGCAGATGCTATACGAGCAGTCGTGAATGACTTCCTGGCCGCCCGTATGGCCACGGAGTATGCCTTAAGAGAGGCTCTAGCCCGTGTTCGGTCAGACACGTCTCGAGATTTCCTCCATTTGCGCTCTAGCCCCCTTCTCGTGTGCTTCATCACAGCCAGCTCCTCGGTGAACCAAGGAGATGGCCTGTCACGACGCAACGAGATGGGGCGTTCGGGTGCGATCATATCTAACGCCCTGGCCATCTCCCCGTTATAGAGAGTTACCAAGGCGTCGATAGAATCGCCAGGCTCCAAGGCAGGAAGAACCCTAAGATTCCTCAGGAATCCATCCGGATCCATCAGTCTCCTAGGGCGGACCATCTTAATTTGTCCTCCACCCCTGCGGAGGTTTAGGGTCGCAGTAAGTCTAAATGTGATCAGATGATGGTCAGACCATGACACTGGAAGGATGTTTTGATCTTCCACTCTGATCAATTCGTCGTCCGCCACAAAGACAAGGTCGAGAGTGTGCCCAGCTTGATGCGTGGGGCCTGATATTATCTGTGACAGTCCTATGGCCGTCATGGTGGCCATAAAGTCCTGAGCTGCGCCAGATAAAGTGGTCTCGGCGTGGATGTTAAAGTCTCCCAGCACCACCAGGCGCTGGGAGACCAAGGCCGAATTAGAGACCACCTCCGCTAACTCAGGCAGGGAAGCTGCTGGATCTCGGGGTGGACGATACACCAACAGGAACCCCACACTGTCACGGCTCCCCACCTTCAAGTGGACACATTCAAACCCAGAAGCTTGCGGGACAACGCATCTGGTCACAGCGATGGATTGCCGGAAGACCACTGCGACCCCTCCTCCCCGCCCCCCTTGTCTGGCCTGCTGATGCACTCCGAAACCAGGTGGACACAACTGGGTGAGATTTACTCCCCCCAGCTCATCCAACCAGGTCTCGGTGATGCATGCCAGATCCGCCCTCTCATCCGTGATCAAGTCCTGGATGGCCGCGGTCTTACCATTAACGGATCTGGCATTGATCAGCAGGACCTTAAGGCCAAGGGGGCTGCCGTGGAGCCTACCATTACCTACCTTCTCCAGGGTCGCAAGAACTCTGTTGCGCTTCTCCCTGGGATGTTGGTGACCCGCTATTCTCCTCCCCCACACGACTTGGATGGGACCCCCTTCCTCTGGAGCCCTCCCCCCCCTTACACGAGCAGGATCTATAACTAGTCAGCTCTCAGAGGAAGATGTCGGGCTGGGGAATAATCTCCCTTGGGCGTTAGGTAAAGATGTTTCTGATGATGAGGTAGATAGTGAAACATCAAGGGAGCTGAGTGGGCTGAATAAGGGGAGTGTTCTCGAGCGAAGGAGTGTGGTTGGTTGAGCGGGGGCGACTGGGGCAGATGGGGTCTCAAAGTGGTATAAACCAGGAGGGGGGGAGGGGGAGGCCCTAACCGGGGAGCTAATTGTGGAATTCACACGGGGACCTGATGGTGTATGGCGAGAAGGAACCCCGGAGGCAAATAAGGGGCGTATCTGGGGGTCCACAACTACCCTCCTAATGGTAATGCCCCATTTCTTTAAGACAGAGCGTTTTGCCATAAGCTCTCCGAGCCATGAATTGTCTTCTGGTGTTATTTGAAGACGGGAGGAACGGTCAGATGATTGGTAGTCCCTCCATAACCACACTATGGCTTCTAGTCTTATATCCTGTTGTCTTTTACCCAGGATTTGGGCCAAGGAATTACAAACTGCCCTCTTAGAGGTCCATCTGCCTCTGTTTATCAGTTGGTCAGCAATGTCCACCGCGAACATGTCAGTTTGTAGATGATGATCCTGAGTGTAGGCTGCGGTTGGCTGAACCAAAAGATCTGTTGTTATATTATTGATCGTCTTCTGAGCGGCCATTGTAGACCGCTGCCACTCCACAATGTTCTCAATCCTATGACTGCCCAAAGATTCTCCCCTTCCCTCAGTTGACTCATCATTCAATCCTCGTTCAGCCCCCAGATCCCCAAGGTCCGACATGCCTTTCTCCCCATTTTGACATAAGTCCTTAGCTAGATCTGCACACAAAGAGTTCTCAATCTTTGGGGGAATTGATTGCACAGGAATTCCTGAGAAAGAGGCAAAACCTCTAAGGAGATGGTCCATTTTCTCGTTTAAAAACCTGAGTTGTAACAACACATGATTAAACGATTCCCTCAGGAGGTCGTAAAAGTGCAAAAGATCATTCTTCGCATGGGGTTCTGCTCCACCCATTCCTATGTCTAAAAGGTAGCTCACACAACACTCGTATCTAAACACTCCCACCAGCTTACATTCACTTACAACTTCCAACACAAGCAGCCACTCCCAGGCACTCCAAGAGCCCACAAACTTCTCTCTTTCCCACAATTCATTCAACCAACCAATACTAAACCTGCATTCTCACTCACTAGACTAAACACACCCAAACGATCATCCACACTTCCTATGCGTCTCTTTATCACAACCACTAGTCTAAACACATCCAGCTACCACTCACGCCTTCCTATATGGGTGCTTCTTATCGCAAGCAGTCTCATGCGCTCTCCTGGGCCTCTTCGCCTGACTCACCCCCACAATCCTATCCTCATCAATCAATCAACTCCTATCTGCCTCCTAACACACTCTCAGCAGTGAGGACATACTACATATAACATAAAACATACAGCCAAACTATACTATATCTAAATACTAAAATAACTAGCAAAAGAAAAAGTAGGAAAATAAACAAAAATAAAGACAAGAAAAGAGTCAGATGGCGACAACAGCAGCTCCCTCCGTTGCAAAAGGTTCACAGCAGCATTTCTTCTCTCCTGTCCCCAAGGGAGTAGGAGAGGGGCGCTCAGCGGCGGCGGGGCCCAACAGGCCCGGTGGCGGGGGCCTTGCTTCTCTCCCCTCCCCCAAACAGCGGAAGAGGGGTGCTCGGTGGCGGCGGGGCCCAGCAGGCCCGATGGAGGGGGCCTTGCTTCTTCTCCCCCCTCCCTGTTGACGTGGGAGGGGATGCGCGGCGGCGGGGGCCTCGGGGGCCTTCTCCCCCCTCCCTGTTGACGTGGGAGGGGATGCGCGGCGGCGGGGGCCTCGGGGGCCTTCTCCCCCCTCCCTGTTGACGTGGGAGGGGATGCGCGGCGGCGGGGGCCTCGGGGGCCTTCTCCCCCCACCCTGTTGACGTGGGAGGGGATGCGCGGCGGCGGGGGCCTCGGGGGCCTTCTCCCCCCTCCCTGTTGACGTGGGAGGGGATGCGCGGTGGCGGGGGCCTCGGGGGCCTTCTCCCCCCTCCCTGTTGACGTGGGAGGGGATGCGCGGCGGCGGGGGCCTCGGGGGCCTTCTCCCCCCTCCCTGTTGACGTGGGAGGGGATGCGCGGCGGCGGGGGCCTCGGGGGCCTTCTCCCCCCTCCCTGTTGACGTGGGAGGGGATGCGCGGCGGCGGGGGCCTCGGGGGCCTTCTCCCCCCTCCCTGTTGACGTGGGAGGGGATGCGCGGCGGCGGGGGCCTCGGGGGCCTTCTCCCCCCTCCCTGTTGACGTGAGAGGGGATGCGCGGCGGCGGGGGCCTCGGGGGCCTTCTCCCCCCTCCCTGTTGACGTGGGAGGGGATGCGCGGCGGCGGGGGCCTCGGGGGCCTTCTCCCCCCTCCCTGTTGACGTGGGAGGGGATGCGCGGCGGCGGGGGCCTCGGGGGCCTTCTCCCCCCACCCTGTTGACGTGGGAGGGGATGCGCGGCGGCGGGGGCCTCGGGGGCCTTCTCCCCCCTCCCTGTTGACGTGGGAGGGGATGCGCGGCGGCGGGGGCCTCGGGGGCCTTCTCCCCCCTCCCTGTTGACGTGGGAGGGGATGCGCGGCGGCGGGGGCCTCGGGGGCCTTCTCCCCCCTCCCTGTTGACGTGGGAGGGGATGCGCGGCGGCGGGGCCCTCGGGGGCCTTCTCCCCCCTCCCTGTTGACGTGGGAGGGGATGCGCGGCGGCGGGGGCCTCGGGGGCCTTCTCCCCCCTCCCTGTTGACGTGGGAGGGGATGCGCGGCGGCGGGGGCCTCGGGGGCCTTCTCCCCCCTCCCTGTTGACGTGGGAGGGGATGCGCGGCGGCGGGGGCCTCGGGGGCCTTCTCCCCCCTCCCTGTTGACGTGGGAGGGGGATGCGCGGCGGCGGGGGCCTCGGGGGCCTTCTCCCCCCTCCCTGTTGACGTGGGAGGGGGATGCGCGGCGGCGGGGGCCTCGGGGGCCTTCTCCCCCCTCCCTGTTGACGTGGGAGGGGGATGCGCGGCGGCGGGGGCCTCGGGGGCCTTCTCCCCCCTCCCTGTTGACGTGGGAGGGGATGCGCGGCGGCGGGGGCCTCGGGGGCCTTCTCCCCCCTCCCTGTTGACGTGGGAGGGGATGCGCGGCGGCGTGGGCCTCGGGGGCCTTCTCCCCCCTCCCTGTTGACGTGGGAGGGGATGCGCGGCGGCGGGGGCCTCGGGGGCCTTCTCCCCCCACCCTGTTGACGTGGGAGGGGATGCGCGGCGGCGGGGGCCTCGGGGGCCTTCTCCCCCCTCCCTGTTGACGTGGGAGGGGATGCGCGGAGGCGGGGGCCTCGGGGGCCTTCTCCCCCCTCCCTGTTGACGTGGGAGGGGATGCGCGGCGGCGGGGGCCTCGGGGGCCTTCTCCCCCCTCCCTGTTGACGTGGGAGGGGATGCGCGGCGGCGGGGGCCTCGGGGGCCTTCTCCCCCCTCCCTGTTGACGTGGGAGGGGATGCGCGGCGGCGGGGGCCTCGGGGGCCTTCTCCCCCCTCCCTGTTGACGTGGGAGGGGATGCGCGGCGGCGGGGGCCTCGGGGGCCTTCTCCCCCCTCCCTGTTGACGTGGGAGGGGATGCGCGGCGGCGGGGGCCTCGGGGGCCTTCTCCCCCCTCCCTGTTGACGTGGGAGGGGATGCGCGGCGGCGGGGGCCTCGGGGGCCTTCTCCCCCCTCCCTGTTGACGTGGGAGGGGATGCGCGGCGGCGGGGGCCTCGGGGGCCTTCTCCCCCCTCCCTGTTGACGTGGGAGGGGATGCGCGGCGGCGGGGGCCTCGGGGGCCTTCTCCCCCCTCCCTGTTGACGTGGGAGGGGGATGCGCGGCGGCGGGGGCCTCGGGGGCCTTCTCCCCCCTCCCTGTTGACGTGGGAGGGGGATGCGCGGCGGCGGGGGCCTCGGGGGCCTTCTCCCCCCTCCCTGTTGACGTGGGAGGGGATGCGCGGCGGCGGGGGCCTCGGGGGCCTTCTCCCCCCTCCCTGTTGACGTGGGAGGGGATGCGCGGCGGCGGGGGCCTCGGGGGCCTTCTCCCCCCTCCCTGTTGACGTGGGAGGGGATGCGCGGCGGCGGGGGCCTCGGGGGCCTTCTCCCCCCTCCCTGTTGACGTGGGAGGGGATGCGCGGCGGCGGGGGCCTCGGGGGCCTTCTCCCCCCTCCCTGTTGACGTGGGAGGGGATGCGCGGCGGCGGGGGCCTCGGGGGCCTTCTCCCCCCTCCCTGTTGACGTGGGAGGGGATGCGCGGCGGCGGGGGCCTCGGGGGCCTTCTCCCCCCTCCCTGTTGACGTGGGAGGGGATGCGCGGCGGCGGGGGCCTCGGGGGCCTTCTCCCCCCTCCCTGTTGACGTGGGAGGGGATGCGCGGCGGCGGGGGCCTCGGGGGCCTTCTCCCCCCTCCCTGTTGACGTGGGAGGGGATGCGCGGCGGCGGGGGCCTCGGGGGCCTTCTCCCCCCTCCCTGTTGACGTGGGAGGGGATGCGCGGCGGCGGGGGCCTCGGGGGCCTTCTCCCCCCTCCCTGTTGACGTGGGAGGGGATGCGCGGCGGCGGGGGCCTCGGGGGCCTTCTCCCCCCTCCCTGTTGACGTGGGAGGGGATGCGCGGCGGCGGGGGCCTCGGGGGCCTTCTCCCCCCTCCCTGTTGACGTGGGAGGGGATGCGCGGCGGCGGGGGCCTCGGGGGCCTTCTCCCCCCTCCCTGTTGACGTGGGAGGGGATGCGCGGCGGCGGGGGCCTCGGGGGCCTTCTCCCCCCTCCCTGTTGACGTGGGAGGGGATGCGCGGCGGCGGGGGCCTCGGGGGCCTTCTCCCCCCTCCCTGTTGACGTGGGAGGGGATGCGCGGCGGCGGGGGCCTCGGGGGCCTTCTCCCCCCTCCCTGTTGACGTGGGAGGGGATGCGCGGCGGCGGGGGCCTCGGGGGCCTTCTCCCCCCTCCCTGTTGACGTGGGAGGGGATGCGCGGCGGCGGGGGCCTCGGGGGCCTTCTCCCCCCTCCCTGTTGACGTGGGAGGGGATGCGCGGCGGCGGGGGCCTCGGGGGCCTTCTCCCCCCTCCCTGTTGACGTGGGAGGGGGATGCGCGGCGGCGGGGGCCTCGGGGGCCTTCTCCCCCCTCCCTGTTGACGTGGGAGGGGATGCGCGGCGGCGGGGGCCTCGGGGGCCTTCTCCCCCCTCCCTGTTGACGTGGGAGGGGATGCGCGGCGGCGGGGGCCTCGGGGGCCTTCTCCCCCCTCCCTGTTGACGTGGGAGGGGATGCGCGGCGGCGTGGGCCTCGGGGGCCTTCTCCCCCCTCCCTGTTGACGTGGGAGGGGATGCGCGGCGGCGGGGGCCTCGGGGGCCTTCTCCCCCCTCCCTGTTGACGTGGGAGGGGATGCGCGGCGGCGGGGGCCTCGGGGGCCTTCTCCCCCCTCCCTGTTGACGTGGGAGGGGATGCGCGGCGGCGGGGGCCTCGGGGGCCTTCTCCCCCCTCCCTGTTGACGTGGGAGGGGATGCGCGGCGGCGGGGGCCTCGGGGGCCTTCTCCCCCCTCCCTGTTGACGTGGGAGGGGATGCGCGGCGGCGGGGGCCTCGGGGGCCTTCTCCCCCCTCCCTGTTGACGTGGGAGGGGATGCGCGGCGGCGGGGGCCTCGGGGGCCTTCTCCCCCCTCCCTGTTGACGTGGGAGGGGATGCGCGGCGGCGGGGGCCTCGGGGGCCTTCTCCCCCCTCCCTGTTGACGTGGGAGGGGATGCGCGGCGGCGGGGGCCTCGGGGGCCTTCTCCCCCCTCCCTGTTGACGTGGGAGGGGATGCGCGGCGGCGGGGGCCTCGGGGGCCTTCTCCCCCCTCCCTGTTGACGTGGGAGGGGATGCGCGGCGGCGGGGGCCTCGGGGGCCTTCTCCCCCCTCCCTGTTGACGTGGGAGGGGATGCGCGGCGGCGGGGGCCTCGGGGGCCTTCTCCCCCCTCCCTGTTGACGTGGGAGGGGATGCGCGGCGGCGGGGGCCTCGGGGGCCTTCTCCCCCCTCCCTGTTGACGTGGGAGGGGATGCGCGGCGGCGGGGGCCTCGGGGGCCTTCTCCCCCCTCCCTGTTGACGTGGGAGGGGATGCGCGGCGGCGGGGGCCTCGGGGGCCTTCTCCCCCCTCCCTGTTGACGTGGGAGGGGATGCGCGGCGGCGGGGGCCTCGGGGGCCTTCTCCCCCCTCCCTGTTGACGTGGGAGGGGATGCGCGGCGGCGGGGGCCTCGGGGGCCTTCTCCCCCCTCCCTGTTGAAGTGGGAGGGGATGCGCGGCGGCGGGGGCCTCGGGGGCCTTCTCCCCCCTCCCTGTTGACGTGGGAGGGGATGCGCGGCGGCGGGGGCCTCGGGGGCCTTCTCCCCCCTCCCTGTTGACGTGGGAGGGGGATGCGCGGCGGCGGGGGCCTCGGGGGCCTTCTCCCCCCTCCCTGTTGACGTGGGAGGGGATGCGCGGCGGCGGGGGCCTCGGGGGCCTTCTCCCCCCTCCCTGTTGACGTGGGAGGGGATGCGCGGCGGCGTGGGCCTCGGGGGCCTTCTCCCCCCTCCCTGTTGACGTGGGAGGGGATGCGCGGCGGCGGGGGCCTCGGGGGCCTTCTCCCCCCTCCCTGTTGACGTGGGAGGGGATGCGCGGGGGCCTCGGGGGCCTTCTCCCCCCTCCCTGTTGACGTGGGAGGGGATGCGCGGCGGCGGGGGCCTCGGGGGCCTTCTCCCCCCTCCCTGTTGACGTGGGAGGGGATGCGCGGCGGCGGGGGCCTCGGGGGCCTTCTCCCCCCTCCCTGTTGACGTGGGAGGGGATGCGCGGCGGCGGGGGCCTCGGGGGCCTTCTCCCCCCTCCCTGTTGACGTGGGAGGGGATGCGCGGCGGCGGGGGCCTCGGGGGCCTTCTCCCCCCTCCCTGTTGACGTGGGAGGGGATGCGCGGCGGCGGGGGCCTCGGGGGCCTTCTCCCCCCTCCCTGTTGACGTGGGAGGGGATGCGCGGCGGCGGGGGCCTCGGGGGCCTTCTCCCCCCTCCCTGTTGACGTGGGAGGGGATGCGCGGCGGCGGGGGCCTCGGGGGCCTTCTCCCCCCTCCCTGTTGACGTGGGAGGGGATGCGCGGCGGCGGGGGCCTCGGGGGCCTTCTCCCCCCTCCCTGTTGACGTGGGAGGGGATGCGCGGCGGCGGGGGCCTCGGGGGCCTTCTCCCCCCTCCCTGTTGACGTGGGAGGGGATATTCCAAATGTAGATTTGAGATAAGGATGATCTAAGTATAAAATACAATGCAAGACTTGGTCATTTGCAATAAAAGGGATGAGTGGGTTGACGAGAACAAACTTCGCAATTAATTTTATTTTTAACAACATTTGACTGTCATTTGTGATAGTACTAGTAAATGCATAAAAAGATGTCTTATCGTATGACAAGCAATTATGAAGTTCTTTTGTTCAGTGGAGTACAAAGGATAACAAAGAAACATTTGAGAAAGGGATATTAATTTAGTTCTTTTACATGTCTCTTGCTTTTAAAAACATGCAAGTACTTGGGTTGGAGCTTTTTACTAAATATAGTAAAAGTACATTCATTTATCAAAATTCAGGGAGTAGTAGTAGTAGTTGTTGTGTTGTATTACTTGAAGTCATTTTTGACTTATGGTTTTCCTTAGCTGAACCTATCACAAAGTGGGCTTGCCACTGCCTTGCCAAGAAAGTGTGTTTCTATAGTTAAGACTCGTGCGCCAACTGCGACCGTACCTCGCGAAGGCTGATCTGGCCGGAGTGGTCCATGCCTTGGTCACCTCTAGGGTGGATTACTGTAATGCACTCTACGTGGGGCTGCCCTTGAAAACGGCTCAGAAATTCCAACTGGTCCAACGAGCAGCAGCCAGGATGTTGACTGGCGCTCCTTACAGAGAGAGGTCAACCCTCCTGTTCAAGGAGCTCCACTGGCTGCCGTTTATCTACCGAGCCCAATTTAAGGTGCAGGTGCTTCCCTACAAAGCCCTGAATGGTTTGGGACCAGCCTACCTGCGTGATCGCATCTCCGTCTACGAACCCACACGCTCTCTTCGTTCATCTGGAGAGGCCCTGCTCGTGATCCCACCTGCGTCGCAAGCGCGTTTGATGGGGACACGAGACAGGGCCTTTTCCGTGGTGGCCCCCTGACTCTGGAACACCCTCCCCAAAGATCTAATGTACAACATTACTGCACCATTTTTAAAATTTTAATTCAGAAATACAGAAAAAATAAAAAAAACAGAAACAATACCAGGTAAATAATTTTTCTAGCATATAAAACTAAACAACTAACACAACTATCTGGGGCAGGAGTTCCCGAAGTGTACTCTGTGGAGCCCTTGGAGTTTCATGAGTGATTGTGAGGGGTTCCACATCAGATGCCACCATGCTGGGGCTGTCCCTCAGAGCATATTGGTTTGCAGAAGCAGGTCACGGCACAAGAACAAAAAATCTTGCGACCTCCGATGATGGGAGAATAAGAGACGGTCCCTAAGATACGATGGACCCTGGCTGTAAAGAATTTTAAAGGTCAGAACTAGCATCTTATATAGACCACGGTAATCAGTTGGAAGCTAATGCAAATGCTGCAACACTGGTGTTATATGGCATTTCATGGGTGTTCTTGTGAGTAGCCTGGCTGCCACATTCTGAACAATACGGAGTTTTCGGGTCGTAGACATCGGAAGGCCAACATACAGGGTATTGCAATAGTCCAGCCTAGATGTGACCATGGCATGGATGACTGTTGCCAGAGCCTCATCAGATGGGTAGGGTGTCAATTGCCTCGCTTGTCGTGGATGGAAAAAGGCCTGTTTGCTGGCAGCAGCGACCTGAGCTTCCATTGTCAGATGTGAATCCAAAACGACACCCAAGCTCTTAACGGTAGGCAAAGGAGATAGGGCAGCACCATCGAAGGTGGGTAGCAAATGGGTCAGACCAATCGAGCAGCCATGCCAGAGAATCTCAGTCTTCACCGGGTTCACCTTCAGTCTACTAGCACGTAGCCAGTTCGACAGAGCATCCAGACATAAGATGAAATTGTCTGGTATTGACGTTGCTCCAGGCTCCAAACGCAGAAGGAATTGGGTGTCATCCACATATTGATAGCAGTCTAGGCCGAAACTCCAAGCCAAACTAGCAAGGGGTCTGTAGAGATGTGTTCATTATAAAGTGTTATTTATAATGTGTTTAAACTGTATTTATAACGTTTATTACAGAGTGTTTAAGTGTACTGTGTTTAAACTGCATTTATGTATTACATTTATTGCCATGGCCTAGCTGTGAGGGATAGGTTGCCATGGTGACAAGACAAAGCCTCAGAGGAGGTGGGCGGAGCTTAAGGAGAAAAGGTTTGAAAGTGGCAGTTAAGCTCCAGTCCGGTGGAGGAGACCCGGAGAAGAGCAGAGCCAGTTAAGGGCTCTGGGAAATAGCAGAGTCAAGAAAGGACTCTGGGGAAAGTAGTTTAGTCCGGTAGATGAGACCCGGGGAAGAGGAGAGCCAGTTAGGGCTCTGTTGTGAAGCTGTGAGAATTCAGTAGTTCCTAGAATTTGTGAATATTTCTTCAGCAAGAGAGCTGAAGGTGTTACCTTGTTAGATTGCTTAGGTTAAAAGAATCTAACAGAGGGGGTTTTCAGGATTGCCAGTAAGGAAAGACTGGTGATCAGTGGTTTGTTCCGAGTATAGGGCAAACAGTGTGGACATTCACATTAGGGAACTCAGAAGTAGTATAAGCACTTCACTAAAGAAGAAGTTTGTAGAATTGTATCATCAGAAGCATGTATCTCAAACCAGCCATTTTGTAACATCAAGCCTTGTGCCAAGTTCAAATTCTCAAAACTGCAACAATTACGTTCTGTTAACAATAAATCTTGTTGTCTTTGTATTTCAAACCTGCCTCCTCCATTGCTTTTATGCTTGGTGCATTCCACACTACCAAAATCACCTCACAGCACAACTAAAGATAAACAGAGACATAATCCAGCGTCTCTAAACATATTGGTGGCAGCTTAATTGATATTTAAAAGAAGGTTCCTCACAGAATATTGGTGGGATTAACGCTTCTTTACAGGGTCTAACATAGATGTTGAAGAGAAGAGGGGAGAGAATTGCACCTTGGGGTACTCCACATAGGAGAGGAGATCTTTCAGAGACTTGAACCATATACTCCACGCATTGGCTCCGGTTTCGGAGAAATGAGTCGAACCAATTGAGGGCCTGACCGCGAACTCCGGACATGGCAAGACAGTGAATCATTAGATTGTAGTCAACGGTGTCAAGCGCTGCAGTAAGGTTGAGAAGTACCAGTAGCGCTGATCCACCGTTATCAGACTGGCGACAGAGTTCATCTGTAGTGGCAACTAGGACTGTCTCCATCCCATGGCCAAGGTGGAAACCTGATGGGAAAGGGTCCAGGCCGGCTGTGTCATCCAAAAATTGTTGCAATTGTCCCAGTACAGCCCTCTCTATCATCTTGCCTAAGAATGGAAGGTTAGAGACAGGACGATAATTGGCATGGGTCATGGGATCCAAGCTAGGCTTCTTTAGCAAGGGACGAACCCTTGCCTCTTTTAGGTTGTCCAGGAAGACCCCCTGTTCAAGAGAGCCATTGATTATATTACTCAACACATTGAGTAGACCTTCCAGGCGGCTTTTAACCAGCCAAGAGGGGCATGGATGAAGGGAACAGGTGATTGGTTTTGCAGCAGCCAGGATTCTGGCTACATCTTCCCTGTCAAGTGGAGTAAATCGGTCAAAGATAGACCCACTAAGCGGCCACAAAGTCTCGAGCTCACTCAAGGTATCGACTGTAGGGGGCAGTTCCTACCGAAGCATGGTGATTTTATCAGTGAAAAACTTCTGGAATGCCACTGCTGTAAGAGTCGTGGTTGCTGGGTTCTGGACTAAGGGAGCCGGACTGATCAAAGCACGAACAATTTTGAATAATTCAAATGAAATGTTATAAAATGGGAAGTGATGATTAGATTCTAATTCCTATTTTAAGATCTGCTTGTTATGTAAACCTAGGTAGTTTAATTAAAGCTGTTTTTAAATTTGATTGAGGAAAACGGGAACAACCTCCTGTTGTGAAAATACTTAGCACCGCTTTGCAATTTCTGTAATTTTAATTATCACAAGCAGGCAATTCTGGTATTCTCAAATAATCTATAGTACTAAATTGTTTTTATTCATATTTCCACTTCTTTAAAGTGTAAAACAAATAATAAAATGAGAGATCCATTCAGTTATATGTATGAGAACCATAATCATAAATACAGATTATAAGGTTTTATAGTGCTCACACAATATCAAAGGAAGGCAATTCTTGCAGTACTTTCCCCTTTTGGTGTAGCTGATCTTGAAATTCAAGCAAACAAGTGCTCTCTAAACACAATTAAAAGACAGAAAGGAGTTAAATATAAGGACTAACACTTGATAATCATTTCGGATTATACACCAGTACTATTATTTACTTGAAGAGCTTATTGATACTCCTCAATAGTGTTCTAGCCAATGTTCCAGCACAATTTCAGTAATTAGAAAACAGCTTCTCTTTCCTGCTCACATAACATTTTCTCTGGAGGGAAAAACTTGCTTTACTAGCAAGATGGAGTGAAAATCTGGCTGTCTAGTTCCACACACAGTAAACTCATTGAGTCAATTGATAAATAGCTAGATAACACCAACTGATTCAGTGACAAAGCTACAGTTGAGACTAACAGAAATATTTGTCTGTAAGGTGTTTTGCACAGAAAATTCCAATCTTTCTTATCACAAAGTTTGCTTTACAGAAACATTGGATTAAATAAAATTTGTGTTGAAGACACCAAGAACTGAAACAATCAAATAAGAATGCAGAGGAATCTTTGATATTAACTGAATAGAAGAAAATTCTATAAGTTTTTGGGAGCAAATACATTTTGTGGGCACTGACATGCTATATTTTTTGTATTGCTTGGATAAATATGACGACTTCCTCCTACCAGCAAACCCAATTACAACCCACACACAGTGTTGGGATGCAAAAAGGCCACAACTTGTTTATTGCTTACAGAAGAGAATCAGGATTGACAGTCATTTATGGGTCCTGGATCCAGGATTGGAAAGCCTGCTGCTGACTGATACCACTAACACACCAGGGGGTACTGCTGTTACTGCCTGGCACAATACCAGGACATTGTCACCATTGCACCCCTGGGAAACTGCTGGATACTCCTCCCCTCCAATGGGGGGGGGGGAAGCAAGCCAGATCCAGAGCCCATGCCGCATGCCTGAAAGTTGGAACTGAGGAAAAAAGCTCAATGAAAACCATTGAATGGGGGGGGGGGACCACTCATGAAGGGTGGGTGGGCTGGGACACCAGAAGGCATGCTGCTGGGTGCGACCTAGTGCAGGCTTAAGAAGGCTGCCCGGTGCTTGAGGAATGGCTGGCCCCAACCAATAGAGGATGAACAGAGGCTGCTTCAGATAGGCTGGCCACCTGGCTGGTGGGAACCATTCTTGCCAATGAAAGGGGTTCTGGGGAGAAGAAGCCCCCCACCAGTGCCATGGCAGGCAGGAGGATGCCAGCGCCATAATGTCTCGGTCCAGTAAGTTGGGCAAATAATTTTTTTAAAAAAATGAATGTCAAAGGCCAACAGAGTTCCTTTTTTAAATATACTGAAACAGATTAACACATTTTCTCTCGGAAAACTAGACTTCATTAACAAACAAAACTCTTAACATCCTCCTTTTTTTATGGGGAGTCTGAGGGATCATATCTTCTTTACATTGAGAATGATAAAATGGATTAATGATCTTTACATACCTACTCCTCACAGATCACAAAATCCCAGTGTTTGAACCTAGGAAATGCTTGCTTTGTTACAACATTGAAGAGAAACACTAACAAGTGTTTAAACTCAGAATTCCAAGGAGAAAATTTAAAAGCATATTGCTGTTGTTTAATAAGTTATTCTTTCAGAGATACTTTGGGTCTGGCTATACTGTGGGACTATGTCCTTCCACAGCCCTTCCTAGCATTCCATTTCTTTGTTTACTTCTTTTCATTGACAAATGGTAGTTTTATAAAGATGGCTCCTAAAGCATTATGACCTTTCAAATCATAGTTTAAATACCCCAGAGCATGACTTACCTTCCTCCTCTGCCAACATTTGCAGAATGTCACACATTTATTTCAACTGCACTCTCCTTACCTGTCTGTCAATTTTGTAGCAACGGTTTGAGAAATCTGTGCTTAGAAAAACTGCATTTCAGGTGTTGACATCAGCTGTAGTGTCAATACTCCCACTCTGTCAAAGATAGCCAAACTGTTGTAGAAAAATAAAGAAATAGGTCATGGCTTGACATTTCTACTGAGAAATAGCATAAAAGAAATACAGCTGGCGACGATGTCTTTTTATTTTAAAAGTATATATAAAAGACACTGCTCATTTCATCTTTTCCATTTCAAAATCACATTTAAACATATAACTTTAAACTGCACTAATAATCCCTTTACAAAATAGGCCAATTAGGACTTGGCACATTCAAGATCCACTAGACATTCTAAATATACAAATAATTATCAATGTCAAAATTTACTAACAAAGAAACTGATCTCATATTAGGGTTTGAATGTTTTTAGAGTTTTCTTGATCAAAAACAGCTGCATGGATATATAAAAGCACTAGTGAGTAGCTATGAATCATGTGGCTAGTAATTTTCACAAGGAATTTCTCAACATCAAAGGCCCTTCCACACAGCCCTATATCCCAGAATCTCAAGGCAGAAAATCCCACAATGTCTGCTTTGAAATGGGTTATCTGATTCCACACTCAGATAATGTGGGATTTTTTTTGTCTTGAGATTCTGGGATATAGGGCTGTGTGGAAGGGCCCTAAGAGTGTTCTGGCAATGGAATCCGTTCCCTAGAGATGTGGTGAGGTCTTCTCTGGATGTCTCAAAAAGAGGATGGACAGCTATTTGCTGTGGATGCTTTAGCTGGAGATCTTGCACTGAGCAGAGAGCTAGACTAAATAGCCTGGTAAACTATGATTTTACCTCTTATCAGTTGTGTTTAGAGACCAGGATTCCTTTAAAGCAGGCATGGAGAAACTTTGGCCTTCCGGGTATTTTAGACTTCAATTCCCAGAAATCCCAGCCAGCTTACAGGCTCTATTAGAATTTCAAGCCAAAACACCTGGAGGGCTGAAGTTTGCCCATGCCTGCTTTAAAGTAAGAATGCATACTCCGCAGATGCAGAACTTATTGTATCATGGTGCTTCAAAGGATCCCTCATTTCTGGGGAAAAAATATATTATTTTGCATAGCCATCCAAGCAACTCCACTCTTTTGACCAAAGGACAGATCCAACTGAAGGGCAGTTCCCTTATTGTATTATCTAGAGCATATGTGGGAGATATGTGGACTTCTAGCTTTTAGAACTATAAGTCAGCACCCAAAAATAGTACTCATGCAAGCTGGCTCTGACATGAATGAAACATCTGAAAAGGCCTTTGGCCTTTAACCTGATGCAGAAGAATAATTGAAATTTTATCCACATTTTCTGGAAAGAACATATAAGCAATTTTGTCTATGAGGGGAATCTTGACTGAAAACCAATGTTACAATGGACTGGCCTTTTGTAAAGTCATTGATGATATCATGGTCTGAGTACTGGAGTATGACCCTGAAGGCCAGGGTTAGAATAGTCACTTAGCCATGTAAACCCACTGCATGACCTTGTGAAAATCAAATACTTTCTACCTCAGAGGAAGGCGAAGATGAGCCCCTTCAAACAAATTTAACCAAGAAAACCTTGTGAAAGCTTCACATGTTAGAAGTAACTTAAAGGAACACAGAAAAAGTGAGTTTTGTTGAATATTGCAGTCTGATATTCTGATTATGTTATTTTTTTCTCATCTTGGCACATATCCTGTTTAAAGACTGAGAAAGAACAGAATGATCTTCCATTGCACTTCTGATATGGCTTTTATTTTAAGATAAATTGGGGAACTAGGAAAGGAACAAAGAAAACTAGGCAGCGATCTATGACATTTAAATCAAATTTAGACAAAATTCAGTTGAGCCATTGTAAGCTTTTCCCCTCTGGGTCAAAAAACTTCCTGATCTACCCTTTTTTAAAAAAGATTTTCAGTTAAGAGATTCTGGAACATTAACATTTCACCATAATGTTCTTGATAAAGTAGAAGCTGATGACAGTTTCTTGTCCATGCTTTGTTAGTAAAGCATGGACTTTATCAACAGCATGGACTTTATCAACAGCATTATATACATAAATTATATGGGATTAGGTTGCCTCTGTGTGATACTTCATTCCCATCCCAGTCCATGCTTTAGTTACATTATAAACTGTCATCAGCTTCTACTTTGCCCTTGCCAAATGTAGTTCTTTTTTTCTTTTCAAAAACACAAGAAGTACAAGCTATCAATTTTCCACAGGTACTGAGCAAACTGCCTCTAAATTGTTCTTTTAATAACTTCTTGAGGGAGAATGCTTTGGCCTTTCAGTCAAGGATATTTCTAATTGTGTTGGATTTAGTTGACATTTTCTTAGGATCTTGGGAAGTGATGAGAAAACGAAATTTGACAATAAACTCTAGGTTTTGACATTCATGGGGTCTCTAGTGAAGCTCGAATAGCATTGTTCAGGAACAAGAATTTCCTTGAGATTCACAAATACATATCACTTGATAAATGGAAGGAAAATAGAAACAGACACTCATATTGCAGTTCCTTCCATAAAAGATTTTCTGCATTTCACCCATCATAACATACAGAGTTCCCTAGATCAAGATTAATTGTTTGGTTATCAGCAGGATTTATCTTGCTGATATTCACACCATGCAGAATTCACACCATGCA
Source organism: Anolis sagrei (assembly GCF_037176765.1). Lineage (NCBI taxonomy): Eukaryota > Metazoa > Chordata > Lepidosauria > Squamata > Anolidae > Anolis > Anolis sagrei. The sequence continues at coordinate 96,913,122 of NC_090023.1, read as the reverse complement.
GAAAATTGGGAATCATCAGCACCAAATCTCTTGATGACCTCACCAAGTGTCTTCATATAGAGATTACAATATCCAAACTTCAATTTTTAGCCTTGTGGGAAATCACCTTGATCATAAGGTATCTTAATTCTTCTAGTAGATAGGAATGTAAACATTGTCAGTGGACATTGTGATTACAATAATCTTGCCATACTGAAGTATTTTGAATGACATTGATTAGAATTAGAGTTACGTTTACAAGTAAAAAGTTACTTTTTCAAAATTGTGTCAACAATAGCAACTATTTTGGAACTGCAAAATTATAGCTATAACTAATTCCTGATAAAAGGAAACTATTTTATACGAGAGTTGATGGTTTGTCTATCCCAGTATTAATCAAATTCTTGGACAGAGATTTCACATTTCACAGACTGCATACTTGTTTTTTAGATAAGGGTAAGCATTCCACTAGTTTCCCTTGTTTTTTTATTATTATTTTAAAGGGAAAAAACAGCTGAAAAATATTCCTTCTGCCCTATTAAAGATATGGGGATAGCATACCACAGGAACAAAATATGGTGCATCAAAAGTAATTTGCATTTACTGGCAGTTGGCAGACCATATTGTTCCTGCAATTTAGCATTTGAAGGCACTTGTTTAGAACTCTTCTTAAGAAACTATAAGGAATGAATTCTGAAAATTCTTTCTGGATTATTGCCTGCTGTATTGCACAAATACTATGTGTTGTCCAGCTATCCACATATGAAATATTTATGATCTAACTGATGTCAGCACACTGGCAAAGAGCAACCAATGTATTTCTCCCTATCCCCCAGTAATTTTGTATGCTTCAGTTTTTGATACAGTGTGAAGAATGCATAAAGTGCATCCAAGGCAATTCTGACTTTTAATTTAAAGCAGGGAAAAGGCCAGATGAGTTGGTATTGATTCATTCATCTCATAAAGTATTGACAAAACAATTTTTATTTGAACTTTTCCCAGCACATTGTCTATGCTTCAGGCTACAAAATGCCCCTTAGTCTGTCCAATCCCTTGCCCCCTTCAAGTAACAAGAAAATTATTTATAGCTAAAGTCTACCAGAAACTTTGATTACACAAAACTGAAGGAAAAACAAAGTGTCACCCCTTGCCTGAAACTCATCAATAACCTTATTTATATTAAAAAAAACAGTTTTGTGGTTATAATCCTCAAATCGCTTAGCGTGGATTTTACTGCAGAGGCAATCCTTATGATAATATGATAGTTTTGTTCTGGGGTGGGGGCGGGGTGTGTGTGAATACAGATTGTTTAAGAAAAATAAGTTGCCATGGGAAATCTTAATAAGTAAGGCAGCAGGCAGTACTTGCTATATCCAGCTGTTCCTACTCTTACCTCAATTGTTCTTCCTATGAGACTTTATTCCTGCCAACAACTCATCTTCTTGTAGACTCAGTCCTGTGGTCACAGTCAGTATCACCTGCCAGAAAGTATCACCCATACCAGCTCTGGTAACTCTGGAAGCTGGCTACCACCAGCAAGTTTGTCACCAAAGAAAAACAACACCAAAGAAAATTTCCTCTTTTTCAGTGACTCACAAGAGTCTCTTTTCTTGAGTGGAAAAAGAGGGTTCCCTTATTCCTGTTGCAGTTATGTTTTATTTTTATTTTTAAAATACATTTAAGTTGCTACTCTTGCCTGTTTTTAAATGGAAGGGGTTTGAGACTCAGGAAGAAACAGTCATACATCGTTAGAGTATTGTGCCCTACCAGGATAACACTTCCTCAGGTAAGGGAAAGGAAGAGAAGAGCCATGATAACAGCCTTCAGATCAAATCAGAGGAAGATGGTGGCCCTGCTCTGGAAGTCTTCAAAGCAGTCCTGCACCATCTCATTATCTCAGACTAAGAGCCTTACCCTGTAGATTGATGGGTTTGAATGGGGATATCAGAAAGCAGATAGCCAGGACAAAATGGGGGTTCTGTTGGTGAACTATCTTGGATTGAATAGCATGGTTTCGGGGATTGTGATGCACTCTCCTTGATGAGTGGTGTTGTGGGACTTCATTGTTCATACTGCCCTACAGAAGTGGCTCAAGTCTTCATGCCTATCAAAGATAACCTTATTCATGCTCTTAAGTTCACTCTAAACCTTCTGTGCTGGATTCAACTGAAGTGATGTTGGTTTGTTGGAACTTTCCCTAGGTTTGTGTCATGGAGAGAGCATTACTTCCTCAAATTGAGGCTCACTGGGACTCAGAGCCTCTGTGGGGAAGGGAGGGATTAAGAGGATCTATTCCAGAAAATGGAGTGATTTCAAGGGTGTTCTGAGGGGTGCTGGGATTTTTTTCTGTTTTTTTTGTCAGGTGATTTAGCCCTGGATGAATAGACATAGTGGTAACAAGATTGATCCTACCATCTATAATCTGGAAGCTAACTCCTATGAAGAGCAGATTGCAGAACTGTGTAAATTAGACTTGAAAAGGGGAAGATTAACAGGAAACATTGTAACTATTAGGGCTGGTCAATTCGTTTCGTTAATTCGTAATTCGTTAAAAAATTCGTTAATTTTTGAATTACGAAACGATTACAAAACTTTTTTTTTAACCTGGAAGTGTTTTTAAATATCGAAACGGCAGCCACCAAAAATTTTTGTATTTCCGTCCATTTCGGAAATACGTAAGATGGCCGCCTGCCGATGCTTGCTGGGAGCTCTCCTCTCTCGGCGCCGGCTGAGCAAGCGAGTGAGAGGGCGAGCGAGAGGGGCGAGCGAGCGGCGAGCGAGAGGGGCGAGCGAGAGGGCGAGCGAGAGGGGCGAGCGAGAGGGCGAGCGAGAGGGGCGAGCGAGCGGCGAGCGAGCGGCGAGCGAGAGGGCCCGCCAGAGTGAGTGCCTGCCTTCCCTCCTTAATAATAATTTTAATTTCTCCTCCCTATTCTACTAAATTAATAATTAAATTTAAAAAATATTTAAAAAATATTGGGAAAAAAAAGGGCGCCATCTTTACAAAATGTTTTGTAAATATTTACGAAATTTCGTAAATACCGAACCTTTTTTTTGGAAAATTTTGTAATTATTTTAAATATCGAAACAAAAAAAAAACCCAATTACAAATCGATTTTAGAAACAAATTTTTGCGTTGTTACCCAGGCCTAGTAACTATGTTGTTTACATATTTGAATGATATCATATTGAGGAGGAATCAAGCTTGTTTTTGTTGCGCCAGAGACTAAGACATGGAGCAATGGATTCAAATAACAGGCAAAGAGTTTGTACCTAAACTTTGGGGAAACTATCCTGATGGTAAGAGCTGTTTGACAGAGAAATATGCTGCCTCTGAATTTGGTGGAGTCTCTTTCTCTGGGGGTTTTTAAGAAGAGGTTGCATTGCTATATGTTGAGAGTGTTGCACTCCAGGTCAGGAAAAAGCCCTCTGACTTTAAAACACACCACACTAAGAGTGAAGAAACAAATCCTTTATTGAAGCTTAGTAAATAGTCAGATGAAATAAATGCTTGTAAGAAAATAAGAAAATTTTAAAAAGTAATAAGTTCATAAAAGGTAGTAACACAAAGCAATGTCCACATCAGATATAAAAGCAATCCAAAACAGCATTTATCCTGACAGGAATCAACATGATACAATGACAATCCAAAAGGCTGAAAACCTCCACAGGAACAAGACCCCTTGAACAGGATTTCCATGGCACATGAACTTGATTTCCAAACGATGCCTGATCAAACAGGTTTCCCCTTGAGGCAAACCTTATATCCCAAAACTCAGAAATTGGTTTCGCTTTCCCCCACATTTACCCCTTATCAGACGAAGCCTTTCAAAGCGATGTAAACACTGAGTTTGCTGTCAATCCTGGCTAATCTCCAGCCACCTATTCTTCAGCTCCCTGTCTGGCTGTGGCTGCTCATTAAAATTCCCAGGTGTCAGATTGTTTTCCAAATCCAAATCTTGAGAGCTCACAGAGAGAGGGAGTGAACCATCATTGCTAGGCCCAGCAGGAATATTCTCATGAGAAACTGCCCTTTGCACTGGGGCCTCTCTGTCATTGTCTGCCTGAAAATCATTGACCAAACCATCTCCATCTTGTACCTCAGCCTCAGCACCATCATTTCTCTCATCATTTCCCACATCAGGATCCTGAAACACAAACACAGGGTGATTCCCAACAGAGAGTGTTCTGAATGGGTATTCCTGTATAGCAGGGGGTTGCCCTGAATGTCCACTGTGGACTCATTCAACTCTATGATCCCTTCATGCAGATTAAGAATAAATCATGTTGCTGATTTTTAGGGAGCTGGGATCTATGAAATATAGTAATGTCTTGATTTAAGAGTTTAATTCATTCTGTGACTAAGCTATTAATTCAAAATATGCTTATCTCAAAGTGAATTTTCCCATTGAAATGCTATTTATCCATCTATATTTCTCAAACCTTGACTTTGCCATTTTATATAAGGGACATCATTTTACCTCACCCTTGTATATAATGGGATTTGAACACTCATGGGTTTTAGTATCCACTGTGAATTCTGCAAGCAAAACCCAGCAGATACTGGGGCCACTGAAAGCTACTTAGGGATTTGGTTTTTATGTGCTTGGAAGTTATGCATTCCCTAACTTATTGCTGTGGTGCAACTGGTCCTCCATATACATGGATGTAACCATCCAATATTTTTAAAAAAGTTTAATCTGTTTAGCTATTTTGTATAGCAATATACCTGACTCACATGAAAATATCTGATGCAAAAAGGGGTCGTAAGTTGAAAAATTTTAAGAAGCTCTGCTCTAGAAGACAAAATTAGGGTACTTCTTCACACTTACCTTATTTTCGGCGGCACAGTGCGGTTTCTTCCATTCACTCACAGGGCCCGATGGCTCCCGTCACACCCTGGAGGATTACTTCCATGGCGGCTTCATGGCTGAAGTGCCACTGCCACCAAAAAAAAAAAAAAAAATGGCAGCAGCAGACAATGACAGGCTCCTCATCTTTCCATAGGGAAAGTTGGGTCAAGCTGCAGAAAAAGGCTCCCCCCTCCCATATGATGGGGCAGGGGGGAAGATACAGCAGAGTGGGGTGTGAGGCAAAAGGTCCCCATTCCCCCTGCTTGACCAACAAGAAATGCCAACAAGAAATAAATTTTTAAGACTCATACGGGTTCACCTATATTGCTGTGAGCTACCATTTCAAATTATATTGAAAGACTGTTATGCTCATATGGAAAATAGTCAAATTATATTCATAGTGATGTGCAGTGTTTCTGAAGCACTATCCATTTAACTTGAAATGTAAACGAGAAGAGCAGCACTTTGCTTCCCTTTTTATCTAAAAGTGTTGACACAAATGTCACTCGCATTCTTGTGAAAACATTGTTTGAAATTTCATCATGAAAAGGTCAGACCATGCTATCATAGACTTCACAGAAGGAATAGAAACAAACACTAATTAAGAGAAACTAGACTGCTGAATAACACTGCCACCAGTTTCCAGCAGGCATTAAATTGCATGTGTACAAACACAGGACTGGAAAAGGAAGAACAAGAGAATGTATGCGTGAGTAGACTATGAATTATCTGCCATGGTATGGCTACTTGTGTTTGCTCCAGAGACTCCTGGGACCAATATGTGATGCTTTCTAGTGGAATGGAGCTCCTAGTTCAGGACTTTTTTCCATGGATTTCCTGCTCCATTGAACAAGCTTACTACTTTGAGGGTAAAAAAGGACAGCAACTACACTGTGTGTATGAAAAAAGGAGTGTTTATTGTAATCTGACTGTCTGAAATATGTTTATTAAATCAGATGAGATTATTGCTTGGTACTAGGAAATATGTGTTTTCAAAAAATGGGGAAGAAGATGGAGCAAAAGAGGGAGCTGCCATTTTCATTGCAGAAGAAAAACCAGTTATGCAATTGTGGGAAAGGTGTATCCTCAGAGAGACAACATGGTATAGCAGTTTGAGCATTGAACTACAGTTCTGGAGGCCACTTTTTAATCCCGTTTTTCTGCTTGGAATTATTACATCTCATTATGTAGCTCCCACACAGCTATTTATATTTTGCATTAAAATATTATTTTACATGTAGAACAATTTTTGCACATAATAACTTCCAAATTGCAAACTCTGTGGTTTTCAGTTTCTTACAGCAGGAAGGAAATTGCTGAAATTTCTCATCACAACCTTCAAGAAGAACTTAAAGAAGAATTACATCTCTAAAAGGCTATGATTTTGGCCTTCCCAGTTTCCCTCACAGAGTAACTGCAAAAGCACTTCCTACAGAAAAGTTATTCCCAAGCTTGTTTGTCAAAAAAATTATCATATTTATCGTGCCAGGAGCAACCAGATATTTGTATTACATTTTTAACAAAACAAACAACAGACAGACAAAACACAAAGTTTGCAAGCTTGGTAGTTGATTAAATGTCCTTTGACCAGTATCTGGCCACTTGGAGTGCCTCTGGTGTTGCCGCAAGGAGGTCCTCCATTGTGCATGTAGCAGGGCTCAGGTTTCATTGCAGCAGGTGGTCAGTGGTTTGCTCTTCTCCACACTCGCATGTCATGGATTCCACTTTGTAGCCCCATTTCTTAAGATTGGCTCTGCATCTTGTAGTGCCAGAGCGCAGTCTGTTCAGCACCTTCCAAGTCACCCAGTTTTCTGTGTGCCCAGGGGGGAGTCTCTCATTTGGTATCAGCCATTGATTGAGGTTCTGGGTTTGAGCCTGCCACTTTTGGACTCTCGCTTGCTGGGGTGTTCCAGCGAGTGTCTCTGTAGATCTTAGAAAACTATTTCTTGATTTAAGTTGTTGATGTGCTGGCTGATACCCAAACAAGGGATGAGCTGGAGATGTCACTGCCTTGGTCCTTTCACTATTGGCTGCTACTTCCCGGCAGATGTCAGGTGGTGCAATACTGGCTAGACAGTGTAATTTCTCCAGTGGTGTAGGGCACAGACACCCCATGATAATACAGCATATCTCATTAAGAGCCACATCCACTGTTTTAGTGTGGTGAGATGTGTTCCACATTAGGCATGCATACTCAGCAGCAGAGTAGCATAGCGCAAGGGCAGATGTCTTCACTGTGTCTGGTTGTGACCCCCAGCTTGTGCCAGTCAGCTTTCATATGATATTGTTTCTAGCGCCCACCTTTTGCTTGATATTCAGGCAGTGCTTCTTGTAGGTCAGAGCTTGGTCCAGAATGACTCCCAGGTATATGGGTGCGCAGCAATGCTTCAGTGGGATTCCTTCCCAGGTAATCCTCAGAGTTCGTGATGCTTGTCTGTTCTTAAGGTGGAAAGCACAATTCTGTGTTTTAGATGGATTAGGGGTCAGCTGGTTTTTTCTGTAATAGTCAGTAAGAGCACCTAGAGCTTCAGATAGCTTCTGTTCAACCATCTCAAAGCTCCCTGCTTGAGCGGCACGATCATCAGCATAGATGAAACTGTAATTTTAATTATCATATTAGATATGATAATTAAAATAATCTAGATGCTTAAGATCATCTGGGGAGGCCCTGCTCTTGGTCCCACTTTCTTCGTAGATCCGACTGGCGGGGAAGAGAGACAGGGCCTTCTCAGCGGTGGCCCCCTGGCTGTGGAACGCCCTCCCTAGGGATATTACATCGGCCCCCTCCCTCCTAACATTTAGAAAGAGAGTTAAAACCTGGCTGTTTGAGCAGGCATTTGCAGATGTAGTTTAACTGATTAATTGAGACTCATGGAATGTTTGGACAAAGCGACGGAAAATGATTTTAATGATGAGATGCTGAGGACTTGTACTTTATGGTTTTAACTGTTTTATTGTTTTTAGATGGTTTATATTATATGTAATGTCTTAACTGTATTTTATTTTGTGGGGCATTGATTGCCAACTGTAAACTGCCTCGAGTTGCCTCCGGGCTGAGATGGGCGGTATACAAATATAATAAATAAATAAATAAATAAATTTATCTACAAGGTGAATAAGGCAGATCAACCCAACCAAGAATCTATTCATAAGATGTAACTGAGAAGCTTTACGCTATACTAAAAATCATCTTAATCTAAGCCCATATTTTTAAAGTAAGTAGTAATAACAGTAATAAGAAAAAAAATGTTTTTTCAACTAAACTTCAACTTCTCCAACTTTGTATAACATTGTTATTCAGATTGTGGGACAGGTTTTCATCACTGCTGTTGATCTTAAGCATTTATTAATTTCTAGTCCTTTTCTTTCATGTTACACTCAATTTCGTCATATCTCAATGGCAAACCCAACTCTAGTTTCACCATGAGTTCTGCCATTTCTTTCCATATAAAACCTGCTAATATTATTTCATTATGATTAATGGATAACTGAAAGGGGGACATCCCACTTATATTTAATCCCAATCATCTGAAGCTGGGAGTGAAAGGGAAAAAATTGCTTTCATCATCTAAGTGTCCCTGGTGTCAGGTCTTGAAAAATTATTAATTGGGTTGTTATTAATATTAAGGTCTTAATGATGCCTAACCTCCTAAGAACCTCATTCTTCTTTGTGAAAGGACCAAAGCAAAGCACGATGATTCTAGACCCAGATGCATTGCTGTCCTTATTGCCCTGATCCAGCCTTGAAAGTCCTCTTCAGTAATTGAGAACTGGCAATAAAAGATAGGAAATCACTGTACTACAAATTATTTTATATTTCCCTACTGAATAGAAATTCCTCAAATTAGTCTTGTGATGGAGATTATCCATCTTCTGAAATTTTAATTTATCATTGCATTTTCACATCTTAAATTTTGAGAATATTTCCATGGGAATGTGAGTATGGGCCCTTCCAGACAGGTCCTATATCCAAGGATCTGATCCCAGGTTTTCTGCTTTAAACTGGATCATATGAATCTGCACTGCCAGATAATGTGGGATCAAATCCTGGGATATAGAGCATGCCTGGAAGGGCCCTAAGACAAGAGCACCAGATGCTACATCCTCTGCAATTTCAAGTGTCAAGTTCTGAAAATTTAAAGCCCAATAAATCTTCCCATTCTATCATCTATTTCACTTGGATGTTTTGCAAGTATTTTACTTAGGTTCATTTTTAAAAAGCAGATTTTGCTCAACTTCAGTCCCATTAGACTTTGTTTGATTTTTAGGAGATGCTGTTTGGTTGTGCTGTGTCAGAGAAAATAACATAAGGAGGGTTTTTTTTTAGTAAGAAAATACCAAGTAATAGATCATTATTGAGTTTTTGCCAACTTTCTTTGCATGCTTGAAATCTTTGCTGAAACCCCATTAGTATGTTCCTGTTATAGGTAGAGTTTTTAAAGTTAGTAAAAAGTTTCTGTAATACAACCTAACATCCATTAATGAAGCTCCAATTCCAGTATGAATTTGAAAGTGCACACCCAGGACAGAATTGTATTCTGGTTCTGCGATGCCTGCTATACTTCCTGTCTCCCTCTGAAGCTAGCTGAAGTGGTTTCAGGAGTGGAAAGGATAGTGAAGTACCTTCAACTTGTGGTGCTGCAAAACTCCAAAATCGAAACTGAAATCTTCCCAATGTGTATTGTTCAATATATCATGACTTCCATATCAAATAATTGGCATCTCATTATCTAGTTGGAATCTGGCTCAATTTATTCTTTGGGACACACTGTGTCTTCATTTTCTGTGTTTGGTGGGATATTTGATGACCTGAGTGTGAGGAAATTTTTGTATTTTGATAGGCATGGACAGAAGACCTCTTGGTGAGATTTGAACCCACTGAGACTTGGACCTCCTAAAGGATAAGAGGTTGGTTAAGATAGATTTACCTAGAAATTTCATTTCATTCTTTAATCAGCATGTACAAAAGTTTTCAGAATTTCAAATGTGGGAGAAACTGACAGGTTTGCACATCCCTAACGTTTTCCTAATATTGTATTGTCAAAGGTTTTCATGGCCAAAATCACTGGGTTGTTGTAGGTTTTTTGGGCTGTATGGCCATGTTCTAGAAACATTCTCTCCTGACGTTTCACCTGCAACTATGGCAGACATCCTCAGAGGTTGTGAGTTCTAATATTTCTTGGTGATTGGTTCTGTCAAAGATATTGCTGACTTCCATAATGATGAAATGGCTTGGGCTGATGACAAGGTCATTCTCAAGCATCCACTCCAATTGAATAAGCCAGAAAACTCCCTAGTTTTCTGGGAAGCTGTGATTAGTGATCTAAGTGATATGATATTGATGGAAAATGTGAGTAGCCTGACTAAGCATGGAATAGTGCCTGGCTGAAGATGTAAGTTGTATTCTGTAGTGGCAATAATGATGCAGAGATTGTTCTTTTCTACTACTACTGCATTTATACAGCAATCAGTAATCTAAAAAGGGATTTTTCAAGTGGTCAAATGCTAGTTACACTCTGATCCATAATATAAGCAGGTAGATTATGTAATTGACTTCTATGATCTGTTTGTATAATACTTCAACGAAAAGAGCCTGAATCATATTGTTAGTCAATATGAAAGTAGACCCTTTGAATTCACAGGATTTACCTAAGTGCTTACTCACTAGTCAGCGGTTGATTCAACAAACTATTAGAATTCAAATCAAAATTGCCATAAATGATACAGGATGTAAATTAAGCAAGACCAGTAAAATCATTACTGTGAGTGTGAAAATTGTATAGTCTGTTTTAAATTTTCTGCAGATTTTACAGGAGCTCTGAAAATACCGAATTCTGTTCTGCAAAAAATAAAAAAAAATCCTTATGATACTAAGATTTTTTTAAAAAATCCCTCGGTATTTAAAAAGTTTAGTGCACACTATATTTTCTGCCATCATGCCTTTATTTATATATTTATTTTAAAAAGACTAAATTTGGAGAAATGCAGTTCTTGTTTTGTTTTGTTTTTTTGCATCCTGACAGCTATATACAAATCTCCACCGTATTTACAAAGCTGAAAACTTTTCTGCATGACTGGCCCCAAAATGAGGCAACCTATTGGTGCTTCATTTATCCGTAATGTAGGGTATTTCTCTAATACCCTACATTACGGATAAATGAAGCATGAATAGGTTGCCTCATTTTGGGGCCAATCATGCAGAAATGTTTTCAGCTTTGTAAATACGACAGAGATTTGTATATAGCTGTCAGGATGCAAAAAAACAAGAACTGCATTTTTCCAAATTTAGTCTTTTTAAAACAAATATATAAATAAAGGCATGACTGCAGAAAATATAGTGATTGTACTTCTATAACAGGGTTACATTTTCACTTGTATTTATCTGAATGCAGTGAAACCGAAGCACAAGCAGATAGTAATATGAGTGAGATAAAGTGGTGACTGTTCTGGCAAGTAGTATAAAGATATAGGAAATAATTTCCTTTTTGAAAATACTGCATTATTTAAGATGCTTCAAAGTAGGTGTAAGTATAATGTGGGTGTCTAGATGTTGTTGGACTGCAATTTCTAGCAGCCCTAGTCAATACTGAATGAGATGAAGAAGACTAAGAGATTCAATATTTTGGCAAGTATTCAATATAATACTTCTAGTGGGTCTCAGTGCTTACATCAGAATTAGCAATCCCATCCTTGCTCTTGAAGCCATCTCAAAACCTGCTCTAAAAGTTTGAAATCTTCCAGAACAGGTCTTTGACATCCTGGAAGCCTACAGCAGAACACAGAACTGAAATTAATCTCAGTCCTATTGGCATTAAATCTGGAAATATACCATCATCTTCTCTGCAAGAATACCAGTAAAGATTGTGAAAGGGTGTCTAGAAAAGTGTTGTCTGTAGTCCATGGAACACTAATAAAATCTATTTTACAATTTAAATTTCTAACATCACTCACATTACCTCTCAAAAGATTATAACATTTTGGCTGTGAATTTTACAATAAATGTCAAATATAATTGGACACAGAGGAGGTGGGGAAAAAGAAGTGAAAAACGTGACAGTCCGTGGAGGAAATTTGACATCTCTACTGATATTGTCTATGTGGGCAACTGGCAACACATCTTACAAAGAAAATTTAGCTGCTTTGAAATCAATTTGAAAACACCCGGCAGAGACCAATTATGCAATGTTATAGTTTAGTGCACACTGACAGGTTAAACTTTTGCAAAAGGAAAAAGAGATTGTTCAGAAATGGGTGAAAGTTACCTTAATAATATTGCTTCTGTCAAGGTGGGATTTCATTTCTTCTTGAAAAATCAAGACCAGAAAAACTGCAAGAATGTTTTTGTAAAAAGGCTGTGGTTAGAATAACACAGTAAAAGTGCTCAGAAGTATTGGATTTTAAAACAGAAAAAAATGAAATCTTTCACAAAAGTACAATATATCAATTGTATAAGCTAAGATTATTTTTTTTAAAAAAAGATTCTTATATAGTTGACCTTTTGGCTATTCTAAGAGATAAGTTTGACATTATCTTTAGCACTGATTGTTGATGACCACATGATCAGTTGACAGTAAGAGGGGGGAAATCATTTTGAAGAAAAATGCATTAAAGTTCAGACTCATCAGTTGCAGAGAGAATACATCTCTGGCATAACAAGTCTGCGTAGTGGCTGTAGTATGAAGTATAGATTGCTGCTGCAAATTGTCTGCTAAAGTACTAAATAGCAGAAGAAGACTAATAGTATGATTGTTGGTGGAGAACAAATGCAATTTCCCATTATTTTTTTAAAGGGAAAAATGACATTTAGTCTCAGCTTTTGTAATTGATAACTTTGGGAATTTTTAAATCAGTATGCAAATTGTCCTTTATCCTTACCCATACAAAGGAAAAGAATTTACTTTTTCCATTAGTTCTGCAACTCAAATAGTAGGCTATGAAATAGTACTTTCACAAGAAATGTTTTCCAAGAAATCCATGTAATATGCAAATGTTTGTGTTCATTCTATTATGCTTTCGGTCACATTTTTTTCCTTATGTGATGTTAGAGTGAATTTTTTAAACTGGACTTTCTTTCTTCTCATTCTCTTTATTAATTTAATAGGAATAACCCCATGCAGGATAAAGATTACATAGTGCTGTGATGTGGTTGCAACTCTGGAACAAGCAAAACTAAGTATCATATATTAATGTATAAATTGACCTCATATATAAGTCAAGGGCAGACTTTGGGGTCAAAATTATGGATTTTGATTTCACCCATGGATAAGTCAAGGGTCATTCTGTGGAGAAGGGAAAGCATCAGTGCTGCCCCCGACCACATCCACCATTTTTAAGCAGATCTGTGATGTTGAAAATAGAGTTGGGGCTTTTTTCTTCTGTTGTTCAGAGACAGGAATTGTACCTTTTTGGATAAAAGTTAAGGCACAGTACTACAATGACCCATGGATAAGTTGACACAGATTTTTTTTGAGTTGATTTTTTGATTAAAACTTCTAGATGTATACATGAGAAGATATGGTAAGTTTGAAGCTAATGGTTTCATGGCAAAGTTAGTTCAGATAATAACCACTTAGTCACTAAGAGCAAAACAAAATCTACTCAGAATAATACTTCCTGGATAAAGTGTGTGTGTGTGTGTGTGTGTGTGTGTGTGTGTGTGTGAGAGAGAGAGAGAGAGAGAGAGAGAGAGATCTAAATAAGTATCAGTCAGCTATCTCTCCATCTCATTTATTTATCATTATTCAACACAGCAATTTGTGAGATCTATCTATCTGTCTGTCTGTCTGTCTGTCTATCTATCTATCTATCTATCTATCTATCTATCTATCTATCTATATATCTATCGTAGCCACTTCTGGTTTTAAAGACAAAAGGACATGCAAAACAGAACAGTTTTAATTTTTCCACCAAGATCTTAACCACAACCAGCATGACTTCCCTTTGTAGGGAGTTTCATAGTACTGCTACATAGTAAGTCCTGTCAGATGGACTCACGAGCCTAACCTCATGAAATGTTGGAACATGTAACAGGAAGTAGAATAACAAAACCATAGAATCATAGAATAATAGAGTTGGAAGAGACCAACTCTTACTCGAAAAGTCTGTGTAAGGTAAGAGTAAGTTATCTGTATCAGTCAGCAAAATATTAAGAGAGCAAGATTGCAAGCTAATTCTGGGCATGAAACTATTTAATTTTAAACCATTACTTCAGGAGAAAATAGTCTGGCAAAGAAACATTAAACAAGTAACAAAACCAAAAAGGTATATTGCTTTGGCATGAAAAGATTATTCATATTTAATTGCCGATGCAAAAGCAGTAGCTAGCTAGTGATGCTCTCAGGTGATTGTTCTCTCAAGTGACCTCATATAAATCTCACTTCCTATGGTGGTAAGATAATTGTTTACTTTATCAGGTACCAGCCATTTTTTCTCTGATTAGACAAATGTAGGTTGGAGATTGGAGATACAAGAATTAAACTTTTATACAATCTCCAATGAGTGTAGCTGTCATTGACAGCTCCTATGCTGACAATGTTTTACTGACAGTGAAATACCTGTAAAAGGTTGGTAAGAAAGTCACAAGAGAATCTTCTAATTAATAATCAACAAAATGGGCTATCATAATAATGCAATCTTTCTCTACGGTAGGGAGATGCTTATTACATATATAAAAGATGGAAGAATAAATTGCAATGCCTGTGTGTTCAATATACAAAAGACATATAGATTCAATTACTTATAAATGATTGGCTATTTGCTATATGGATATGATATAGCACTGGTCAACCAAGAACCAAGACTTTTTGTTTGTTGGGCTATGCAATAAATGAATAAAGCAAATGGAAATGGAATATGTAAATGATAAGCTATGTACCTAGACAATGAAAAGTCTATATTCTTCTGTAAGTGGATATGCATTTATTTATCATTTTGACCATTTTAAGAGACCCTGTTCAATTTTGCATGTACAAATCCTAGACTCCTGTACTTACGAGATTGATTGCTTTAATGGAAAGCTGATGCCACATGTTGGACTATAATGTTCCTGAGTTTGAAGTCCATACAACCAGAAGGCGAAGAGGGAAAACTTCAAACAGATACAGGTCACCTGACAAACAACAAAATACCTGGACATTATTACAAAGGCCAGGTGAAGCATCCTACTTTGCCTGGCTTCACTGAGAAAGGAGAGGGGCAGTGGGGCAAATCCATTAACCCACACACAGTTCTCTCTCAGCGATGCTTCCCCCATCACATGGGTGAAGTGCTGACCTCCATTGGAGCCAGCACAACATGGGAACTCTCTCGTGATGTGGGGAAAGCATCTGGCTACATTTTCACCCTGGTTGGTTTCGGGCCTCCGTCAGAAGTCACACAACATTGTGTGATGGCCAGTGCGGAGCTCCTAGGATGTTAAATTCCTCTTGTCTGATGAGGTCGCAAGTCTTTCTGGCTAAAAAGAATTTGCAAGCTTGGTAGTTGATTATATGTCCTTTGACCAGTAGCTGGCCACTTGGAGTGCCTCTGGTGTTGCCACAAGGAGGTCTTCCATTGTGCATGTAGCAGGGCTCAGGTTGCATTACAGCAGGTGGTCTGTAGTTTGCTCTTCTCCACACTTGCATGTGGATGTACAAATGCTTCTATATCCCATTTTAATTCCTTTGTTTAGAACTGTTGTGATCAGTTGTTTGATAAATACATTATATGTTCATTAATATTTCAATAGATTAATAAAAGTTGCCAATTCCAATGGAGGGTAGCACATTAAGTGTTTCATAACATTATAGAAACTAGTGATGTGAAAAACAAAATTCAACCTTTTGACAACTACTGATCGTTCTGAGAGTATTTGATTTTTCTTGAAGAACATCCATAGTATTGGCATATGGTGGTTGTAGTCACCAGTCAGTATATAGTAAGAAGCTATGGAAGATTGTTTGCCTGGGTTTGGGAAGCATTTACTGTTTTTTTTTTAGACTAACCCTTTAATGAACTCTAATGTAGGCACCTGAGATTTCTTTGACTTAAGTACTCTAGTTTTCACACAGTTAAATCACATGTTTTTAGACATCTGCTTTTAGTTTAAACTCATGTTGTAGATGTCAGATGCCTCCAAGTGGAAGAGGAAACAGATTTTGTGCATAGAAGTTATGTTCCTCAGATCAATACATTACGGTGATCCAAATCCATCTGTATTAAGCAAGGATGGATTACTATCCATTATGATACAACCCTGTCCTGAGATAAGATCTTGCCAAGGACTTGCTATTACATTTTCAACTTGACAGTTCAATTGAAATATTGGGCACAGATTTTTAAATCTCTAGTTTAAATGTTCAGTGGAAGAGCAACAGGCAACCATCGCATCTCCTTAGTCCTGCTTTCTATGCTTCTCTGCCACCTCCAGTGGTGAACAGAACCACTGTCAATCTGATAAAGTAGGAAGAATGACAATACTGGAGATGAGCTAAGTTATAATAACCAAAGTTGAACAACATATCAGTTGGTGGTTGAAAGAGTTACATTCATTCCCCATGTTGGATGGTGGCATAGCTTCCATTTCCCTCATGTCATCAGTACAGTATATCTGTATATCAGTTTTATGTGTACATTTCACAATGCATTGGGACCTTATGCCCAATGCATTTTTCCCATCATTGTACAATAGCATCTTAAGCTGGCAAAAAACAAAACAAAACAAAGGTGCTCTACTGAATGCAATGTCTGCATGGTACCAAAGAAATTCAGCTCAGGTTTTCAACTATAAATGATGTTATTATGTTACAGTGCCTTGAAAGAATGCACAGATCTTTGTGAACATAATTCCACACCACATAATTCTGCTTATAGTTAACTTAAAAGGTTTTTTTGTTTGTTTTCCTTTTTCTATGTGAAGGTTTTTGGCGATCCGTTTTGATTAGACAGCTAAACAGAATTTCCAGTGGTGGAAATTCACCAAAGCCCAAGAAACTTTCATATGTGTTGCAAAAATGGCTCAACTTGGCGTTTAAGACCAGGATTCAATGAAGCTTGTTAATTCACTCAGCTAGAGAAATAGGGATTTTTTTATGTTTGTATTGGCCGGCTGTAGGAAAATAAGTTCTCTTGTCTTGGGAAATATGACTTTATGCTTGGAATTATACATTGCATGCCATTTTGAGTTTTTGGGATAGGGAAAGGCAAACCTCCAAATAATATATATGAGCATTGATGTATTTTCTATTCAAACCTCTTTTACAGAATACATAAACTGTAAACAGAATGCAAGTATTGCTATAAGAATATTCTAAAATTGCAAAATCTACACTATGGTATTGAAAATAACCTCCTAAACATGTTTGCATTTGGATTCTGACAAATACAGCAAATTCAAGGACACCTTGCAAAAAGTAATTTGACATAGTGGAACAAATCATTTTGTTTAATTTAAATTGCAATGCAAATTCGTAATGCTATGGTTGCTTGGCACTGGGTCAATTAATTAATCAAATGTTGCATCAGTGTGTGGAAAAGCAAGTGAAACAGAATTGAATATTGATTTGCATTAACAGAAATAGGGAACTCATTACTTGTTTTGATTCTAGTGAAACAAATATTTTTGTATAAAATTTCAAGGCAAAATTGTGATGCTATTCATATTTGTTTAATCATGGAATTCTTCTAAATAACTAAATGAAATATGGTGATACTTGTTTTTAATAATTATAAGCCAAATGTGATGTTATTAATTGTTAATTGTTGTATTTCATCATTCTACTTTCACTTGACTTAGCCGATGGTTTGTTGACCGAAATAAAGGCTACTGACTGACTGACTGAAGCTGAAGTCCGAATAAATGAAATATGGTTTTGTTTTTAGGTTAGAATGCTGATTTTAGAAACAGGGTATAAAATTAGTTCATCTAGAACTGATATGAGCTACTGCTGGGAATTAAAGGGCACATTCCTCCATTGCTGCCTCTGTACTCCCACAACTGAGTAAAATTATTGCTCCTAAATGCCTAGTAATTTACCTTTAAGCTATTTCACCATTTCAAGAGTTGTTCTTTCCTCCCCAGTCTTTTAGGCCTAGTATGTAATTTCTCCAAAACCCAGAAGCAATTGAAAGCCCCTTGAGATCTACAAGGGGGAGGGGGAGTCCCTGAAAAAATTCCCAAATCATTGATTCACTAGCTTTTGTGTAATCAACAATTGTTTTCCCAATTTGTTGGGAGTGATTGTCCAAAAAATGTCTTTGATGTTGCATGTGTCCTGTCGGCTACATTTTGCCCACCAGACTTCAGGATAACTTAAGAGTCTCTCTGAATAAAATAATGAGAACATCTATAATGTATTCAGATAGCCTTTCTCCTGAGACAATACAATAATAATAATAATAATAATAATAATAATAATAATAATTTTTATTTCTTTTTCCCTGAAGGGACACAGGGTGGTTTACGCTCCCCAGTGAAATCAGGCCAACTCCTTCTCGTTTCTCCTTTAGGAAGAAACTCAAGTCTTGGCTTTGGGACCAAGCATTTGGGCAGCTGTCTGAGCAACAACTGTAATAACTCATGAGAATTGTCAATTAAGAGACGTTGAACTGGAACTTTGGACTATGATTTGGATTTGCAGACTCAGACTTGGTTGTGTTAATATTTTAAGGGCCAATATTTAAATGTATTTTATTGCTTTTTAATGTATTTTTATTGCCATTGACCTGTTTATGTTAATTGTTGTGCTCTGTTTCTTTGTCATCATCAAATGACTGCCAGTTGTAAGCCATCCTGAGTCCCCCTTCAGGGGTTGAAAAGGATGGGATACAAATGCTCTAAATAAAGAAATAAATTTGCAGACACAAAACAAAATGCAAACATTCAATGCCTCAAATAAATACAAACACATCAAAATAGTACAAGATAATGCACCGAAACAACAGTAAACTTACAACAAAGAATTAGCATTGAGATGAAAATAATAAAAATCCAATAAGACATAATAAACTAAAATATGAGTAAAACATTACAACTTATACCCTAAAAGCAATTATGATACAATTACATTAAATTGGCTTTAATTTACTTGCTACAATGCCTCCACTCAACCCTTGTTAACAGATGATGGCTTTCATGAGTGCTCAGGTTGTTCAGGTGTGTCATGTTCATATGTTTGCATGATTATATGGCCTTCAGACTGATATAAATGTGACATTTTCTTGAAAAAATGGTTAATATAAATGTATGCATTGAGCAGGACCATTCAACAAGATTTCTTGAGACATCCTTCATGTTTTTAGTGCCGAAACCGAAACTTTTAGAAGACTAAAAGTAAATTAGTTGCTATACAATTTAACATTGTCAATGCCTTGAACATATCCAATACAGCCATTGAAAAACATATTGTTTCAGTATGATTTTTTATACTCTAAAATCTTGATGCAATGCCTCAAACATATTATAAATAGTTTTCAAGTTGGGTATCAATATCAGCTTCTGAATGAATGTGTAGACTCCTGCTTTCAAGTCACCTGTTGACTTATGATAAAAACTCTGTGAATTTAGCAAGTGTTTTCTCAGCAAAGAATAATCAGTGGTGATTTTGTCAGTTTGTTCCTCTGAACTATAGCTGACATCACCTAGTGTTCATTGGTAGTCTTCCATACAAGTAGCAATGAGGATTGAACCTGCTTCCAGGACTCAATGGGATCTGATACCTTTAAGTCAGTGTTTCTCAAACTATGCTCCTCCGGGTGTTTTGGACTTTGACTCCCATAAATCCCAGCCAGCTTATCAGCTGTTAGGAATTGTAGGAGCTGAAGTCCAAAACATCTGGAGGAGCACATTTTGAGAAACACTGCTTCAAGTTATTAAGGCCTCATGATTCTGAATACCAGATAAAAGCAGAAAGAAAACATTATTACTTTGTTACTATCCTCTTTGAAATTGCTAGAAACATAGATTCATAAGACTTGGAAGAGACTCCACTACATGATTAAGTGTAGAAAAGGAAATAAGGTGCACTTTGCATTCAACCAACTGCCATAAGTTAGGTATGTTACAGATAAGATATTAACTAGTATTCAAATCAGGAAATGGTTATCCAAGCACTGAAGTAGACACCTATACATATAGAATGGGCTCTTGGTACCAGCAGGGTTTGGTTCCATATCCTGCATAGATATCAGAACCCATGGATGCTCCAGTCCCATTATATACAGTGGCACAGTAAAATGATATTTGTTATATAAAATGGCAGAATCCAGGTTTGCATTTGGGGGGATTTTTAAAATAGAATATTTTCAAGCAGTGAATTATACAATCTATGACAGCAGAATATATGGATTCAGAGTACCAACTATACTGTTTTGTAGAGAATAAATTATCTACACACACACACACACCACTGTCTCAGAGCTAATTTTACAGTGTTTTATACATGCAGGATGTAGTTCAGAATCATTTTTAGCATTTCAGAAACTTATATATTCCTAAATAAGATCAGAAGGTCTCCTAACCGCCCATGTAGCTTTTGCATTAAAAGTCACTCCCTTGCCCCCACAAAACACAAACAAACACAGAGGCTAAATATTCAGGATTTCTTTATGCCAAAAAATGAGAATTTTCTTTTTAAAATATCTGGTCAGGGAAGATTAGAAATTTTCTATCCATGCACCATAGTCACAATATAGAGTGGGACTCCATATACTTTCTTGATTTTCTACTACGTGGTCACTGTATTTTAATATTAACATTACATGCGTGTGAGACTTTGTAGGACTTTGTAAATTAGGAAGAAATTATATACTGCCAATTTTTCCAAGAGGGATGATGTTTCACATGAAGCAGATGAACTGCCATACTATAAAGATATGGGAGATCAATCTTGAAGATTTTAATGTTGACAACATCAAAATAGTGAGAATTTGTATCTCTAAAATCTAGTAGTTACATCCTTCTATCAAAAAAACTGCAAACATTATTTGCTAAACTTATTTTAAAACCTAGGAAATCCTCCAAAATACAGTTCAATACATTTAAACATGTGAACATTCTGCAGAGTAAAATTTATTAACTGATACCAGAAGCTTTTCAAACAATAATGCTATTACTGAAAAATAAACGCTACTCTGATATAACACTAAATGTAAAGAATACACAATCAAAGGCAAACAAATTGGATGGACTGGCCTCAAGTGTTCAATGTATTCAGTCAGCAAATTTGCAAAAATAGTTCAAGGAAAAATCCATTCTATTGGCTGTATGAGAGTAGCATGGTTCATATAATATAGAGAATAGCTTTTCATACTGTTAGAGCTATTTGTAAATTTAATCTTTCTTCTTAGAATTCTGGGTGCTTTTCAGCTGCTCCATATGACCAAAGATCTAGCATACATTTGTTTGTGGCTTTGTGGAACATTGCAACTGTGTCCAGAGGAATATCTCTTCACCTTCCTTATCAACATGGAGATGTGGGAAAATGAGATGATGAAGTGATGATGTATGTCTTGCTCCCTCTCATTAAATACATGATTATCCATATAATTGCATCTACTACAGACTCATCTTCAGTAAATGCCTAAAGAGATCTAGAGCATTCTTTGAGGGCCTGGATATTTAAATTAGCTATTTATTTATTTAATTTATATCCTGCTTTTCTCCTATGATGGGATATTTAGCAACCCATACTTTTCAATTACCTATAACTATGGTTCTGTTTTTCAAAAGAAGTTCCCATATAATAGCAGTCATCAGATGAGCTGCCCCTGTGCATACTCTTTGTTATTAAATATTTAATACTTGTATTTCCATTTTCATTCCTTACTTCCTTCTTTTCTTTTATTCTAAGAAAGTCTTCCATATCTCAGCTGGTCTAGTTATATATATTCAAATCACCTCAATTAAAATCTCTTAACCACTCCCTTCTCCTCTTCCACATTACAATACATGAAATTAATCTAATTTAGCTCTTTAGACCCACACCCAAAATTCTACAGGGGGTTAATTAAATAGTCATTGCTTCTATCTGTTTATACACTGAATGAACTGTGCTTGATTATTTTAATCCCTTACTCTAATCTTATTGCTAATTTCTCACTTCAAGATTCTTACTGACCATATCATACTGGCACATATACCTGGGCTAAAGATCTTATTTACACATATTCTTCTTCACTTCCATGTTAACATTACATGTATGGACACCTACACTGTAGAATTAATGTAGATTGACACCTCTTTAACTGCATTTGCTCTATGCTGTGGCATCTTGTGATCTGTAGTTTGGTCAGGTACCAGCACTTTTTAAAACTACATCTCCCATGATTCCATTTTACTGTGCCCTGGAAGTTAAAGTGGTGTCAAACTATATTAATTTACAGTGAGCTGCATCCAAGGACACACAGTAAAACAGGATCATGTACAGGGACTGTTTTTCTTCTCACCTGAAATCTCTAAAGATCTCAGGAATTTTACATTTTGTACATTCAAGTATTCAAAAGTATTCAACTCCTCATTAAA
Organism: Anolis sagrei; assembly: GCF_037176765.1. Lineage (NCBI taxonomy): Eukaryota > Metazoa > Chordata > Lepidosauria > Squamata > Anolidae > Anolis > Anolis sagrei. The sequence continues at coordinate 96,890,796 of NC_090023.1, read as the reverse complement.
CTACCAGCTACCAGCCCTCCCTCCCTCTCCCAGTGCAAATACCTCAAATCACTGTAGGATTTCATTACTGGAGTGGGTGCCCATTCTTCCTTAAGATCATATGTTTAGCATGTTTCTACATACAATGGACACCACAAGTGTCCTATGGTCCAAGTAGCAGGAAGCTATCCTCAAATGATGGAGTGGGTTGCCTTCTGCCACTTGGACCACAGGACACCTCTAGTGTCCACTTGCTTGGACCATGAGCTGCTGGTGGTAGAGACAGCCTCAGAATATATTAATAACCAGTGGCCATTACAGTTTTTCCATAATTGTTTTCACTTTCTTGCCAATGTTTTCAAGATGGGTAAGAAGAACCCTCACTCATAAAAAGGAACAGCACACTAATCTCATTAGAGTGAGAAAATGTGCACAGATGTGAGTGCCTCTGTTTAATAGTACCAAGTAACCTAACGGTCCCCGAGCTGCGCATTTATTTTAGTTAATAAACTTGACATAACCAAAACTGTAAAAACATACACACATTTCTAGGGCTGGAATTTTCCTGCTCTGAAACCAAGCCAGGTTTCTGCAGGTAAGCTGTTCTTTGGGAATTTGTTAGCTATTTGTAAGCAGCTCACAAACAAGAATGTGTGGTCAATGGGCCAAATGAATTGCTCATTGTGAATTGTTTGCTCAGCTGTCCTTACCAATCTTTTCTTTTTGTCTACAAATCCATTTTAAAACAGAAGAGGCATTGCTGAGACATTTTCAACAACAAATGGA